>NW_020950246.1:0-11403 GCF_900497805.2 Vombatus ursinus | reverse complement strand
TTTATACATTTAAAAATATTATTTTGAAAAGGTATCTACAAGCTTCATCAGATGGTCAAAGTAGTCCATAATGCAAAAAAAGTTCCTGAATTAATCTATACCACTTAGATTCCTTTAAAGCAAATGTTTTTTAAGAAGAATGATGAAATATGCTCTCCTAAATCATAACTATAACATGTTCAGATTTTTGGAAACACTCTTCTTTATTGTTTTCAGTTATTTACTCTTGGAAAATAACTTATTTTAGTAAATAAGATTTAATAGCCCTGGATTTTCCATCAGCAGCTCTGCTTGGCTTCCACTCCACATATGCCATGCCACCACACTCCTAACACCAAGTATAAGCTGATTACCTAAAATCTCATTACCACATAGATTAACTCAGGTTTTGATACTCAAACATCTTCTTAACTCACCCTCAGTTGCCTCTCCCCTCTGATTGGAGAAAGAAATTAAACTCTTCCCATATTCTTTCTTCATCGAAGACTCATAATCTTCCAGCTAACTCCATTTTCCCTCCACAACTCTGCTTGTCTTCTACTCCACCCTCCAAGAACCCCAAAAGGGAAGCCTTTGGTGACCACAGCCCCCTTCAGCTTCCTTTTGTGTGGTGTCTTTTCCTATTGGGTTTTAAGCTTTATGAGGGCAGATATTGCCTCTTTTTCTTATTTATATCCACAGCACTTAGCACAGATCTTAACACATGGTTGTTGTTCAGTCATTTTTCGGTTGTGTCCCACTCTTTGTGACCCCATTTGGGGTTTCCTTGGCAAAGATACTGTAGTGATTTTCCATTTCCTTCTCCAGCTCATTTTTCACATGAGAAACTGAGACAGTCAGAGTCAAGTGGCTTGCCTAGGGTCATATAGCTAGTAAGTGTCTAAAACTGGATTTGATCTCATGTCTTCCTAACTCCAGACCCTGTGCTTCATTCACTGAGCTGCCATATAGTAAGTGCTTAATGAATGTGTATTGAATTGAATTGATTTAGACACACTGTTCTATCCTCCTGTTACTGTTATTGATTTCTCTCTTCAATGTTCTCCTATCTGTCCCTCCTCCCTCAGGTCACCTAGAATCAAAGAATGTTAAAACTAGGAAGGCCATAGAGATCATCTAGTTTAACTACTTTTCCATGTAAGTGAAGAAACTATAGTCCAGAGTGGTTAAATCACTGATTTAAAGGAACAAGGTTATCACTGACTGAACTTAAAAGTCAAGAGGGAGGGAGAGAGAGAGAGAGAGAGAGAGAGAGAGAGAGAGAGAGAGAGAGAGAAGATGGAATTTGAGAAACCTTTAGTAAAATGGAGTATGATATAGTAGCTGCCTGGAGGTCTTTGTGAAGACACTTCCATGTATCCAAACTTGTTTTTAGATTTTATTTTTGGTCTACGCTCAGTGTAACTGAACACTGTAGTGTAGTACCATGCAGAGAAGTATACAGGAGTGAGGCTGGTAGATAGAAGTTGAACATTTATCTGTATAATTCTCATAAACAGTAACTTAGTGGTCCAAAGAGGGAATGCATCATCAAAAAGTGAGCAGCTTGTTTACCTCTCATCAATCAAATGCCATTATATTTAAAGATTTTTTCTGAAATTCTATTTGCATGTGTTTGATGATTTTACAATTACAATAAATCTGTCTTCATGTAAGTAATATGAATCACTGCTGAAAAAAAGGAATAAAAATGGCAAATAGGCATTTGATATCACTTTATGAAAGTTTGAAAAATAGGCTAGCAGTTGGAATTAGGAAAGAGATTGAGAAAAGTTTTTGTTTTGTTTAATCAGATTAGTAAAACAGTTAGTAAAAAAAAGTTACAACTTCTTATGCAACATCTTCCCCACAACAAAACATTAGGTTTAGCTGATGTGTGTGTATGTGTCCATTTTATCACATTAATAATATCTGAGTAAATCCAAATACTAAAGCTATGGGCAGTTGCAGATGATAAGGATAACATTTTCCTTGACATAAACACAGGAACTTTCTGCTTATTGACAGCATTATCTAATTACAGTTGAGACTTTGAAGTAATAATTTGGAATGATCATATTTGGATAAGTTTTTGCTAGGGGGTAAAATTCAAGGCTATAGAGAATGTTGAAATTGATTATCAATTCAGATTTCTTCCTCTTGGACTTCTCTTCCTCAAATTCTTGTAACTCTGCCTTCTTTGCTTATCATCAGGGTAGTCCCAGTAGCTGTGTTTCCTTTGTTCATCAAGCAGTAACCTAGACTTAATAAATGTTGCTGGCTGGCTGCTTTCTTAGACAGTGAGTGGAAGAGTTACAGTGAACTGGGCTACCAGTTTGAATCACTGCACAGGTATCATTGCTCTTGAGTTGATCTAAAACTACTGGTACCTTGAAAAGAATTCCTGATTCAAGAAGAATGACAAATTGTGCTCTCCAAAATCATAACTATGGTCTGGCCAGATTTTAAAAGCATTATCCCTTGTCATTATGAGTTATTTACACCTGGAAAAGCATCTCCTTTTAGTAAATAAGATTTAAAGAATGAACAAAACACCCAATCATCAAGATGTTCTATTAACACTTATTCTTTTGAGGCAAAAAATTTTTAAAGAAATGACTAGTGATTGTCTAAATAGCTGGTAAATTCTTTATAAAGGAATAAGAAGCAGAGAGTGTATATTGCCCTAACTTGGACCTGTATTGGCTTCTTGAAAGTCTATGATACTCAAGGGATAATTATCCATCTCAAACAACATCTAGGAACAGTCTGGGGTGGCTCCTAATCTCACTCACTCTCACCCCATTGAGTCCAAGTAAATTATATGGCGTTGTAGAAAATCAGAACACAAGGTAAATAACAAGTTATATTATAGAGAAAGCACTCGAGTCATCACTTATTTCCTAAAAGCTACCACCTTCCAACCTCTAGGGTCTAGAACAGGCCTGCACAACTTTTGGCCTGTGGCTGCTTGTGGCCTTCAGGCTGCTTGCAGCCTGCCAAAGGATTTCCTCTACATACAAAGGATATTTTCCTCTACATTTTTCTCGCTTCTCCCAATAGCCACAGATTGTGCAAGCCTGGACTAGAGGCTATGAATCCATTCCCTATTTCAAATATTCAATGGGTCCAGAGAGGAACAATGGCAGCTTCAAGTAATGATCTGTTAAAGAATTTGGGGTCTGAAAATGGCTCAGTAGAATCACTTTCCCTGATGTTCTTCTCTGTTCCCCATGTTGGTTTTTCAACAAAGTACTGTGGGTCAGAGGATATAAAAGACTTACTCGCTACAAAACATTGAAGTGTCAGGATCTAGAAAATGTGGCTTTTTACATAGATGGATATAGTCAGTTAGCTACTGTTTCTCTGCTGTTACTAAAGACCATATTGAGTGATGTGTCACTCTTTGTTATTATATGATTCTCTCAGTTATGTGTATTTGTGGATTATTGGCTTCAAGGTTAATTATAGCAAACATTTAGCTGCAGTTCAGTTTAACTCTGCTACCTTGATGCCTTGGGCTTCAAAAGTTAACTATATCCTACATTTCTCTCTATTTTTATCATCTCAGTAAACTATCTTTTCTGCCTTCTCTCAGAAAAATCAAATCATGTTCACTAATTGTGCTTTTAAAGAGAATAAAATCTGAGGAAGTACAGTTATTCTGTTTGGGATATCTTGAAAAGAAACAACTCCTACATCAAGGGTCTTTTTATCTATTTTTTAAATTAATTATGGGAAATACTTTTTTTGTGGAATAAAGTAAAAAAAAAAAAGCACTAGACTTGGAGTAAAAAAGACTTGAGCTGCCAGTCCTTGCTTTGCTGTATACTGGCTATGTGACTTTGGATAAGTCATTTTACTTCTGAGCATCAGTTTGTTTTTCTGTAAAAAAAAAAAAAAGATAATAATACTTGTTTTGATTCACATGGCTCTAAGAATCAAATGAGAAAACTTATGGAAAGTGACCACAAAATTTTAAAGTAATGTAAACTCTTCTAACATCATCTAGTTAGTGGCATGGAGCCTTCTCAGGTTTTATTTCCACTAGAAAATAAGCAGAAACTTTGAATTTGGAACCCAAGATGTTAAGTCACATGGATGGTTTACATCAATTTTTAAAAAAGGAAAGTAAAACTTCAACCCTTTAGCTTTCAGCTTTTATATAGTACTTTCAGATGTTTATTTTCAGCATCTCTTGAATGCGTGACTATTTATCACCCTCTCTGAATTATTAATGTTAAGCATACCCTTCCACGAATAAAGCTGTATTTCCCACATGATACAATGAGACTGCCAACTCACTTGTGTTCTGTAGCTTACAGAAAACTAAACTACCTTTCTCCCCTCCATTTTTCCACATGAAAGCCATTGCACTGCAGAGTCCGCCATCTGTGAGCTAATTCTAAAGTTGTTAATGGCAAGGAGTCAGAGCAATTGGCATACCCTTTAAAGTGCCTGTTCTAAGATTATCTATCGCCATTCATTTGATTAGAACTGTGGAAAACTGTACCCTGCTGCCTCTCGGGGCTTCAGGAAAGATCTTTCACTTCAATGCCTTTTATTGGCTTTAGGAGGATTCTTAGATCTAGATCAACTCCCAAACACAAAACAAATTTGTGTTGCTTGATTTGTGGCAAAACTATAACAAATTTTGCATTGATTTCCATGCCAGCCACAAATGTTCTTCACCCTCCTTTCATATTTAAGCTGTAAGGAATCTACTAGGGGGAAGGGAAGCAAAAAGTGTGATCATAGGTTGAATGAGTCCTCTTCCCTACCTAGGACCTAATTCCATGTGCCTAGGTAGAGCATAATGTGAGTCAGAAGACCAGGGTTCAAATACCAATGTACTTCATACTTTAAACAAGACATTTAATTTCTAAAATCCCTCCTCATTTTCCCCTACACACAACATGAGGTGGGCCTCTGAGTTTTTGCACCGACTACTTTGAAAGCCCACAATTATTTACCTTCTCACTTCTGTTTCTCAGAACCGCTAGCTCCATTCAAGGCATGGTTAAGTGTAAACTCCTAAACAAGACATTTCTTGATACCTCTAATTGTTAGTGTTCTGCTTGTTCAAATTAATTTATATTTACTACCCATGGGACTTTGAGCGAGTCACTTAACTTTTTCTGGCCTCCCATTCTTCAACAGTAAAATGAGGATAATAGCAGTGTCTACCTTCAGGGTTGTGGTGAGGATCAAATGGGATAATATTTGTAAAGTGCTTATCTGGCACATAGTAGGTACTTAATAAATTTTTTTTTTCATTCTTTATCAGTATACATATGACATCTCACAGCCTAGTAGAATGTAATCTCCTTAAGGGGAGACACTATTTTCATTTTCATGGCCCAAGTAATAGAGTGTTTGAGTTGGTTTCAGGAAGACCTAACTTAAAAACCTGTCTCAGAGATTCTCTAGCTAACCATGGATGATCCATTTAACCTCTGAGCTTCAATTTCCTCATCTATAATATAATGTCATTGAATTCACTGGCCTATAAGAGTACCTCTCTAACTTTAAATCTAAGATCCTCAGTGGCTAGCACAATGCCATACATAGTATATACTCAATAAATTTGCATAGGATTATAGGTTTAGAACTAGAAGGCACCTTATAAAGAAGGTAGTCCAACCCCCTTCTCCTTTATTTTACAGATGATAAAATTGAAGCCCAGAGAAATTAAATGACTTCTCCAAATTCATAGGTAACAATAATGAGAACTAGCATTTGAATGCAGGTCCAGATCCTCTCTACTTCTTGAATTGAAACTGGATGAGCTCAATATCTCTGACAAGTATAAAAGAAATCACAGGCAAATATTTCAATATTTTTAAAGTGGAAAGACTCTGGAAATTAAAATATTCTCAAAGTACCTGATGAATACTCTAACTCTCTAACTCTACTAGTTTCACCAGCCCAGAGTGAAGCTATTCCTATGCTTAGCAACAAGAAAAAGAGTGTTGTTATATTAGAAAGAATAACCTGAAGAATTAGAAGACAATACCATGCCATGGGTTTTAATTTTATTATTTAAATTTAAAATGTCATCTTCCTATGACCTGAATTCTCCTGGGCCTATACTAATTTTATTTGTACTCATGCCTGTCTTGAATATTCTGAAAAAAAAAAACTTGTGGGGGCAAAAGAGGAGGCTTTTTTCCATACCAGACTTTAAAGCCAGCAAAAGAGTATGCTCTTTCCCCTCTAAAATCCTTCTTCCTTCCCTCATTTCTTTTTCTTCCTTCCTTTCTTCTTTCCTCCCCCCTTCCTCCCTTTCTTTCTCTCTCTTTCTCTCTATCTTTCTATCTGTGTCTCTGTCTCTCTTCCTCTATCTCTCTCCTCTTTCTTTCTTTTTGCAGATGGAGAAATGTGGAAGAAATCTATCAATTGTTTTGCCATTATACCATTAACCCAGATTTCATATGCCAACTTTAATTTAAAGTAAAAGCAGTAATTCTGGGAGTCAAGATGGTGGAGCTAATCACTGTAGCTCTCCCATATTCACCTCCAAACAACCATAAAATAACTCCCCAGAGCAAATCATAGAAGAGTGGAGCCAGCAGAAAGATGGAGTAGAGTAGTCTTTTTACCTGGAATACTTGGAGGATCAGCAAGAAAGGTCTGTCTCACTCAGGTAAAAGGGGAGCAATTTCAAGGACAAGAAACATCTCAGAAAGCCAGCATCAAGCCTCACCTCAGCAAACCAGAGAGAGATCCTGAACCCCAGTGTGGTGGAGCAGGCAAATGCCAACACTAGGACCCCCATACGCCTTAGAATGGTCAAGTGAACCAGTAGACTCCAGCTCTAAGAACCAGCATGTGCTTCAGTGTAGCCCAGGACACACAGGCATCTCCAGCAGCCAGACCTCCACTTGCTTCAGTTTCATCCTGGGAAAATGCAGAAACATCCCCACAGGGCCTCAGAACATACCAGAAACCCCCACTAGGACCCCAGCTCCTCACCAAGTAAGCTGCCAGACCCCTACCTCCTCCAGCAGCACCAGCCACCCTCACCACCATACTCTCTCACCAGAACACCAGACATGAGGAGCCCTCTTGGTCCTGAAGGAAACATTAGCACAGCACAAGATAAACATTCAGGACCTGTAGCCCCTGGCACAGGAAGCCTAAGACAGTGTCCCTTTCCACCCTGGGGGCAGAAATCAAATTTAAAAGAAACAGAAAATGCCCCCCAAAAAAAGATGAGTAAAAAAAAAACAATAAAAAAGAATCTGACCATAGAAAGTTATTCTGGTGACAGGTAATACCAAGACACAAACTTAGAAGAGGACAATGTCAAAACACCTATGGGCAAAACCCCAAAGAAAAATGGGAAGTGATCTCAAGTCCAGAAAGAACTCATGGAAAAGATCTAAAAGGAACTTGAAAATCATATTAGAAGTAGAATAAAAATTGGGGAAAGAAATTAGAGTGATACAAAAGAATTATAAAAAAGAGTCAATACCTTCGAAAACTGCTTACAAAGTAGAATTGACCAGACAGAAAAGGAGATACAAAAATCCACTGAAGAAAACAACTCCTTAAAGAGTACAATTGGCCAAATAGAAAAGAAAGTACAAAAGCTCATTGAGGAAAACAACACCTTAAAAGTCAGAATTGGGAAGTTGAATCTAATGACTCTATGAGACATCATGAATCAATTAAATAAAATTAAAAAATGGAAAAATTGAAAAAAATGTAAAGTATCTCATGGGAAAAACAACTGACCTGGAGAAACAGTGTCAGAATCATTGGACTACCTGAAAGCCATAATCAAAAGGAGGACCTGCACAGCACAGATCACCTTAGGAAAGAGATTCCAAAATAAAAACTCCAAGGAATATTATAGCCAAATTTCAGAAGTCACAGGTCAAGGAAAAAAATACAAGTGGCCAGAAAGAAACAATTCAAATATCAGGGACTCAAAATCAGAATTACATGGGACTTGGCAGTTACAACATTAAAAGATTGGAGGTCATGGAACATGATATTCTGGAAAGCAAAGAAGCTAGAACTACAATCAAAATTGCCTACCTGGCAAAAATTAATCATAATGTAACAACAGGAAAATGGGCTTTCAACAAAATCAAGGATTTCAAGCTTTCATAAGGAGAAAACCAGAACTAAATTAAAAATTTGTCCTCCAGTATCAAGACCCAAGAGAAGCATAAACAGGTAAAAAGTGAAAAGAAAACATAAGAGATTCCATAGAACTAAACTATTTACAGTCCTACATGGGAAGATGATACTTGTAATTCTTAAAAATTGTATCACTAATATTACAGCTAGAAGGAATATATGTAGGCATAATGTATATGGAATAGAATATACATAGTATGGGTATAAGAATTTGAGACAATAACATAAAAAGTTGAGGGATGAGAAAGAAGAGTTCAATGGGTGCAGAAGGAAGGGAGAAGTAGAATTGGGCAAATTATTTCACACGTAGAGGTGGGAAAGACCTAATACAGTGGAGGGGAAGATTGGAGAGTGGACAAAGAGCATTGCTTGAACCTTATTCTTATGAATATTTGCTCAGAGATGGAATAATATACACAATCAGTTGAATATAGAAATATATCTGACCCTACAGGGAAGTAGAAAGGGAGGAGATCAAGTAAGGGGTGGGGAGTGGGGACTGACAGAAGGAAGGGCAGATCAGGGGACATGATAGATAGGAGCAAAACACTGTTGAGGAGGGAAAAGGTGAAACAAGAGAGAAAAAAACAGGAGAAAGAATAGGACGCAGGGAAAGACACAGTTAGTAATTGTAACTGTGAATATGAATGGGATGAACTCTCCCATAAAACAGAAGCAGATAGCAGAGTGGATCAAACACTAGAATCCTATAATTGTTTTGTTTACAAGACATGCAATTGATGCAGAGAGGCACACACAGAGTAAAGGTAAGAGGCTGGAACAAAATCTATTATGCTTCAGCTGGATTTAAAAAAAAAGCAGGGATAGAAATCTTGATCTCAAAGTAAAAGCAAAAATAGTCCTAAATAAAATAATAAGAAAGGAAACTACATATTGCTAAAAGGTACCATAGACAATGAAGCAATATCAATGCTAAACGTGTATGCACCAAGTGGCATAACATCCAAATTTTTAAAGGAGGAGTTAAGTTAATTACAGATTCATGACCAAACAAGATAAAGAGGGCATCATGAATTATAAGATAGATAATTTTGATTATATTAAATTAAAAATCTTTTGTACAAACAAAACCAATGAAACCAAGATTAGAAAGAAAGCAGAATTCTGGAAAACATTTTTTTTTACAGCAAGTATCTCTGACAAAGGCCTCATTTCTAAAATATATAGAGAACTGAGTAAAATTTTTAAGTCATTCCCCAATTGATAAATGGTCAAAATATATGAAGAGGCAGTTTCAGATGAAGAAATCAAAGCTGTCTATAGGCATATGAAGAAGAGTTCTAAACCACTTTTGATTAGCAAAATGCAAATTAAATTCTAAGATATCAGCTCACACCTATCAGACTTGCTAATATGACGAAAAAGGAAAATGAGAAATGTTGGAGAAATGTGGGAAAATTGGGACACTGATGTACTATTGATGGAGTTGTGCATTAATCCAATCATTCTGGAGAGCAATTTGTAACTCTGTCCAAAGGGCATACCCTTTGATCTAGCAATACAATCACTAGGAATGTATCCCAAAGTGATCATAAAAAAGAGAAAAGGAACAAATGTGCAAACATATTTATAGCAGCCCTTTTCATTGTGGCAAAATATTGGAAACTGAGCTGATGCCCATTAATTAGGGAATAGCTGAATATTGTGTAATAAGAAATGAAGAACAAGCAGATTTCAGAAAAACCTGGAAAGACTTGTAAGAACTGATGCAAAGTGAAATGAACAGAACCAGCAAAACATTGTACACAGTATCAGCAGCATTGTGTGATGATCAACTATGAATGACTCAGCTCTTCTCAGCAACGCAATGACTCAAGACAAGTACAAAGGATTCATGAAAGAAAATGCTATCCATATCCAGATAAAGAACTGATGAACCCTGAATGCAGTTCAAGGCATATTTTTTTTTCACTTACTTAATTTTTTCTCATTTTTTTTCTTTTGATCTGATTCTTCTTTCAAAACTCTGACTAATATGGAAATATTTTTACATGATAACATATTTATAGACTATATCAAACATTTTCATAAGAGGGGAGCAAGGTAGGGAAAAATTTGGAATGCAAAATCTTGTAAAACTAAATTCTAAAAATTTTCTTCACATGTAACTGGGGAAAAAATAAAATGTGATTAAACTTTAAACAAAATAAAGTAAAAGCCAGATATTTAAATCAGGAAAAGGCCACTTGGAAAGAATAGAAAAAGTAAAGAATTATATTTGTTCAGTTTCCATTGTTGGACCCCAAATTTTACAATCAATCATTTGCTATTAACACCATGCTCTGTCAAGGTAACTCATATATAAAGGGAAAGTTTGCTATTTCACTGAAGCTCTACTTAAAGCAGTCTGTCAAACTGATTAGAATATTTAAATACTCCAAAGTAGGAAAGAACTCCAATTAATTTCTTACAAGGCAATAGGTAAGCACTAATATGCTGCCACCAGTAGGCATAATCCAGAACCTGGCATCCCCTTTCTTCATGACTTTTTTTTATTTATTAGCATTCTAATCAATTAAACATTCTATTGCAGGAAAGGGGCATTTTTTTCACTATCCCTAATATTGTCAGTGCCATTTCCTTACTCCTTTAGTCAAGAAAAGAATCATTTTTCATTTGACTGCCCAGTTAATCAATTTCTAATTGACACACTGACACTACTATATTACAATTGGTGTATGTTGTGTGTAAAATCTGGCATATGTTACTACTTTGGGCAGGTAGGTGGCACAGGGGATAGAGTGTCAGGCCTGGAGTCAGGAAGGAGACTCACCTTCCTGAATTCAAATTTGGCCACAGACACTTATTAGCTGTGAGACCCCAGGTAAGTCATTTAACCCTGTTTGCCTCAGTTTCCTCATCTGTAAAATGAGTTGGAGAAGGAAATGGCAAACCATTTCAGTATCTTTGCCAAGAAAACCCCAAATGGGATCACAAAGAATTGGAGACAACTGAAAAACCACTCAACAAAAATTGCTTTAGACTTGGAATTAATGAAATAAAAAATTATTTTTGCTAAGGTAAGCAGGTTGCAAAAGATCAAGAATGAGATTTGAACCCAGGCTTTGAGAAACAGAAACTAAGAGAATCTTCACAGTTTTGATGGTTCAAGAATGATCTTTTATGAATGGAGGGGATAAACAATGGGTTGTTGACTCTTTTTTTTCCGGATTCTCTTTCACAAGAGCAGAAATTCCTTCTTCCTTTCCTTCCTTCCTTCCTTCCTTCCTTCCTTCCTTCCTTCCTTCCTTC
>NW_020950245.1:0-5848 GCF_900497805.2 Vombatus ursinus | reverse complement strand
CTTCCTTCCTTCCTTCCTTCCTTCCTTCCTTCCTTCCTTCCTTCCTTTCTTCCTTCCTACCTTCTTTCCTTCCTTTCTTCCTTCCTACCTTCTTTCCTTCCTTCCTTTCTCCCTTCCTTCCTTCTTTCCCTCCCTTCCTCCACCCTCTCACTCTGTCCACATAGAGTATCATACCCTTACCTGAAGGTGCTCCACCTGAAAGAATATAAATTTTGATCACTGGAACCTCACAAGGTATCTTGGGTTTTATTGGCTAGATTGTTGTCTTAAGGATCAAGCCTTAAATCCAAATCACTCTGGCTCTCATTGATTGGCCAGCAATAGTCCCCAGACCCCATTTGGTTATTATTTGGGCCCTGATGGCACATAGTCAATGCAAATAGCAACTACTTCTGTTTTGGCCAGAAATTCTGAGTCTTCCCCTCCCAGATTATTATTTTTTTAACTAGGTAAAAGAGGCCATTCTTTACCTCATTTTTTACCTAATATTAATCAATGAATGAGTGTTTCCTTAATCTAACTGAGACCTGGGAAAGACCTTAGCTTAAAAAGGCCAAGGTCCCCCACTGCATGGGGCCATCTCCTGTATTTCTGATCTATATGTTGCCACTGGACCCAGATGGCTCTGGAAGGAATGAGGCTAGTGACTTTGCACAACCCTCTCTCACTTAAATACAATCCATTTGCAAATCATGACCTCACCTTCCTGATGCCTTGGTACTCTTCAAAAACTACAAACTTCATCAACAACACCTACTTCAGACATAGTAATATCACTAAGCATTCAGGCAGTGAAATTAATGCTACATTTGGAGTCAGAGGACCTGGGTTCAAATCCTAATAGCTAGGTGATATAGTAATATTGTAGATAAAGCATGAATTTAGAATCAGAAGGTTCTAAGTTTGAATCCTGATATAATGAGATAAAATATGTAAACAGTTTGGAGACCTTAAAGTACTACATAAGTGTTAATTCATAAATATTTCATTTCCTCTCTGCGACACCTCCAGCAAGTCCCCAAAACCATCTGTATTCCTGTTTCCTAAGCTATAAAATGAGGAAATTGTACTGGATAACCTCCAATCTCTCATGATCCCATCACATGAAATTATGATCCTTAGCCAGCCCAGACTCCTACCCCATTCTACTATTGACTCTGCTTTTTTTTTCCCATTGTAACCTCTCCCAGAGATCTCCTTAATTCAATTCAATTTAATTCAACAAATATTTAAGTATCTCTATTCTAAGCACTATACTAGGATCTGAAGAAGCAAAATAATGCTTATACTTGAGGAGTATGCATTCTAATCAAGGAGAAATGATCCAATTCATACAGAAATGTGTAATCATTCAATTAATAAGCATTTGTTAAGTGTCTACTATTAGACAGGAACTCTGCTAAGTACTATGGCTACAAAGACAGACGTGAAAGAGCCCTTCCCCCAAGGATATATAATTATATATATATATATATATATATATATATGTATATATTCTAAATAACCAACTCTCAAATGTACAGGATAAACACAGGGGTGTGTGTGTGTGTGTGTGTGTGTGCACATCACAGTATGTACTTGACAAATGCTTATTGGTTGACTGCATATTTCTCTATATATTGTACTACTTCTTCTTGATTAGAATGTATGTTCCTTTAGTATTGGCATGGTTTTGCTTCCTCAGAGACTAACATTGTGCTTAACATATAGATATTTAAATCTTTGTTGAGACAGGCATTATGCTAAAGCACTGAGATTAGAAAGACAAACGTGAAAGAGTCCTTCCCCTCAAGCAGTATATATATTTATATTTATATATGTATATATTTATATATATATATTTATGTATATATAATACACACATATATTTATATATATAATGCACACATATATATGTGTGTGCATATACATTCATACACACATATGTATACATATATAAAATATACACATATAATTAAAATATACCTACAAATATAAATTATGTATGATTATACATATATCTATAAGTTTATGTAATTATAAATATCTATATAAATTATGTATATATAATTTATGCTTCTTGGTTTCAAGGACTCTTATTTTTATATATGTATATATGAGTGTGTATACATACATACATGCATGCATACATACAAAAATATATAATCATTTAGCATAGTGCCTGGCATATAGCAGGTGCTTAATAAATGTTTATTGATACACACACATACACATACATGCAACTATGTATGTAGGCATTATATATATATATTATACAAATCTATATGCATATATTCAAAATAATACAAAGTAATTTCAAATGGGGGAGATCTTTAAAAATTGGAAGCAGCAGGGAAGACTTGCTTTAAGAAATGGTACCTGGTCTTAGCCTTGGAGGAAACTAGGGAGTGATTCTAAGAGGTGGGATTAAGGAAGAAGTGCATGGGAAAGCACCTGCAAAAAAATAAAGGAATAGAAGAAAGAGATGCTCTTTGTGCATAGGGAAGAACTAGCAAAGTTAACAACTCCTTTTTCCTCTTCTGCTATTAGATATCCTTAATGCTGCGCAATCCACCTAGTAGTACCCCAGCTTTTGCTCCTTACAGAATAGAGATGATATCCAGAGGTGCCTCATCTGGTAAATGTGCCTATACAGGAAAGATAGGGTTAATTTAAGGAAATGTCACTTCTTCCTATGTTCACAGGATCATAAATTTAGAGGTGAATTGGACCTTAGCCGCCATCAAATCAAATCCTCCCATATTTGCAGATGAGGAAACTGAGTCTGAGAAAGGTTAAATAATTTGTCTGGGGTTACATGGATAATAAGTGTTTGTATCATTATTTTCCTCAGATAAAAGCAACTCAGAATATGGATAACACTAATTGCCAGCCTAAGGAGACTGATTTTTTAAATAGACAATGGAGAGTCAATACAGGTTTTTGAGTAATGGAAAAAACATAATAGTTTCTAAAATACACTGAGGTTGAGGGATCTTGGAGGTAAAGAGTACATTTTGCAAGCTATTTAACTCAAGGATTAGGGTGGTTATAGTGTGAATGGAAAGAAAAGGTCAGATATGAGGTAAATTTCAGAGATAAAATCAAAAGGAATTGATTCCTTGGTTGGAGATGAAAGATAAGGCAAAAAAAATCAAAACCCAGAGAGATCAAATCTGGGCTGACTACCAGCACTCTACCCAATGAGTTACCTCATTCTCTTTCACATTACTCACTCTTCTCTGCAATGGTATGGTAACAAATACAAGTCCTCAGTCATGGCATAACTTTAAAGGCTAAATCATTTGAGTAAAATTTAAAGGGTTCCTCAGATCATGTACTCAACACAAACTATGTGTATTGTTTTCATTTTTTATTATGAATGAAAAAATAATCTTGAAAATGTCACTGACACTTGAAATAAGGAATCTCTTGCTTGATTCTAGTAACTTTTCTATTTATATCTTTAACAACATTGGTTCTTTTTAAAATTAATGTTTTATTTTCCCCAATTGCACATAAAAAACAATTTTAGTATGTTTCTTAAAACTTTGAGTTCTAAATTCTCCTCCTCCTTCTCTCCCTTCCTTCTCCCACTCACCCCATCACCACTGATAAAGCAAGCAACCTGACATAAGTTGTCAGGTGTGCATGTGCAATCATGCAAAATATATCTCCCTATTAGCCATGTTGTGAAAGAAAACAGAGACAAAAGATAGTTTTAAAAAAAAGCATGTTTTGATCTGCATTGATTCCATCAGTTCTTTCTCTGGAGCTGGATAACATGTTTCATAATAAGTGCTTAGGAGTTGTCTTGGATCATTGTACTGCGGAGAATAGCTAAGTCATTTGTAGCTGAAAATCATACAATATTGCAGTTACTGTGTACAATGTTCTGGTTCTACACACTTCATTTTGCATCAGTTCATATAAGTCGTTCCAAATTTTTCTGAGAGCATCCTACTGATCATTTCTTATAGTTGCTTCTTGATATCTCATGGATTCATTAGCTTCCACCTCACCCCAATTCTATTTTTTAAAGAATTATTTTCTTCATTCAGACTTTGTACCTCTTTTGTTCCATTTGGCCAATTCTACTTTGAAAGGAGTTATTTTCTTTTTGCATTTTTGTGTGTCTTTTTCCATTTGACCAATTCTGCTTTTTAAGGTGTTCTTTTTATTGTGTTTTTGTGCCTTTTATACCATTTGGCCTATTATGTTTTTTTTAAATTTTCTTCAGTATTTTTTGTGCCTCCTTTACCAAGCTGTTGACTCTTTTTCATGATTTTCTAACATCACTATCATTTTTTTCCCAATTTTCCCCTACCTCTCTTAATTGATGTTTAAAAATTGTTTTGAAGCTCTTCCAGGAATTCTTTTTGCACCTGAGGCCAATTCACATTCTTCTTTAAGGTTTTGGATATAGCAGTTTTGACTTTGTTGTCTTTTTCTGAGTTTGTGTTTTGATCTCTGTCACCATGGTAACTTTCTTTTAAAAAACAATATGTATATATATACATATATATATCTAGTTTCCAACTTTCACTTCAATAAGATTTTGAAGTCCAAATTTTCTTCCCATATTTCCCCTCCCACACCCCAAGACAGTGTGCAATTTGATATAGGTTCTACATATACATTCATATTAAACCTATTTTCACATTAGTCATGTTGTAAGGATGAATTAGAACCAACGGGAGAAACCGCAAGAAAGAAGAAAAAAGAAAAAGAAAATAAAAGAGAGAGCAAATAGTATGCTTTGATCTTCATTTAGGCTCCATAGTTCTTTTTCTGCATGTGGATAGCATTTTCTATCATGAGTCTTTTGGAGTTGTCTTAGATCCTTGCATTGCTAAGAAGAGATAAGTCTTTCAAAGTTAGTCATCACACAGTGTGGCTGTTACTGTGTACAATGTTCTCCTGGTTCTGCTCACTTCACTCAGCATCAGGTCATATAAGTCTTTCCAGTTTTTTTTCTGAAGTTTGCCTGCTCATCACCTTTCTTTTCAGCCAAAGACAAGGTTTATTAGAACATCCATCATATTGGGCAGGCTCTGAAAGAATGTAAGCATTTGTATCACTAATGCAAGTGGGCCAGATCTTAAAAGCCTGAGCAGTGGCTAGATTTTAAGAATCTTAGCAATGGATAGATTTTATGAATCTGAGCCTCATCACTTATAGCATAATAGTATTCCATTACTTTCATATACCACAACTTGTTCAGCCATTCCCCAACTGATGGGCACCCCCTCAATTTCCAATTCCTGGCCACCACAAAAAGAGCTGCTATAAATATTTATGTACATGTGGGTCCTTTTCCCACTTGTATGATCTCTGGGATACAGACCTAGAAGTGTATTGTGGGTCAAAGGGTATGCACAGTTTTATAGCCCTTTGGGCATAGTTCCAAATTGTTCTCCAGAATGGTTGGATCAGTTCACAACTTACCAACAATGCATTAATGTTCCAATTTTCTCACATCTTCTCCAGCATTTATCATTTTTCTGTTTTGTCATGTTAGTCAATCTGATAGGTGTTATGTGGTACCTCAGAGTTGTTTTGATTTGCACTTCTCTAATCAATAGTGATTTAGAGCATTTTTTCATATGACTATAGATAGCTTTAATTTCTTCATCTGAAAACTGCCTATTAAAATCCTTTGACCATTTATCCATTGGGGAATGACTTGTATTCTTGTAAAGTTGACTCAATTCTCTCTATATTTTAGAAATGAAGCCTTTATCAGAGACACTGTTTCTAAAAATTCTTTCCCAGTTTTCTGCTTCCCTCCTAATCTTGGTTGCATTGGCTTTGTTTGTGCAAAAAAAAAAAACTTTTCAATTTAATGTAATCAAAATTATCCATTTTG
>NW_020950244.1:0-5845 GCF_900497805.2 Vombatus ursinus | reverse complement strand
CTTCCTTCCTTCCTTCCTTCCTTCCTTCCTTCCTTCCTTCCTTCCTTTCTTCCTTCCTACCTTCTTTCCTTCCTTTCTTCCTTCCTACCTTCTTTCCTTCCTTCCTTTCTCCCTTCCTTCCTTCTTTCCCTCCCTTCCTCCACCCTCTCACTCTGTCCACATAGAGTATCATACCCTTACCTGAAGGTGCTCCACCTGAAAGAATATAAATTTTGATCACTGGAACCTCACAAGGTATCTTGGGTTTTATTGGCTAGATTGTTGTCTTAAGGATCAAGCCTTAAATCCAAATCACTCTGGCTCTCATTGATTGGCCAGCAATAGTCCCCAGACCCCATTTGGTTATTATTTGGGCCCTGATGGCACATAGTCAATGCAAATAGCAACTACTTCTGTTTTGGCCAGAAATTCTGAGTCTTCCCCTCCCAGATTATTATTTTTTTAACTAGGTAAAAGAGGCCATTCTTTACCTCATTTTTTACCTAATATTAATCAATGAATGAGTGTTTCCTTAATCTAACTGAGACCTGGGAAAGACCTTAGCTTAAAAAGGCCAAGGTCCCCCACTGCATGGGGCCATCTCCTGTATTTCTGATCTATATGTTGCCACTGGACCCAGATGGCTCTGGAAGGAATGAGGCTAGTGACTTTGCACAACCCTCTCTCACTTAAATACAATCCATTTGCAAATCATGACCTCACCTTCCTGATGCCTTGGTACTCTTCAAAAACTACAAACTTCATCAACAACACCTACTTCAGACATAGTAATATCACTAAGCATTCAGGCAGTGAAATTAATGCTACATTTGGAGTCAGAGGACCTGGGTTCAAATCCTAATAGCTAGGTGATATAGTAATATTGTAGATAAAGCATGAATTTAGAATCAGAAGGTTCTAAGTTTGAATCCTGATATAATGAGATAAAATATGTAAACAGTTTGGAGACCTTAAAGTACTACATAAGTGTTAATTCATAAATATTTCATTTCCTCTCTGCGACACCTCCAGCAAGTCCCCAAAACCATCTGTATTCCTGTTTCCTAAGCTATAAAATGAGGAAATTGTACTGGATAACCTCCAATCTCTCATGATCCCATCACATGAAATTATGATCCTTAGCCAGCCCAGACTCCTACCCCATTCTACTATTGACTCTGCTTTTTTTTTCCCATTGTAACCTCTCCCAGAGATCTCCTTAATTCAATTCAATTTAATTCAACAAATATTTAAGTATCTCTATTCTAAGCACTATACTAGGATCTGAAGAAGCAAAATAATGCTTATACTTGAGGAGTATGCATTCTAATCAAGGAGAAATGATCCAATTCATACAGAAATGTGTAATCATTCAATTAATAAGCATTTGTTAAGTGTCTACTATTAGACAGGAACTCTGCTAAGTACTATGGCTACAAAGACAGACGTGAAAGAGCCCTTCCCCCAAGGATATATAATTATATATATATATATATATATATATATATGTATATATTCTAAATAACCAACTCTCAAATGTACAGGATAAACACAGGGGTGTGTGTGTGTGTGTGTGTGTGTGCACATCACAGTATGTACTTGACAAATGCTTATTGGTTGACTGCATATTTCTCTATATATTGTACTACTTCTTCTTGATTAGAATGTATGTTCCTTTAGTATTGGCATGGTTTTGCTTCCTCAGAGACTAACATTGTGCTTAACATATAGATATTTAAATCTTTGTTGAGACAGGCATTATGCTAAAGCACTGAGATTAGAAAGACAAACGTGAAAGAGTCCTTCCCCTCAAGCAGTATATATATTTATATTTATATATGTATATATTTATATATATATATTTATGTATATATAATACACACATATATTTATATATATAATGCACACATATATATGTGTGTGCATATACATTCATACACACATATGTATACATATATAAAATATACACATATAATTAAAATATACCTACAAATATAAATTATGTATGATTATACATATATCTATAAGTTTATGTAATTATAAATATCTATATAAATTATGTATATATAATTTATGCTTCTTGGTTTCAAGGACTCTTATTTTTATATATGTATATATGAGTGTGTATACATACATACATGCATGCATACATACAAAAATATATAATCATTTAGCATAGTGCCTGGCATATAGCAGGTGCTTAATAAATGTTTATTGATACACACACATACACATACATGCAACTATGTATGTAGGCATTATATATATATTATACAAATCTATATGCATATATTCAAAATAATACAAAGTAATTTCAAATGGGGGAGATCTTTAAAAATTGGAAGCAGCAGGGAAGACTTGCTTTAAGAAATGGTACCTGGTCTTAGCCTTGGAGGAAACTAGGGAGTGATTCTAAGAGGTGGGATTAAGGAAGAAGTGCATGGGAAAGCACCTGCAAAAAAATAAAGGAATAGAAGAAAGAGATGCTCTTTGTGCATAGGGAAGAACTAGCAAAGTTAACAACTCCTTTTTCCTCTTCTGCTATTAGATATCCTTAATGCTGCGCAATCCACCTAGTAGTACCCCAGCTTTTGCTCCTTACAGAATAGAGATGATATCCAGAGGTGCCTCATCTGGTAAATGTGCCTATACAGGAAAGATAGGGTTAATTTAAGGAAATGTCACTTCTTCCTATGTTCACAGGATCATAAATTTAGAGGTGAATTGGACCTTAGCCGCCATCAAATCAAATCCTCCCATATTTGCAGATGAGGAAACTGAGTCTGAGAAAGGTTAAATAATTTGTCTGGGGTTACATGGATAATAAGTGTTTGTATCATTATTTTCCTCAGATAAAAGCAACTCAGAATATGGATAACACTAATTGCCAGCCTAAGGAGACTGATTTTTTAAATAGACAATGGAGAGTCAATACAGGTTTTTGAGTAATGGAAAAAACATAATAGTTTCTAAAATACACTGAGGTTGAGGGATCTTGGAGGTAAAGAGTACATTTTGCAAGCTATTTAACTCAAGGATTAGGGTGGTTATAGTGTGAATGGAAAGAAAAGGTCAGATATGAGGTAAATTTCAGAGATAAAATCAAAAGGAATTGATTCCTTGGTTGGAGATGAAAGATAAGGCAAAAAAAATCAAAACCCAGAGAGATCAAATCTGGGCTGACTACCAGCACTCTACCCAATGAGTTACCTCATTCTCTTTCACATTACTCACTCTTCTCTGCAATGGTATGGTAACAAATACAAGTCCTCAGTCATGGCATAACTTTAAAGGCTAAATCATTTGAGTAAAATTTAAAGGGTTCCTCAGATCATGTACTCAACACAAACTATGTGTATTGTTTTCATTTTTTATTATGAATGAAAAAATAATCTTGAAAATGTCACTGACACTTGAAATAAGGAATCTCTTGCTTGATTCTAGTAACTTTTCTATTTATATCTTTAACAACATTGGTTCTTTTTAAAATTAATGTTTTATTTTCCCCAATTGCACATAAAAAACAATTTTAGTATGTTTCTTAAAACTTTGAGTTCTAAATTCTCCTCCTCCTTCTCTCCCTTCCTTCTCCCACTCACCCCATCACCACTGATAAAGCAAGCAACCTGACATAAGTTGTCAGGTGTGCATGTGCAATCATGCAAAATATATCTCCCTATTAGCCATGTTGTGAAAGAAAACAGAGACAAAAGATAGTTTTAAAAAAAAGCATGTTTTGATCTGCATTGATTCCATCAGTTCTTTCTCTGGAGCTGGATAACATGTTTCATAATAAGTGCTTAGGAGTTGTCTTGGATCATTGTACTGCGGAGAATAGCTAAGTCATTTGTAGCTGAAAATCATACAATATTGCAGTTACTGTGTACAATGTTCTGGTTCTACACACTTCATTTTGCATCAGTTCATATAAGTCGTTCCAAATTTTTCTGAGAGCATCCTACTGATCATTTCTTATAGTTGCTTCTTGATATCTCATGGATTCATTAGCTTCCACCTCACCCCAATTCTATTTTTTAAAGAATTATTTTCTTCATTCAGACTTTGTACCTCTTTTGTTCCATTTGGCCAATTCTACTTTGAAAGGAGTTATTTTCTTTTTGCATTTTTGTGTGTCTTTTTCCATTTGACCAATTCTGCTTTTTAAGGTGTTCTTTTTATTGTGTTTTTGTGCCTTTTATACCATTTGGCCTATTATGTTTTTTTTAAATTTTCTTCAGTATTTTTTGTGCCTCCTTTACCAAGCTGTTGACTCTTTTTCATGATTTTCTAACATCACTATCATTTTTTTCCCAATTTTCCCCTACCTCTCTTAATTGATGTTTAAAAATTGTTTTGAAGCTCTTCCAGGAATTCTTTTTGCACCTGAGGCCAATTCACATTCTTCTTTAAGGTTTTGGATATAGCAGTTTTGACTTTGTTGTCTTTTTCTGAGTTTGTGTTTTGATCTCTGTCACCATGGTAACTTTCTTTTAAAAAACAATATGTATATATATACATATATATATCTAGTTTCCAACTTTCACTTCAATAAGATTTTGAAGTCCAAATTTTCTTCCCATATTTCCCCTCCCACACCCCAAGACAGTGTGCAATTTGATATAGGTTCTACATATACATTCATATTAAACCTATTTTCACATTAGTCATGTTGTAAGGATGAATTAGAACCAACGGGAGAAACCGCAAGAAAGAAGAAAAAAGAAAAAGAAAATAAAAGAGAGAGCAAATAGTATGCTTTGATCTTCATTTAGGCTCCATAGTTCTTTTTCTGCATGTGGATAGCATTTTCTATCATGAGTCTTTTGGAGTTGTCTTAGATCCTTGCATTGCTAAGAAGAGATAAGTCTTTCAAAGTTAGTCATCACACAGTGTGGCTGTTACTGTGTACAATGTTCTCCTGGTTCTGCTCACTTCACTCAGCATCAGGTCATATAAGTCTTTCCAGTTTTTTTTCTGAAGTTTGCCTGCTCATCACCTTTCTTTTCAGCCAAAGACAAGGTTTATTAGAACATCCATCATATTGGGCAGGCTCTGAAAGAATGTAAGCATTTGTATCACTAATGCAAGTGGGCCAGATCTTAAAAGCCTGAGCAGTGGCTAGATTTTAAGAATCTTAGCAATGGATAGATTTTATGAATCTGAGCCTCATCACTTATAGCATAATAGTATTCCATTACTTTCATATACCACAACTTGTTCAGCCATTCCCCAACTGATGGGCACCCCCTCAATTTCCAATTCCTGGCCACCACAAAAAGAGCTGCTATAAATATTTATGTACATGTGGGTCCTTTTCCCACTTGTATGATCTCTGGGATACAGACCTAGAAGTGTATTGTGGGTCAAAGGGTATGCACAGTTTTATAGCCCTTTGGGCATAGTTCCAAATTGTTCTCCAGAATGGTTGGATCAGTTCACAACTTACCAACAATGCATTAATGTTCCAATTTTCTCACATCTTCTCCAGCATTTATCATTTTTCTGTTTTGTCATGTTAGTCAATCTGATAGGTGTTATGTGGTACCTCAGAGTTGTTTTGATTTGCACTTCTCTAATCAATAGTGATTTAGAGCATTTTTTCATATGACTATAGATAGCTTTAATTTCTTCATCTGAAAACTGCCTATTAAAATCCTTTGACCATTTATCCATTGGGGAATGACTTGTATTCTTGTAAAGTTGACTCAATTCTCTCTATATTTTAGAAATGAAGCCTTTATCAGAGACACTGTTTCTAAAAATTCTTTCCCAGTTTTCTGCTTCCCTCCTAATCTTGGTTGCATTGGCTTTGTTTGTGCAAAAAAAAAAACTTTTCAATTTAATGTAATCAAAATTATCCATTTTG
>NW_020950243.1:0-2950 GCF_900497805.2 Vombatus ursinus | reverse complement strand
TCTCTCTCTCTCTCTCTCTCTCTCTCTCTCTCTCTCTCTCTCTCTCTGGTTGTGTGGGTGTTCAGGAAAGACTAATACCTCTGGTGTGAGGGCTGCCAAGCTGTTTTCAAAGTTGCTTTACATTTTTGTTGTCCACCTGTACCCAAACTATCATCCGTGGCTACAAGAAGCTATAGCATGTACAGCAACCACACCACAGTAAACCGTTTCAGCAGATGAGCTAAACCACATCAAGGGTAAGTGAGGGGCCTCAAACCCATCAGTGAGTTTGGGGGAGGGTGTTGACTGCAAATACGTGAAGACTTTCCTGAGAGAATAGGTAGATGTGAACAATTTGTTCTAATGGGTCATAAAGGTGACTGAAGCAGGCATTGTGGAGCTATTAGAGCTTGGTTAGACATCAAAGATGTCAAGGTCATCTACTTCATCCTGAACTATCTCCAGTCATTTTCACTTTTGTCTTGACACTGGACTCCAATGACTGGGAGAGAGAGTGCAACTCTGTTTCACTGAAAACTAATTATTCTTTGAGTCAAAGGCATCATGCATACTATTTTACCATCTTTACCCACCTTAAATACGTGTGGTGATGGGCAACAGATGAAGCAGCAGGTGTGGATACATTGGGAGCTCTAGTCACAGCCCTGCACACAGGCAGCCTAGGGCATGTCTTCTCACTGGACTGAAGCAGCAGTGGTATTCGGCTGCCTCCTGGGTGTCTAAGCAGCCTTTTTATTTATTCTTTTTTTTTTCAGTCAAAGACAAGGTTTACGAGAACATCCGTCATATTGGGCAGACTCTTAAGGAGTCTGAACATTAGTAAGCTGTTGGCTAGATTATAAGAATCTGACCAGTGGCTAGATTTTAAGAACCTGAGCAGTGACTAGATTATAAGAATCCCAGCCTAAGCAGTCTTTTTAAAGGACTGCACAACTCACTTCTTGGCATGAGAAAGGGACTAGAAAAGGTACCTTAAAATTATCTGCTTCACCTAACCTATCCTTGGCCTGCTTACCACATCTGGTGGTGATCCTACACTGTGATCAAAAACACACACAAAAAATATACAAAAACTTTTGCAAAGATAATTCTACTCACCATTGGTACATGGACAGTACATATGCTCATGGACAACAGGAAATCCAGTAGACCTGAAAGATGAACAGCTCAGGGGCCCTGAAAAACAGTCCTGCAGAAAGTGGGACTTAGGGGCAGCTAGGTGGCGCAGTCAATAGAGCTCTGGTCTTGGAGTCAGAAGGACCTGAGTTCAAATCTGACCTCAGACACTTGATACTTACTAGCTGTGTGATTCTGGGCAAGTCACTTAACCCCAATTGCCTCACGAAAAAGAAAAAAAAGATAGGACTTAAATTGAGTCTTGAGAAACTAAGACCTGGAGGTGAGGTGGCAAAGTATTCCAGGTTTTGGGAGATAGCTAATCCAAACATGTGGCAGTTAGGTGGCACAGTGAATAGTTGGGCCTGAAGGCAGGAAGACTTATTTTCCTGAGTTCAAATCTGACTTCATACATTTACTATCTTTGTGACCCTGGACAAGTCACTTATCCCTGTTTGCCTCAGTTTTCTCATCTGTAAAATGAGCTGGAGAAGGAAATGACAAACCACTCTAGGATCTTTGAAAAACAAAACCCCAAATGGGGTCATGAAGAGTTAGATATGAATGAAAAACAACTGAATAATAACAAACAAAAGTCCAAAGGCAGAGAGAGAACACAAGAGGTGGATCCAAGTTCGAGGGAGCTGAAAATGTCCAATGTAACTAGAATGTAGAGTTCATGGAAGAGATTGGATAGATGGCAAAAGGCCACATTATTAAGTGATTTGCATGCCAATTGTCAGTAAGGTACTCAAATCACCCCTGGCCTATCCCTGTGATGATTCCATCTCATCAGTCTACCTTGCCATCTGTACTCTCTCCTTCTTGACAAAACTATTAACACCTAGATCTTTCACTTCCCTATCACCCCCTCTCTCCTCAGCCTCTTATAATCTTGCTTCCATTTTTACGACTCTATTGAAATTGCTTTCTTAAAAGTCATGAATGATCAATTCATTATACATCATTGTATCTCTGAAGTTAAAGATGACAGAGACCTTAGAGAATTCTGTCATACATCATGATGTAGCCTATCCACTTAACTTTAAAGATGAGGAAACTGAAGCCTAAATGACCTATTTTTTTTTTTATCTCATCCTTTTTAACCTTTGTAGCAATTTATACTCTGATAAGTTTTTCTGAATACTATTCATCCCTTGGCTTCAGAACCATCAAATTTCTAGTTCTTCTAACTCTCTAAATGCTTATCTTCTGTGTCCATTACTGGATTACCCTCTTTATGCCACCATTAAAGTACATTTCTCTTTAATTCTATCCTCAGATGTCTTCTAATTAAACAATCCAACAAATGTTTCTAAATACTCAAAGACTTTCCAGGACGTCTGAGCTACTAATACCTGCTCCTCTCAGAGTGCATCCCATATATTCTGAACATAGCTTGTGTAGGGTGTATGTAAGTAACATGTGTCAACTTGGGCTTTGTGCAAGGCTCTGTTCTAGCTTGACAATATGAGTATAAATACAAAAAATGATAAACTAACTTCCACTTGTGGCTGAATTCTTCTCCATCTATTAAAGCTAAACTCATATGCCACTTCCACAAACACATCAACTATAAATCCCCCCATTAGTAATGACCCTTTCCACCTTGAGCCTCATGACTTTTGTCAACATATTTTTAATGTACTATTCATGTGTTATGTTATATTATAGCTATTTGTATTTGCATCATTATCCACCAAGGTCCTGCCTAATTAGGGCATGGAAGTGGACTTTGGTTATCAAATGGTATACCAACTCTGGGAGATTACCACCCCACCCCCCCACCCTGTACTAAAGTCTTTGCGTATGGACTTCAGTACAGATTAAAAGT
>NW_020950242.1:0-8531 GCF_900497805.2 Vombatus ursinus | reverse complement strand
TCTGAATGTTCCTTTTCAGGGTACCTTAATCTGGCATTGGGGGGGGGTCTTTGTTTTATGAAATAATTTTTTTTCCCCCTGAGGAATTTTTTATAGGCTTCACCAGACTGCCTAAGAGTCCATGACACAGATGAGATTAGGAATAACTGCTTAGGCCCATGTCTTCCTGCTTTCTTTTCTATTCTGATAACCGCAGTTTGGGAAAAGACTTACCATCAAGTCAAGTCAAGGAAGGTCTAGTCAAAAAGCATTTATTACATATCATGAACTGTGCAGAGTTCTGGGATACAAAGAAAGAAGGAACACTGCCTGTGGCCTCAAAGAATTCACATTGTAATGGGGGAGCCAAAAAGCAAACAAATATACATACATACATATGTGTGTGCATGTGTGTATGTGTATGCATATATGTATATGTGTATATTACATATACATTTTATATATATATATATATATAAATTAGAGTTGTGGTAGAAATCACAAAGCAATAGGAGTCTTATTCTATATTTAATGTTTCTTAGAAGTGTTACACCAGATTTTTTTGGCATCATCATGATCATTCATTTATAAAATGAAGGTAAAAATAGTAATGATTAATCATTAAAAATACAACTAATTGAGACAATGTAGTAGAAAGGATGCAACATTAAAATTCAGAAGGCTCAGTTCTTTGTTTTTGTTTTTTGTTTTTGTTTTTCCCTAAAATCTGTCACTTTAAGCAAGTCATAAGATTGTTGTTATTCAGTCATGTCCTTCAGTTCATGACTCTGTGGACCATAGAACAGCAATGTGGTCCATGGGGTTTTTCTTGGCAAAGATACTGGAGTGGTTTGACATTTCCTTTTCCGGCTCATTTTACAGATGAGGAAACTGAAGCAAAAAGGGTCAAGTGACTTGTCCAGGGTCACACAGCTAGGATAAGTATCTGAGGATGGATTTGAATTTAGGTCTTCCTGACTCCAGGTCAGGTGCTTTATCCACTGTGCCACCTAGTGTCTGATAGAAATAGGAGGCCTGTTTATTGACCTATCCAGCTACTGTGTTGAAAATGATAAAAGGTCATAGAATGATTAATTTAAAGCTAGATGGAAACTCAGAAGTCATTTGGTCTTATCCTCTAATTTTACAGAAGAAAATATTGAGAATCACAGAATTTGAATGGGGTATCCGAGGTCACACAATTAGTAGGAGAGGTGGGATTTGAGTCCATGTTAAGTGACTATTTAGCCAGTTTTCTCCCCACTGTGACATATTGCTTAGACAGGCTGTTGGGTATCATGTAGACAATGTAGACAAAAATAAGCTAGTTTTTAGTAAATGCCTTTCAAATTTCAACCAATAGATGTATATCAAGTAGCAATCATAAAACACATTGTATAACACTTGCAAGCTTGAAGGACACTTTCTTGACATGATCTCTTAAATTTGCAGAGGCAATTGTACAAGTATTATTATCTTCCTTATTTTATAGATGAAGATTTTGAGGCCCAGGGAGATTAATGACTTGGCTAAGAATAGAGAGCTAATAAGTGTCAAAAACACTATTTGAATTTACATCTTGGCTACAAGTCCAATACTCTATGCAGGGTTGGAGAACCTGAAGCCTTGGGGCCACATGTGGACTTCTAGGTCCTTGGGTGCAGCCTTTTGACAAAATTCAAGTTTTACAGAACAAAACCTTTTACCTAGGGGATTTGTTCTGTGAAGTTTGGATTCAGTCAAAGGGCCATACCTGAGGACCTAGAGGGCCACATGTGGTCTTGAGGCTGCAGGTTCCCCAACCCTGCTCTATGTGGTATGCCATGCTTCCTCCCTGAAAGTATCTAAAGCAGGGATTCTTATCCTGTGGTCTGGAGTTACTAACGCTCTGGGAGTCCAGAGAAAGGTTTCAGCAAATCCTTGAGCTTGAATGTGAAAAAAAATCATCTTTCTTTTCACTAATCTCTAATTAAAATTACCTTATCCTTTGAATAGTAAAGAAAATTATTCTGATAGAGGTCCATAAGCTTCACCTTTCAAAGGGGTCTAATTAAAAAGAAAAAGTAAAAATCTCTGATATAAAACCTCATGGTTTCTAAAAAGTTATACTGCCTACATGTTGAGTTTATTACATTTTTAGTTCAGGGTGTTATATGACTAATATTAAAGTCTGTCTGATATTGACCTTGGGCAGGACAATCTGACAAATATTCATTCTGCCCAAGAATAAGGGAATTAATCCAAACAAGGGGGGTAGAATAAGAAAAGGAGAATTATAAACTCATTTCTTAAGTCTACAGTTTGTTGCTAGAAAGGTACACAGTGGAAGTAGATCGAAAATAGCTGTCTCAATCTAAACTTTTAATGACTTCATTCTTTCCTTTTATGGTTAAATACCTTTCTAGGTAATTAGGTCTGAAGTAAAGACCATTCAGATGATTTAAAAATTTCTCTTTCTTTTGAATTTCAGAATTTCAATACATTCTAAAGAGAAAGGGCCCTAATCTAGCATCCAGCAGCATCTTAGATATTGTAAGGATTCAACAGACAAATTGTTTAGAAATAAATAGGAGATAACCTGTGGCCATAGAAAGTATGCTGAATTCAAAATCAGTAGAATGGGATACAAAAGCATTGTGAAGCCAGCCGAGAAATGAGCAGATGCATTAAAAAGAAGCAAATTGAGTTATGGTTTTGTTGATTGTCTAGACTTAAAAAAATAAAGGAGAAACATGTTAATAATTCAACTTAAAATTGGAGAGATGCTGGTTAAACATTGGCCAGCACATTCCTGGGTCCACATTAGTTCTGTCACTTCTGAGCTGTATGATTATATGAGTTACTTAGTCTCTTTGATCCCTGGTTTCCACCTTGATAAAATGGAGAAAATAATTTCCCCATCTTATATCAAATAATTGATATCAGGAGCAAATGTGAAAAAAGTGTGAATTTTTCTTGTTATTCACTCTTGTTATTGATGATTATGGTGTGATGATGATTAATGTGGAAAATGATAGTAAGCATTTAGCGCAGATCAAGAACAATGAATGGAGAAATTGATTTGTAAAGATTTAGTTCTCCTTGCAAGTGTCAAAGTTTTCTAAACACTAAGGAATTATCTAGAAGAGAGGCAAGTATTATTCTTGACATTTCAGAAACTGTATACCTAGAAGGATTAATGGAGTTGAAACAAATATGCTCTATATTTTTAGGTAGTTTCTCTACAGGAAGTCAAGTCATCCACTGGGGTCACTATAACCTGGGGAAAATTGAAAGCATTAAGCATTCAGAATAAAGCCTAACCTTTGAAGAACTGTTGCCATCAATGGCCTTGGGTGATTGCATAGTTCTGGTCTCCACAAAAGTCACTCCCATCAGCCCCAGGAAGATTATATAAACCATATTTCATAAACCACTGTCTAGGAGAGAGAAGCATTAGCTACACTAGGTGAGTATCCATCTGAATCTCTGGCCTCCTGAGACAGACAAAAAGACATGACAGAAGAGGAAGGAATCATATACAATCCTAAAAACAACATGGCTGAGACACTTTTCATGGGAGAGACATAAACTCTAATCTTTATTCTGTAATGGGAGAGACATAAACTCTAATCTTTATGCTGTAACTGAAGAGCCATTTTCTATCACTGGTGATGGTATAGAATTAAATGGAGACTGAATTGGGTCGTTTGGAATTTATAGCAATCCTGAACTGAGTGGGAATCCCAAGTGGCTTCCAATGACTCAATGCCTACATCCTGCTCCCTCTGTCTTCTCCCTGAAACTATAGACAGACAACCACGTCTGTCCCTCCTGCAGCTACTTTGTATAACAAAATATAATGATGTGAATTGTAAAAGTCAAACTGAAAATTGCTGGGAAAAAATAAGTTTGATCCTAGTTCGAATCATTCAGAAAGAAAATTTTTATTACCATAAGACACATTTTAATAGATTAAGCAGGCAGAAATAGCTTTAATTAATAAATGTAGAAATGAAAGAAGAGGATACTCAAGTAAAAGGTTTCAAATTCATCAATGGACATGTTATTTCTTAATCTGTCTAATTCTCTGAATTAGACATTCTTTAAAATGAGTTCATATAGAATAAAAGATGCCTGATGAGTCATACTCTGGGGTACTTTAAGATTTGGCAGGTGGCCAATGGTTCATAGAATACCTCTTGGTTCCTAAAGACTGGAAAAAAAAAACCCAAGTAGACTATATTTTTTGAAGTATTAAAAAATGGTAATTACCAATTTATCAGCTTAATTTCAAAACAAAAAAAAACATATCAATGAATAAAAGTAACCATTATTTTAAAACTTGAATTTAAAGCATATCTCTGTTGCTTATTGCCTTGCGACCTAGAGCAAGTCATTTACCTTCCCTGGACCTCACTTACTTCCTCTGTAAAATAAAGGGATTAGACTACATGGCCTCTAATATTCCTTCCACCTCTAGATAATGATCTTATTATCCCTCTAGGTAATAAGAAATAAGAGTATTTGATAATAAGTTCTCTTAAAATATTCAAGCATGACATAATACTCTTAGGGTAGAATTTAGTATAAGAAAAGTCTTTATTCAAATTTCACCTCTAACATGATTAACTGTGCAATCAAATAGAAATTACTAAACTTTCCTCTGATCCAGTTTCCTTGTCTGTATAATGGAAATAATAATCAATTCATCAATATTCAACCCATATTTACTCAGGCCTATAGGTGCCAGAGACTGCATTAACAGAACAAATATAAAAATGGTGCAGTCCCTGTGCTCAAGGAATGCCTCTCTTCCAGGGATGTCTTTAGGCTCAAATAAAATAAAGTATGTAAAGTGCTTCAAAAACTTAAAAACGCCATATAAATGTCAGTTAATATTATTGGAAAAAGGGTTTTCTCAAGATTATTTTGAAGCACTTTAGATATTTCATGTGTTACTTAATGATATATGAATTTAGCCAGGTCCTTGTTATTTGATATTCACCATCCTCGTGAGATTTATAGAGAATGTTGTTTTTAAGTTTATTAAAAAGTTTTGGGGAAGCTAGTTGGCGCAGTGGATAGAGCACTAGCCCTGAAGTCAGGAGAACCTGAGTTCAAATGTGACCTCAGACCAAACACTTGACACTTACTAGCTATGTGACCCTGGGCAAGTCACTCAACCCCAATTGCCTAAAATAAAAAAAAAGTTTTACATATACTAATTTGTAACCTTATGACAACCCTAAAAATTAAGTGTGACAAATAGGTCAGAGAGATTAAAGTTTGCTGATGTTCATACAGCTAGTGTCAGACATGGGTTTGAAACACGCATCTTGCCAATACTGAATCCAATTCCACTAATCATTTATCCATCCCCATAGGCATTATAATCTAAAAGCTTCATTTGCTTTCCTTTAAAAGGGATCATACCCCTACTTCTTCATAGTTACAAAAAAAATAACACTCCTTGGCCACAAGTCCCCCAGATACTTTTTCTCCCCCATTAGAATATAAGTTCCTTTAGATTAAGGATAGTCTTTGCTTTTGTGCATAGTCCTAGCGTTTAGCAGAGTGGTAAGCACGTACTAAAAACTCAGCAAATGTTTTTAATTCTTCTTTTTTACATTCATTCAGAGTAGAAATTTTGATCTTTCCAGGACTTCATGGAATCAGGTGCCATGTTACCAGACATCAACAAAAGAATGCTAAAGGAAACAACACTGGCCCAGTCTATTTTTCTGCCAGCCAACCTGTAACACTAGCTTTTCAGTGAATTCAGTATTTGATATCATTCTTTTAAGCAGGCTGTCCTAAATGACTGGAATACACTCACTTCTCTTTTTCACATTTCAGAATATTTATCTTCCTTCAAGGTTTAAAACTCTCAAGTTAGTTCCTTCATTTTAAAAGTTTCCTTGATCCCTGCCCCAAAACCACTCTGTCCCATGATTTTATCAAATACATTACTTGATAACTGTGGGCTCTTCTTTGCTGCCTATCAACCCCCTTCTTTCCATCATACTTATTCGTGCAGATATCACACCCCTTTCAGTGGAATAAACTCCTCAGTGGAGTAAACTCCTTGAGTGAAGGTAGTATTTTCTTTTTGTCTCTGAATGCCTAGTGCCTTGGACTTAGTAGGCATTTAGTAAAGGCTTGATGAATTGAATTGGCATGATCTGGTTCCCCAAAACTTCAACAGTTTTCTTGTTCTAAGATATCAGGGCCATTTTCCATTATAATTTCTTGAAATATGATATCTAGGTTCTTTTTTTTTCTATCCTAGCTTTCAGGTAGCCCAGTAGTTCTTAAAGTATTTCTCTTCTATTTATTTTTCAGGTCAGTTATTTTTCTGATGAGATATTTCACATTTTCTACTATATTTTCATTCTTTTGACCTTGCTTTATTGTTTCTTGATAACTCATGGAGTCATTAGCTTCCACTTGCCCAATTCGGGGAATTATTTTTTGTCAGGAAACTTATTGTACCTTTTTTCCTCATTTAGCCAGTTTTTATTTTTAAGGAATTCTTTTCTTCAGTGAATTTTTTTCAATTCTTTATCTTTTGACACAGATATTTTTTAAGGAGATCCTTTTTGTCTCTTTTACTATTAAGCCAGTTCTATTTTTTAAGTTATTTTCTTCAGCATTTTTTGTGCTTCTTTTATCAAGATGTTAATTCTCTTTTCATTATTTTTCTTGAATCATTATTGTTTTTCTCCAATTTTTCTTCTACTATTCATATTTCTTTCTTTAACTCTTCCAAGAATTCTTGTTGGGCTTGTGCCCAGTTAGCATTTGTCTTTGAGGCTTTAGGTGTAGCTCTTTTTACTTTGTTGTCTGCTTCTGAGTTTTTGTCTTTGGTGGTCTTTGCCATGCCAGTAGGTTTTTTTTTTGTTTGTTTGTTTGTTTTGTTTTTTGTTTTTTTTTAATGGTCCTGTTCTTTTTGTTGTTGTTGTTGTTTCAGCATTGTTCTAGCCTATTTCTTGAATTTGAACTTTATGTCAAAGTTGGGCTGTGCTCTCCCAGGGATTAGGTGATACTGTCTCAAGCTTCAGGTTTTTTTTTTCATACTATTGTTTTCAGAGCTAGTTCTGATGGTCTGAAAGTTTTTGGTGCTGCCAAGATGGTGTAATCTGGGGAGAGATGTGATCACTGCTCTCCTGGTCTGTGCTCTGGCCTTTACCCAGGAAGGTGCCTTGTTTCCCTGCAGCCACAATTCCTAGTGTTCTTCTACATAGTGGAATTGTGATTAGGGACCCTCTTCCCTTATGACCAACTACAAGCACCCCTCTCCGTTCTGGAACTATGATATGGAAATGTGTAGAGGAAATAGAGTAGCCACAATGCCCAGTCCTACACCTAAAACCAACAAGGGGTTTCATATAATCTCTTTTGAACCAACTGTCCAACCCCCTCACCGTCTCTGGTCTGAGAGCTCCTGAATCTGTTGCTGCCACTGTCATAGCCACCTCTAAGACCCACTCCTTGTGGTGCTACCTTGTGTACTCCAGGTTGGCCCTCGTCTTCATGTTACAGATCTCTTCTGCTGAACTCCTAAGTTGTCTTAGGCTGGAAAATATCTCACCCCCCACTTTTTGTTGATTTCTTCACTCCATAGTGTGATTTGAGCTATTATTTTAAAGTTGTTTGGAGGGGAACGTTGGAAGAGCTCAGGGGGATTATTACCTTTACTCTGCCATCTTGGCTTTGCCTTCTCCATAGTGCATTTTCCTCACAACAGCCCTATGAAATAGGAAGTTAAAGTAACATCCCTATTTTAAAATAAGGTAACTGAACTTCAAGATCACTACACAGCCAATAAAGGTCAGAACAGAGATTTGATCTATGGTTAGATGGAAGGCTCCTCTTACTCCACTATCCATTCTTAAAACTTTGGATTAATTTTCCTCTTTAATGTGACATAATAACCTACTTCTTTAATAATTATAACAACCCTAGCATCTCTTAGCTCCCTAGACTTTCCAACATTTTCAGATTACTAATTCTCAATCCTGTACAACTAAACTTGATGTGTTGATACCTATGATCTGGATACTGAAATACTGAGAATATCAAAAGAAGAAATTTTAAAATAAGGTTTAGTTCACCCACTATAAATTTATGGAATATAACCTTGGTTTAGACCCCACTGCTATTGTGACAGACTTTTCCATCTATTTTTATTGACATCTTATTCTCACACCAATTCTCCATATAAGCTACCAATAGCCACCTGGGGGTTAACTCAACAGATGAATTAGATGAAACTAGAATATTGTGAACATCTGAGAGGAGCTCCATATATGCCTTTTTCATACCTCAAATCTCCTTAATATCACCAGACATTTTCTCCTTCATTTTTCTGTTTTAGAGCAATTTCATTCCTACTCCTTGCTAAAACCAATCCCTTTACTTGATCCCAGCATCCTAATCCCTCCTTTTTACTTCCATGACATGTCTCCAGCAAATATCAGTTTATTTTAGGCATTTTTAAGTGTTCTTGTTCTCTCTCTCCTACTCTCTCTCTCTCTCTCTCTCTCTCTCTCTCTCTCTCTCTCTCTCTC
>NW_020950241.1:0-2950 GCF_900497805.2 Vombatus ursinus | reverse complement strand
TCTCTCTCTCTCTCTCTCTCTCTCTCTCTCTCTCTCTCTCTCTCTCTGGTTGTGTGGGTGTTCAGGAAAGACTAATACCTCTGGTGTGAGGGCTGCCAAGCTGTTTTCAAAGTTGCTTTACATTTTTGTTGTCCACCTGTACCCAAACTATCATCCGTGGCTACAAGAAGCTATAGCATGTACAGCAACCACACCACAGTAAACCGTTTCAGCAGATGAGCTAAACCACATCAAGGGTAAGTGAGGGGCCTCAAACCCATCAGTGAGTTTGGGGGAGGGTGTTGACTGCAAATACGTGAAGACTTTCCTGAGAGAATAGGTAGATGTGAACAATTTGTTCTAATGGGTCATAAAGGTGACTGAAGCAGGCATTGTGGAGCTATTAGAGCTTGGTTAGACATCAAAGATGTCAAGGTCATCTACTTCATCCTGAACTATCTCCAGTCATTTTCACTTTTGTCTTGACACTGGACTCCAATGACTGGGAGAGAGAGTGCAACTCTGTTTCACTGAAAACTAATTATTCTTTGAGTCAAAGGCATCATGCATACTATTTTACCATCTTTACCCACCTTAAATACGTGTGGTGATGGGCAACAGATGAAGCAGCAGGTGTGGATACATTGGGAGCTCTAGTCACAGCCCTGCACACAGGCAGCCTAGGGCATGTCTTCTCACTGGACTGAAGCAGCAGTGGTATTCGGCTGCCTCCTGGGTGTCTAAGCAGCCTTTTTATTTATTCTTTTTTTTTTCAGTCAAAGACAAGGTTTACGAGAACATCCGTCATATTGGGCAGACTCTTAAGGAGTCTGAACATTAGTAAGCTGTTGGCTAGATTATAAGAATCTGACCAGTGGCTAGATTTTAAGAACCTGAGCAGTGACTAGATTATAAGAATCCCAGCCTAAGCAGTCTTTTTAAAGGACTGCACAACTCACTTCTTGGCATGAGAAAGGGACTAGAAAAGGTACCTTAAAATTATCTGCTTCACCTAACCTATCCTTGGCCTGCTTACCACATCTGGTGGTGATCCTACACTGTGATCAAAAACACACACAAAAAATATACAAAAACTTTTGCAAAGATAATTCTACTCACCATTGGTACATGGACAGTACATATGCTCATGGACAACAGGAAATCCAGTAGACCTGAAAGATGAACAGCTCAGGGGCCCTGAAAAACAGTCCTGCAGAAAGTGGGACTTAGGGGCAGCTAGGTGGCGCAGTCAATAGAGCTCTGGTCTTGGAGTCAGAAGGACCTGAGTTCAAATCTGACCTCAGACACTTGATACTTACTAGCTGTGTGATTCTGGGCAAGTCACTTAACCCCAATTGCCTCACGAAAAAGAAAAAAAAGATAGGACTTAAATTGAGTCTTGAGAAACTAAGACCTGGAGGTGAGGTGGCAAAGTATTCCAGGTTTTGGGAGATAGCTAATCCAAACATGTGGCAGTTAGGTGGCACAGTGAATAGTTGGGCCTGAAGGCAGGAAGACTTATTTTCCTGAGTTCAAATCTGACTTCATACATTTACTATCTTTGTGACCCTGGACAAGTCACTTATCCCTGTTTGCCTCAGTTTTCTCATCTGTAAAATGAGCTGGAGAAGGAAATGACAAACCACTCTAGGATCTTTGAAAAACAAAACCCCAAATGGGGTCATGAAGAGTTAGATATGAATGAAAAACAACTGAATAATAACAAACAAAAGTCCAAAGGCAGAGAGAGAACACAAGAGGTGGATCCAAGTTCGAGGGAGCTGAAAATGTCCAATGTAACTAGAATGTAGAGTTCATGGAAGAGATTGGATAGATGGCAAAAGGCCACATTATTAAGTGATTTGCATGCCAATTGTCAGTAAGGTACTCAAATCACCCCTGGCCTATCCCTGTGATGATTCCATCTCATCAGTCTACCTTGCCATCTGTACTCTCTCCTTCTTGACAAAACTATTAACACCTAGATCTTTCACTTCCCTATCACCCCCTCTCTCCTCAGCCTCTTATAATCTTGCTTCCATTTTTACGACTCTATTGAAATTGCTTTCTTAAAAGTCATGAATGATCAATTCATTATACATCATTGTATCTCTGAAGTTAAAGATGACAGAGACCTTAGAGAATTCTGTCATACATCATGATGTAGCCTATCCACTTAACTTTAAAGATGAGGAAACTGAAGCCTAAATGACCTATTTTTTTTTTTATCTCATCCTTTTTAACCTTTGTAGCAATTTATACTCTGATAAGTTTTTCTGAATACTATTCATCCCTTGGCTTCAGAACCATCAAATTTCTAGTTCTTCTAACTCTCTAAATGCTTATCTTCTGTGTCCATTACTGGATTACCCTCTTTATGCCACCATTAAAGTACATTTCTCTTTAATTCTATCCTCAGATGTCTTCTAATTAAACAATCCAACAAATGTTTCTAAATACTCAAAGACTTTCCAGGACGTCTGAGCTACTAATACCTGCTCCTCTCAGAGTGCATCCCATATATTCTGAACATAGCTTGTGTAGGGTGTATGTAAGTAACATGTGTCAACTTGGGCTTTGTGCAAGGCTCTGTTCTAGCTTGACAATATGAGTATAAATACAAAAAATGATAAACTAACTTCCACTTGTGGCTGAATTCTTCTCCATCTATTAAAGCTAAACTCATATGCCACTTCCACAAACACATCAACTATAAATCCCCCCATTAGTAATGACCCTTTCCACCTTGAGCCTCATGACTTTTGTCAACATATTTTTAATGTACTATTCATGTGTTATGTTATATTATAGCTATTTGTATTTGCATCATTATCCACCAAGGTCCTGCCTAATTAGGGCATGGAAGTGGACTTTGGTTATCAAATGGTATACCAACTCTGGGAGATTACCACCCCCCCCCCCCCCCCTGTACTAAAGTCTTTGCGTATGGACTTCAGTACAGATTAAAAGT
>NW_020950240.1:0-8534 GCF_900497805.2 Vombatus ursinus | reverse complement strand
TCTGAATGTTCCTTTTCAGGGTACCTTAATCTGGCATTGGGGGGGGGGTCTTTGTTTTATGAAATAATTTTTTTTCCCCCTGAGGAATTTTTTATAGGCTTCACCAGACTGCCTAAGAGTCCATGACACAGATGAGATTAGGAATAACTGCTTAGGCCCATGTCTTCCTGCTTTCTTTTCTATTCTGATAACCGCAGTTTGGGAAAAGACTTACCATCAAGTCAAGTCAAGGAAGGTCTAGTCAAAAAGCATTTATTACATATCATGAACTGTGCAGAGTTCTGGGATACAAAGAAAGAAGGAACACTGCCTGTGGCCTCAAAGAATTCACATTGTAATGGGGGAGCCAAAAAGCAAACAAATATACATACATACATATGTGTGTGCATGTGTGTATGTGTATGCATATATGTATATGTGTATATTACATATACATTTTATATATATATATATATATAAATTAGAGTTGTGGTAGAAATCACAAAGCAATAGGAGTCTTATTCTATATTTAATGTTTCTTAGAAGTGTTACACCAGATTTTTTTGGCATCATCATGATCATTCATTTATAAAATGAAGGTAAAAATAGTAATGATTAATCATTAAAAATACAACTAATTGAGACAATGTAGTAGAAAGGATGCAACATTAAAATTCAGAAGGCTCAGTTCTTTGTTTTTGTTTTTTGTTTTTGTTTTTCCCTAAAATCTGTCACTTTAAGCAAGTCATAAGATTGTTGTTATTCAGTCATGTCCTTCAGTTCATGACTCTGTGGACCATAGAACAGCAATGTGGTCCATGGGGTTTTTCTTGGCAAAGATACTGGAGTGGTTTGACATTTCCTTTTCCGGCTCATTTTACAGATGAGGAAACTGAAGCAAAAAGGGTCAAGTGACTTGTCCAGGGTCACACAGCTAGGATAAGTATCTGAGGATGGATTTGAATTTAGGTCTTCCTGACTCCAGGTCAGGTGCTTTATCCACTGTGCCACCTAGTGTCTGATAGAAATAGGAGGCCTGTTTATTGACCTATCCAGCTACTGTGTTGAAAATGATAAAAGGTCATAGAATGATTAATTTAAAGCTAGATGGAAACTCAGAAGTCATTTGGTCTTATCCTCTAATTTTACAGAAGAAAATATTGAGAATCACAGAATTTGAATGGGGTATCCGAGGTCACACAATTAGTAGGAGAGGTGGGATTTGAGTCCATGTTAAGTGACTATTTAGCCAGTTTTCTCCCCACTGTGACATATTGCTTAGACAGGCTGTTGGGTATCATGTAGACAATGTAGACAAAAATAAGCTAGTTTTTAGTAAATGCCTTTCAAATTTCAACCAATAGATGTATATCAAGTAGCAATCATAAAACACATTGTATAACACTTGCAAGCTTGAAGGACACTTTCTTGACATGATCTCTTAAATTTGCAGAGGCAATTGTACAAGTATTATTATCTTCCTTATTTTATAGATGAAGATTTTGAGGCCCAGGGAGATTAATGACTTGGCTAAGAATAGAGAGCTAATAAGTGTCAAAAACACTATTTGAATTTACATCTTGGCTACAAGTCCAATACTCTATGCAGGGTTGGAGAACCTGAAGCCTTGGGGCCACATGTGGACTTCTAGGTCCTTGGGTGCAGCCTTTTGACAAAATTCAAGTTTTACAGAACAAAACCTTTTACCTAGGGGATTTGTTCTGTGAAGTTTGGATTCAGTCAAAGGGCCATACCTGAGGACCTAGAGGGCCACATGTGGTCTTGAGGCTGCAGGTTCCCCAACCCTGCTCTATGTGGTATGCCATGCTTCCTCCCTGAAAGTATCTAAAGCAGGGATTCTTATCCTGTGGTCTGGAGTTACTAACGCTCTGGGAGTCCAGAGAAAGGTTTCAGCAAATCCTTGAGCTTGAATGTGAAAAAAAATCATCTTTCTTTTCACTAATCTCTAATTAAAATTACCTTATCCTTTGAATAGTAAAGAAAATTATTCTGATAGAGGTCCATAAGCTTCACCTTTCAAAGGGGTCTAATTAAAAAGAAAAAGTAAAAATCTCTGATATAAAACCTCATGGTTTCTAAAAAGTTATACTGCCTACATGTTGAGTTTATTACATTTTTAGTTCAGGGTGTTATATGACTAATATTAAAGTCTGTCTGATATTGACCTTGGGCAGGACAATCTGACAAATATTCATTCTGCCCAAGAATAAGGGAATTAATCCAAACAAGGGGGGTAGAATAAGAAAAGGAGAATTATAAACTCATTTCTTAAGTCTACAGTTTGTTGCTAGAAAGGTACACAGTGGAAGTAGATCGAAAATAGCTGTCTCAATCTAAACTTTTAATGACTTCATTCTTTCCTTTTATGGTTAAATACCTTTCTAGGTAATTAGGTCTGAAGTAAAGACCATTCAGATGATTTAAAAATTTCTCTTTCTTTTGAATTTCAGAATTTCAATACATTCTAAAGAGAAAGGGCCCTAATCTAGCATCCAGCAGCATCTTAGATATTGTAAGGATTCAACAGACAAATTGTTTAGAAATAAATAGGAGATAACCTGTGGCCATAGAAAGTATGCTGAATTCAAAATCAGTAGAATGGGATACAAAAGCATTGTGAAGCCAGCCGAGAAATGAGCAGATGCATTAAAAAGAAGCAAATTGAGTTATGGTTTTGTTGATTGTCTAGACTTAAAAAAATAAAGGAGAAACATGTTAATAATTCAACTTAAAATTGGAGAGATGCTGGTTAAACATTGGCCAGCACATTCCTGGGTCCACATTAGTTCTGTCACTTCTGAGCTGTATGATTATATGAGTTACTTAGTCTCTTTGATCCCTGGTTTCCACCTTGATAAAATGGAGAAAATAATTTCCCCATCTTATATCAAATAATTGATATCAGGAGCAAATGTGAAAAAAGTGTGAATTTTTCTTGTTATTCACTCTTGTTATTGATGATTATGGTGTGATGATGATTAATGTGGAAAATGATAGTAAGCATTTAGCGCAGATCAAGAACAATGAATGGAGAAATTGATTTGTAAAGATTTAGTTCTCCTTGCAAGTGTCAAAGTTTTCTAAACACTAAGGAATTATCTAGAAGAGAGGCAAGTATTATTCTTGACATTTCAGAAACTGTATACCTAGAAGGATTAATGGAGTTGAAACAAATATGCTCTATATTTTTAGGTAGTTTCTCTACAGGAAGTCAAGTCATCCACTGGGGTCACTATAACCTGGGGAAAATTGAAAGCATTAAGCATTCAGAATAAAGCCTAACCTTTGAAGAACTGTTGCCATCAATGGCCTTGGGTGATTGCATAGTTCTGGTCTCCACAAAAGTCACTCCCATCAGCCCCAGGAAGATTATATAAACCATATTTCATAAACCACTGTCTAGGAGAGAGAAGCATTAGCTACACTAGGTGAGTATCCATCTGAATCTCTGGCCTCCTGAGACAGACAAAAAGACATGACAGAAGAGGAAGGAATCATATACAATCCTAAAAACAACATGGCTGAGACACTTTTCATGGGAGAGACATAAACTCTAATCTTTATTCTGTAATGGGAGAGACATAAACTCTAATCTTTATGCTGTAACTGAAGAGCCATTTTCTATCACTGGTGATGGTATAGAATTAAATGGAGACTGAATTGGGTCGTTTGGAATTTATAGCAATCCTGAACTGAGTGGGAATCCCAAGTGGCTTCCAATGACTCAATGCCTACATCCTGCTCCCTCTGTCTTCTCCCTGAAACTATAGACAGACAACCACGTCTGTCCCTCCTGCAGCTACTTTGTATAACAAAATATAATGATGTGAATTGTAAAAGTCAAACTGAAAATTGCTGGGAAAAAATAAGTTTGATCCTAGTTCGAATCATTCAGAAAGAAAATTTTTATTACCATAAGACACATTTTAATAGATTAAGCAGGCAGAAATAGCTTTAATTAATAAATGTAGAAATGAAAGAAGAGGATACTCAAGTAAAAGGTTTCAAATTCATCAATGGACATGTTATTTCTTAATCTGTCTAATTCTCTGAATTAGACATTCTTTAAAATGAGTTCATATAGAATAAAAGATGCCTGATGAGTCATACTCTGGGGTACTTTAAGATTTGGCAGGTGGCCAATGGTTCATAGAATACCTCTTGGTTCCTAAAGACTGGAAAAAAAAAAACCCAAGTAGACTATATTTTTTGAAGTATTAAAAAATGGTAATTACCAATTTATCAGCTTAATTTCAAAACAAAAAAAAACATATCAATGAATAAAAGTAACCATTATTTTAAAACTTGAATTTAAAGCATATCTCTGTTGCTTATTGCCTTGCGACCTAGAGCAAGTCATTTACCTTCCCTGGACCTCACTTACTTCCTCTGTAAAATAAAGGGATTAGACTACATGGCCTCTAATATTCCTTCCACCTCTAGATAATGATCTTATTATCCCTCTAGGTAATAAGAAATAAGAGTATTTGATAATAAGTTCTCTTAAAATATTCAAGCATGACATAATACTCTTAGGGTAGAATTTAGTATAAGAAAAGTCTTTATTCAAATTTCACCTCTAACATGATTAACTGTGCAATCAAATAGAAATTACTAAACTTTCCTCTGATCCAGTTTCCTTGTCTGTATAATGGAAATAATAATCAATTCATCAATATTCAACCCATATTTACTCAGGCCTATAGGTGCCAGAGACTGCATTAACAGAACAAATATAAAAATGGTGCAGTCCCTGTGCTCAAGGAATGCCTCTCTTCCAGGGATGTCTTTAGGCTCAAATAAAATAAAGTATGTAAAGTGCTTCAAAATAATCTTGAGAAAACCCTTTTTCCAATAATATTAACTGACATTTATATGGCGTTTTTAAGTTTTTGAAGCACTTTAGATATTTCATGTGTTACTTAATGATATATGAATTTAGCCAGGTCCTTGTTATTTGATATTCACCATCCTCGTGAGATTTATAGAGAATGTTGTTTTTAAGTTTATTAAAAAGTTTTGGGGAAGCTAGTTGGCGCAGTGGATAGAGCACTAGCCCTGAAGTCAGGAGAACCTGAGTTCAAATGTGACCTCAGACCAAACACTTGACACTTACTAGCTATGTGACCCTGGGCAAGTCACTCAACCCCAATTGCCTAAAATAAAAAAAAAGTTTTACATATACTAATTTGTAACCTTATGACAACCCTAAAAATTAAGTGTGACAAATAGGTCAGAGAGATTAAAGTTTGCTGATGTTCATACAGCTAGTGTCAGACATGGGTTTGAAACACGCATCTTGCCAATACTGAATCCAATTCCACTAATCATTTATCCATCCCCATAGGCATTATAATCTAAAAGCTTCATTTGCTTTCCTTTAAAAGGGATCATACCCCTACTTCTTCATAGTTACAAAAAAAATAACACTCCTTGGCCACAAGTCCCCCAGATACTTTTTCTCCCCCATTAGAATATAAGTTCCTTTAGATTAAGGATAGTCTTTGCTTTTGTGCATAGTCCTAGCGTTTAGCAGAGTGGTAAGCACGTACTAAAAACTCAGCAAATGTTTTTAATTCTTCTTTTTTACATTCATTCAGAGTAGAAATTTTGATCTTTCCAGGACTTCATGGAATCAGGTGCCATGTTACCAGACATCAACAAAAGAATGCTAAAGGAAACAACACTGGCCCAGTCTATTTTTCTGCCAGCCAACCTGTAACACTAGCTTTTCAGTGAATTCAGTATTTGATATCATTCTTTTAAGCAGGCTGTCCTAAATGACTGGAATACACTCACTTCTCTTTTTCACATTTCAGAATATTTATCTTCCTTCAAGGTTTAAAACTCTCAAGTTAGTTCCTTCATTTTAAAAGTTTCCTTGATCCCTGCCCCAAAACCACTCTGTCCCATGATTTTATCAAATACATTACTTGATAACTGTGGGCTCTTCTTTGCTGCCTATCAACCCCCTTCTTTCCATCATACTTATTCGTGCAGATATCACACCCCTTTCAGTGGAATAAACTCCTCAGTGGAGTAAACTCCTTGAGTGAAGGTAGTATTTTCTTTTTGTCTCTGAATGCCTAGTGCCTTGGACTTAGTAGGCATTTAGTAAAGGCTTGATGAATTGAATTGGCATGATCTGGTTCCCCAAAACTTCAACAGTTTTCTTGTTCTAAGATATCAGGGCCATTTTCCATTATAATTTCTTGAAATATGATATCTAGGTTCTTTTTTTTTCTATCCTAGCTTTCAGGTAGCCCAGTAGTTCTTAAAGTATTTCTCTTCTATTTATTTTTCAGGTCAGTTATTTTTCTGATGAGATATTTCACATTTTCTACTATATTTTCATTCTTTTGACCTTGCTTTATTGTTTCTTGATAACTCATGGAGTCATTAGCTTCCACTTGCCCAATTCGGGGAATTATTTTTTGTCAGGAAACTTATTGTACCTTTTTTCCTCATTTAGCCAGTTTTTATTTTTAAGGAATTCTTTTCTTCAGTGAATTTTTTTCAATTCTTTATCTTTTGACACAGATATTTTTTAAGGAGATCCTTTTTGTCTCTTTTACTATTAAGCCAGTTCTATTTTTTAAGTTATTTTCTTCAGCATTTTTTGTGCTTCTTTTATCAAGATGTTAATTCTCTTTTCATTATTTTTCTTGAATCATTATTGTTTTTCTCCAATTTTTCTTCTACTATTCATATTTCTTTCTTTAACTCTTCCAAGAATTCTTGTTGGGCTTGTGCCCAGTTAGCATTTGTCTTTGAGGCTTTAGGTGTAGCTCTTTTTACTTTGTTGTCTGCTTCTGAGTTTTTGTCTTTGGTGGTCTTTGCCATGCCAGTAGGTTTTTTTTTTGTTTGTTTGTTTGTTTTGTTTTTTGTTTTTTTTTAATGGTCCTGTTCTTTTTGTTGTTGTTGTTGTTTCAGCATTGTTCTAGCCTATTTCTTGAATTTGAACTTTATGTCAAAGTTGGGCTGTGCTCTCCCAGGGATTAGGTGATACTGTCTCAAGCTTCAGGTTTTTTTTTTTCATACTATTGTTTTCAGAGCTAGTTCTGATGGTCTGAAAGTTTTTGGTGCTGCCAAGATGGTGTAATCTGGGGAGAGATGTGATCACTGCTCTCCTGGTCTGTGCTCTGGCCTTTACCCAGGAAGGTGCCTTGTTTCCCTGCAGCCACAATTCCTAGTGTTCTTCTACATAGTGGAATTGTGATTAGGGACCCTCTTCCCTTATGACCAACTACAAGCACCCCTCTCCGTTCTGGAACTATGATATGGAAATGTGTAGAGGAAATAGAGTAGCCACAATGCCCAGTCCTACACCTAAAACCAACAAGGGGTTTCATATAATCTCTTTTGAACCAACTGTCCAACCCCCTCACCGTCTCTGGTCTGAGAGCTCCTGAATCTGTTGCTGCCACTGTCATAGCCACCTCTAAGACCCACTCCTTGTGGTGCTACCTTGTGTACTCCAGGTTGGCCCTCGTCTTCATGTTACAGATCTCTTCTGCTGAACTCCTAAGTTGTCTTAGGCTGGAAAATATCTCACCCCCCACTTTTTGTTGATTTCTTCACTCCATAGTGTGATTTGAGCTATTATTTTAAAGTTGTTTGGAGGGGAACGTTGGAAGAGCTCAGGGGGATTATTACCTTTACTCTGCCATCTTGGCTTTGCCTTCTCCATAGTGCATTTTCCTCACAACAGCCCTATGAAATAGGAAGTTAAAGTAACATCCCTATTTTAAAATAAGGTAACTGAACTTCAAGATCACTACACAGCCAATAAAGGTCAGAACAGAGATTTGATCTATGGTTAGATGGAAGGCTCCTCTTACTCCACTATCCATTCTTAAAACTTTGGATTAATTTTCCTCTTTAATGTGACATAATAACCTACTTCTTTAATAATTATAACAACCCTAGCATCTCTTAGCTCCCTAGACTTTCCAACATTTTCAGATTACTAATTCTCAATCCTGTACAACTAAACTTGATGTGTTGATACCTATGATCTGGATACTGAAATACTGAGAATATCAAAAGAAGAAATTTTAAAATAAGGTTTAGTTCACCCACTATAAATTTATGGAATATAACCTTGGTTTAGACCCCACTGCTATTGTGACAGACTTTTCCATCTATTTTTATTGACATCTTATTCTCACACCAATTCTCCATATAAGCTACCAATAGCCACCTGGGGGTTAACTCAACAGATGAATTAGATGAAACTAGAATATTGTGAACATCTGAGAGGAGCTCCATATATGCCTTTTTCATACCTCAAATCTCCTTAATATCACCAGACATTTTCTCCTTCATTTTTCTGTTTTAGAGCAATTTCATTCCTACTCCTTGCTAAAACCAATCCCTTTACTTGATCCCAGCATCCTAATCCCTCCTTTTTACTTCCATGACATGTCTCCAGCAAATATCAGTTTATTTTAGGCATTTTTAAGTGTTCTTGTTCTCTCTCTCCTACTCTCTCTCTCTCTCTCTCTCTCTCTCTCTCTCTCTCTCTCTCTCTC
>NW_020950239.1:14178491-14180075 GCF_900497805.2 Vombatus ursinus | reverse complement strand
TTTCTTCATCTGTAAAATGGAGATATTAATAGCATCAATCTCTTAGGTTGTTGCAAGTATAAGATTAAATGAAATTTGCAAATCACTTTGCAAACCTTAAAGCATTATGTAAATACTAGCTATTTTTGTTACTATTATAAGCAAAAATGTTACAGAAAACCTTGTAGTAAAATTTTCTAAAATTATTATTTTGATGCGTATTAACAAATAATATAAAGTCCATTAAAACAAAACAAAACAGGATGTTTCAGAGCTCCTTGTAGTACAGTTTGAGAAACTCTGGCCAAGAGTGATGAGATGTTAATTGACTTACCAAAGGTCATACAACCAGAACGTGTCAGAGACAGGACTCTTTTCCTGGCTCTGAGGCTAGCTGTCTTTCTACTGCACCATGTGCCCTCTCCTTTCAGTAAGCGAAAATGAGAAAATAAAACTGACTAACCAGGTAAATCATGTGTTACAATAGAAACAGACTCTTCTGCTTGCTTTCTAATTTTGTGACTTTGGGCACTCATTCTTAACCTCTCCAAGCTCCAGTATTCTCAAGTGTGAAAATGGAGGTTGTTGTGGAAAACAAATAAAATGATGCCTATGAAAGTACTTTACCAATGACCAAACCCTGTTCAAATGAAAGGTAGACAGAAGCAAAATTCTTACCTACATGTTTTTAAGAAAATAAATAACAATTGTTTACATTTGGACCAGATCTAGGCAGGGAGGAGGAGTCTAGAGATGAATGAGAGGGATAGGAGACATCAAAGAAAACTTTTTTGATCAGATTATTATACGAATGCCAAATAAAATAAATTACTGAGCAGAACCTCCACAATTTACAATCTAGAAGAGCAGCTGATATCTAAGACTTCTCACTGGATCCTCATGACAATTGTGAGGGATAACAGCCATGTAAGGTCTAGAGGTATTAATATCCCCATTTTTTTTTCAAATTAGGAAGCTAAAGTTTCAGAAAGTTGAGTGCTACGTGTATGATCATACAGCTAATAAGTGTCAGAGGTAGGACTATGTTAAGGTATTGTGACTTCAGGAGGCAAGTGGTAGTCATAGAAGGCTTTAGAGAGAAAGTAAAACTTGGTGTGTATCTTAAAAAAATTTGAAAATTGTAACTATCATAAAAGAAGTGGGGAACATGTTGTAGGAAGGGAAACTAAATTAACAAAGAACCATTTAAAAGTTGGAAGAAAATGGCAAATGTGGGTAACAACAAAGAGATGGGTCAACACTTAGAAAAAGATCCATATTGGGGTATAGTAAGAGACAAAATTGGAATGGCAGTATGAGGACAATAGTATTGTTAAGGGTGGTTTTTCTTGGACTAGTTCTCAAGATACTGACCACCTTGGCCAGATGCAAAACATAGACTTTTCTGGAGAAATCTGTCCTTTTTTTGGGGGGGAGGGGGTTACTCTATAATAGGTGCTGGATTTCTATTGATTGCTGCCCCCAAAGTGACTTCCTAATGCAGAATGAATTTCAGAAGTACTTCCTAAATCTTCAGTGGGACTTGCTTGGTGTCAACAGAAGACATTACCTGATTGTAATGTTTGTGTATCAGTTGTTTAATTC
>NW_020950239.1:14177472-14178481 GCF_900497805.2 Vombatus ursinus | reverse complement strand
GGTGGAAACTATGAACCAAAATATGTTTCATCAAACAAAAATCCCCAGATTGGTCCAGTCCAAAAATGTATGTCTCATTTTGCATATTTAGTCCATAACCTCTCTATCAGAAGACATGTGTTATTCTTTATCATTGGTTCTCTGGAATTATGATTGATCATTGTATTGATCCACAGTCCCTAAGTCTTTAAAAAAATTTTTAACAAGGTTGTTGTTGTAGTATAAATTATTTTTCTAGTTCTGCTTGCTTCACTGCATCAGTTTATGCAAGTCTTCCCAGGTTTCCCCGAAACTACCCCTTTCATCATTTCTTATGGTAAAATAATCCATTCATTTTCCATTATATTCATCATTCTCAATTTATTGGCACTCTGCCACTTCAAAACTAGCTGCCACAAATATGTTTTTACATAAAGTTGGTACATTCAATGGTCAAAGTGAAGGAGATGGATTACTCCATGCTCCTCATTGCTACTTTCAGGCTTTCCTTCCATCACCACCACTCAGTCATCATTGTCCTCCTTTGAGGGTCATTCATTTCATATTTATAACCTAATCAAGATTCTGGTGGCTAGAATTGAGATCCTACCCACCTCCAGGACACTCTCCTTCCTTCCTCAATGGGTTAAATGCCTGACTTACAGTCTATCTCTCCTTCACAACTCCTGCCTTCATCCTAGGGAACATAAATATATATGTGTGTGTCTGTGTGTATATATATTATATTTATATAAATATATATTTATATATGTATAGATAGATAAATGCTTCTTCATCTAACCCAAACCTCTCAAATCCTCAAATTATTCTTTCCCTATTTTCCCTACCACCTCTATTTATTACCTTTATTTACCTATTACCTAAATTTACAGCTGCACATAGAGAGAATCATACTGTTGACCTCATCATCACCCAGTAGTGTTTCACTTCCATGTTCATGAACTCTGAAATTCCTTTTTTTCTGGTCCCAATCTGCTGCCATTCTGACTCTCTGCTTTGCAACTCCAAA
>NW_020950239.1:14107438-14177462 GCF_900497805.2 Vombatus ursinus | reverse complement strand
GTAAGTCTTTAACACTGCCGATGATGCCTACTTTGTTTGGGACTTTATAAGAAAATAATCAATCCATGAGGCCTCAGTCAAATGATATTCTAGAGGTAATGAAGTGATATGGCTGAATTTAAATCAATATTATTGATAGAGAAAAATCCAATGTTTTTAAACTGGATATTTTCTTCTTTATAGTCACACAACTATATTGCTGAGTTTTAAAGTGTGATAGCTCCTATCAGCATTACTTTTGCCAGCCTGCACCCTCACCAGCCTGTACCTGTCACATCTAGCAGCCTGTTTTTATAGAAACTTCAATCTGTTGCTGATGCAGCCGTTAATTCTCAAAGGTTTCTTCTGTATCTCTTGTGCTTTGTTATTATTTTTTTCTTTTCACTTTTTGGTGAGGCAATCGGGGTTAAGTGACTTGCCCAGGGTCACACAGCTGGTAAGTATCATGTGTACTTTGTTATTGTGATAGAACCAATGTCTAAAAGAGTTCCCTTCTCAACCTCCTCCACCCCAAAGATGGGTTACGCTAGTTTTCCCTAAAAGAAGAGAAAACTGCACTGAGGACCTAATTGGCCCCTGCACCTCTTTGACAGCAGCATCCTGGGCCCTCTGGTTGTACTGAATGTAATTTCTTGGCTACCTAAGTGCATAAAAAGACTTCCTCGTGAAATCCGGTCTCCTCAGACTTGGTAGATGCTCCAACACCAATCAAATTACCATACCCTACCCTGCTGATCAGACAGGTTTCCATAATGGGTAAAGGGATCCCCGTATCCGTTCAAATTGAAGTGCTACTGTTGAATACCCTTTCTATGCTACAGCTAAATAAACGTTCCGCTGTTAACGATTTAATGACTTATTAATACCTCATTCCATTCCAGTGTTGGACCTGAACTAAGCATTGTATCGGCAGGGTCAGGTCTGCTTTTAGGAATCATACAGAGAATTCCAAAGGGAATCTGAAAGAAAGTCATGCCATGAGCACAGATCAAAGTCCCTGGTCACTGCTGAGTATCTGCACTAGAACAGGCCATATGCTTAGAGAAGATGAGGCCAGGACAATTGTAGAAAGATACTGTAATGAACAGCAAATGTTCATGAAGAGAATAGAAGAAATATGACAAAGAGGGACCAACCAGAATACAGTGAGTCTATTGATCTGTCAGTTGGTAGAGGGGCTGTTTGAGAATAATGTAGCACTAAGCCTGAGGCAGAGACAAGCACAAAGAATGACCCAAGCACTTTCCTTTGTGGGAGGTCTGTCCGAAGACCATCATCCTAGTCAACTGAAAAAGGCAAAGAAAAGAAATCCCTAGGAGAATTCTTGAATTCCAAAGTTACATAAAGAAACTTTGTATTCGAGCAGACCTATTTCCTAAAGGAGATTGGAAGAATAGTAGGCAAGCACCTACATTGTATGATTTGAGGGGCACCAGGAAAGTATCTCAGCCCATCTACTACACTGTTTCACATAGTCTGAAGTTGCATGATTAGAAATTCATTCCTTTGGCTTAAAACACTGCCTTTCTAGACATTTCCTCTAAGGTATAAACCCCCCTGGAAGTAGTAACCCATTGTGTTTATCAGCAATAATGATAATAGATCATATTTATAAAGCATTTTTAAAAAGTTTTTTTTTAAACTTCAATTTGTTGCTGATGCAGCCTTTAATTCTCAAAGGTTTCTTCTAGTCACTGCTGAGTATCTGCACTAGAATAGGTCATATGCTTAGAAAAGATTAGGCCAGGACAATTGTAGAAAGTTTAAAAAAATTCTTTTCACATCATTTGAAAATACAAATAATAGTACTCCTGTTTTGCAAATCAGGAAACTGAGCCTCGGGGAATTGAAATGACTTAAGTTCACACAGCTAAGAGTGGCAGAGCTGGTCTGCCAGCCCAAGTCACCTGATGCCAAGTCCTGGGCTCTTTTGAATGAACCATGTGAAGACATCGTAGAATCACAGGATCTCAAAAGTCATCTTTCACACCTTGGTGTGAATTACAAAATCAGAATAATTGTCTCTATTATTGTAGTAAGTATGGGTGAGACAAAAAGAGTCAGAGTTTTGTATGTATCACGGTATAGTAGATGAGAATAGTAGATTTAGAATCAAGAAGGCCTTCTCACTGTGTGGCTGTGGGCAAATCACTTAAGTTTTCTGAGTCTCAGTTTTATCATCTATAAAATGGGAATGTTTCCTATAAAACTTCACGATGTTGTTGTAAAGCTCCAATAAGGTAACACATGTAAAGCACTTTGCAAACTTTAAAATACTATACAAAAACAAGAATCATAGAATTTTAAGAGTTGGAAGGGCCCTCAGCAGCCATGCAATCTAACTCATATGCTACAGTAACCCCTACTATCACATACCAGAGAAGTGGACATCCAGCCTCTGCTTGAGACTTCCAAGGACAGTGAAGAATCCACCACTCACCTAGGCCCCATATTCCAATGCAGACACCTCTCTTGGGGTTAAGAAGTCTCTCTTGATGTCAAACTGAAATCAGCCTCTTTGAAATTTGCATTGTTCCTGGTTCTGCCCTCCGGAACCAAATAGAACAAATCTAATCTCTCTTCTACATGGTGAAGGGGGCTATCCTGTTCTCTTTGAGTATTCTCTTCTCTTCTCTAGACTTAATCACCCAGTTCCTTCAGCCGCTTCTCCTATGCCATGGATTTGAGGTCCATCTCTGGAATCTCACCTGTCTGATAAGGCTTAAAAAGGCCAAGGTCTCCCACTGCATCATGAGCTATCACCAGTCATCCTGACCTATGTCTTGCCACCGGACTGTGGTCACTGTGGAGGAAAGAGTGAGGCCGGTGACCTTGCACAGCCCTACCTCACTTAAATCCAATTCACTTGTAAGTCAAGGCACCACCCTCTTGATGCCATTGTTCCTCTTTGAGAAAAAAGGACGAACAATAACAACAACAATATGAAAGGGTGTTATCTCAGAATTAAATGCAGTACTCCAGATGTGATCTTGCCAGGGAAGGATTCTGAGGGATTTTACATCCTTATTCCAGGAAACTATTCCTTTCTTAAAGCAGCCCAAGGTTATATCAGGTTTTTTTGGTTGCCACATCACACAGCTGAATTACATTTAGATTGCAGTTCATCAAAGGCCCCAGATATTTAACATATAAACTTCTTTCTATGCCTCTCCTGATTGATATTTTTAAATAAATATTAGTTATTATTGTTATTAAATAAATATCTATTAAGATATATCAAAGAAAATAAATTTGTGTCATGAACAACTGTAGAAAGAATGTGGCTTTGGGTGTCACGCCATGGCAAGGCCAGACAGTGCTGGGTAATAGAGATGGGGGGTAGTAGTGCCATAAGCAACAGGGTGCCAGGAAAGAGGGCTGGGCAGACATGAAAGACATAACTTGTCTATTTCACACTGTTTCTTGAGAGCAATAGAGGAGAAATGCTCTCTTAAACCTGAATGTAAAGAGCACCTGTATACCACATAGCAGATAGTTTATAAGTGGGAGGGGGCTATAAAAATAACCTTATAGAAAGGGCAACCAGGACTACACCTCTGAGAAAAATAAGATTCTAGTGCCAGGACTGCAAGTATTCAGAGACTGAGCAGGGCAACCTGAAGGACGGCTATGACTGTTAGCCAAAAAAGTATCAACTTCCCATAATACTTTTAAGACAGAGATTAACCCCAAACCCCTCCCCCTGCCCAGGTACCTGTAGTGCTGCTGAGCTAAGCCCAGAAAGAATAATCCATCCATCCTTCCTTCCTTCCTTCCTTCCTTCCTTCCTTCCTTCCCTCCCTCCCTCCCTCCCATGGGCAAAGCAGAGAGTAAGAAGCTAGTAAAGCAGGAAAAGTGATGACTGGAAAGCAAACTCCTCTAAGAGGTTAAACTGAGTGGGATGAAGCCAGTTGAGTAGTTAGCCTTCTTAAAGAAAAAGACCACCCCGATTTCTGAGACAAATTTTTAGGAGCAAAAGAAAAAAAAGTTGAGATGCTATCTATTGGCTAGTCTTGAACTCAGCAAAGTAAGAGAAGTAAAATTTGTCTTCCAGGTACTTTCCAGCTTTACTGATTTAAAATGTTTACTGCCCTATAACCATACAAAACACACACACACACACACACACACACACACACACACAGACATAATCTTTATAAACAAACAGGCCACTTGTGACTTTGAAGTCAAGCCATTTTTTACACATAACCCACCATTTTTGATATGAAATAGGTTATATCAGGTAGAAAGTAATATGTGAATTGTAAAGCCATGTTTACATATGTGTGTGTAAGTTCCTCATGAAATTTTGGAGTTAACACACTTCTACTCTTTACTACTCTGATATCAGCACAGAAAGTTTTCACCTTAAGATTTAACCAAGACATTAATACACTGACCATGTTTCATTACAACTTAGATTATTTTAGTGGAAGTCCAGACTTACTATTAGAGTTCAATAATGTTAATGGGTTTTTGTATTAACAGTGAACATTAGGGTACTAAATTCCAGGCTTTCTAAGGTCTGGAACAAAATAAGTATTAGCATTCCCAATTAAAATTGGACATTCAAAGGATTAATTTAAATTCCACCAACAAGCAAATGGTACTGCTCCGTTTTTTGTACTTCAGAGTAAATGGATGAAGACTTTCTATTCATAATGACAATGAAAAGAGCTGAGCAAAACCCTTCACTACTAATAGAAGAGCCAATACCTAAGCAGTTCTTCTAACATTTAAAAATCAACATCAAATCTAACAACCTGAACGACTAATGCTTTGGCGTACCTTTGTCAAGTTGCCTTGTCAGTTCAATGTATGTGTATGCTCAAGCATCATGTAGGATATAGAACAGCTGACTAAAAATGTTTCTCTAATTGTATTCTGTTGATTGGTAAGATATGATCAGTTTCTATGGATTACTTTAGCCTTCACAGCTTACTCAAACATCTGACCAAACACAATGCCTCAATGTTGTTGAATGTGAGGATCAAAGAACATTTGGGAGGAGGAAATAGAGTGAAAATTAAGAAGTGAAAATTAAAAATACAAAAGATTTTATAGACCTCAGAAATAGCAAAGAATCCTAAGTCCAAAGTCCCAGCCATTTAGTACATATACTATTGAGTTACTTTTTAACAAAATTTTATTGGCATGCTGACTAGATGCATTTTTTATTTGATACATCAGTAAGTACAACATCTAGTGTATTTTTATAGTCGGCACATTCCAGCTGACTGATCTTCGTAGTTTGTTGAAATGTTTTTAGTTCTATCTGCATCAGCCTGTGCTTCTATAGATGAGAAAATCCAAAAAGATTGTGGGAGTGGGGGGAGGGGTTGGCTTTTCAGAAAGGTAAAAAATAGGAAGACATAAGTTTTTGAAATCTAAATGGTCCATATGTTGGGTTGGGTTGGGCAGCAGCCACTTACTTTTTCTGAGTCCTTTCTGCAAGTCTTGCTATCTCAATAGCTCCCTTCCTTGCTTCAAAATCTTCCCTTCTTGCGACTTCTCCACTCCCTCTGTAGCCCAGCTCCACCAGCTGGCGGGCCAGGTCTTCGTCCTAAAGAGAAACAAAACAAATCCCCCATATGTTTTCAGGGAAATTACACATTGATTTTTTTTAAATATTAGACCACTAGCAGATTTAGTTTACATAATTAAAGTTGATATTTGTTATTACAAATGAAACTTTTACAACTAAATCACAGTCAAAGCCACAATTTTCTCATCTGTAAAACAAGGAGGAGAAATAATCATCCTTTTACTACCAATCTCATGCGGATATTGTGATTTTCAAGTAAGTTCATGTTTATAAATAGTTTATATTCACGTATATGAGATTAAGTTCATAAAATATAAAGAGTTATTCAAATCTGAGGTTTTAATACTATTGTTACATGATCAAATTGGATCATCTACATAAAGTATATTGCAAACTCTACAATGCTATATAAATATTAGCTAGTAATATATTAGATGCAAAAATGCAATTCACCCTTTAAACAATGTATTTTTATACCTTTGATATATGGCATTCCCCCAAATATCCAACGTGCGATATGGATAGCATAAAACTCCAAATTTGTCTTTAGAGAGTGAAAAATAATAAATCATAGTTTAAAATGAATTCTGAGAAAAGTTGCATATACCTAATAGATTAACTTCTAAATAATGAAACTGGAGACAATATCACTTGTACATCAAGACAGCTTTCTTTGAGCGATTAAAAGTAATTACCACACAAAAATGAAAATATTGTTGCTTTCACAGATTCATCATTCCGATCATTTACTTCTGTGAACTCATTCTTATCTCTGAATTGGCAATTATTTGTTGTCATGGCATATTATAGTTTAATTGGAGCTGCTGAATTTCCCACTAAACTACAAAGATATTTTCATGTAGTGTCTCTACTAGTGAAAACAAAGAAATTGAAATTCAAGATGACCCCCTGAAGCTAGAAAGCACTAGGAAGGAGCTTTCATTTAATCTCATACATAACTGCACAGCAACATTAAGGTGTCTAGAACCTCATCATTACATGAAAAGACTCACTACTTTTTTTGTGTGAATACTGCAGCCCTCAATACAGATCACAGCCCTTCTATGCCTTATGATCATACTATCCTTGTGGAGAGGATAGAGAGATATGGATTAGACCAGGGGTGGGGAACCTGCGGTCTCGAGGCCGCAAATGGCCCTTTGACTGAATCCAAACTTCACAGAACAAATCCCCTTAATAAAAGGATTTGTTCTGTAAAACTCGGACTCAGTCAAAAGGCCACATCCAAAGTGATAGATTCAGACTGTCAGGATAGTCAAATTCAAAAGGTAATTGAGAATGGGCCAATATCAACATAGTAGAAGGACTTCATTGGATACCACAGGGATCTGTGCCAGGCTCTGCACTGTGTCATTCTTATCAATGACTTGGATAAAGGCATAGAAGAAATTTGAAGATGCCACCAAGCTGGGAGGGAAAGCTAATAGAATGGGTGACAGGACACAGTTCAAAAAAAAATCTTAACACGCTAGAGTACTGGGATGAAACCAATAAGGATTAGGTCAATAAAGATAAATATAAAGTCTTCGATTTGTGTCCCAGAAATCAGCTTCACAAGTATAAGATGGAGGAGACATGGATAGACAGGAATTGTTCTGGTGGAGAAGAGAGTGACTTGGTGCACTGACTGAAAGCTTAACATGGGCAGTGTGATGTGATGCTGACACAATCTTGGTCTGCGTTGAGATGGCTTCTAGAAATGGAACGGTGATAGTCCCATTGTATTCTGCCCTTGTCAGAGCTCATTTGGAATAGTGTGTTCACTTCTGGAAACCGCAGTTTAAGAAGGACATTGATGAACTAGAGAATATTCAGAGTAACAAGGATGATAAAGGGCCTTGAGTCCATATATGAGTATTGGTTGGAAGAAACTAGACATGTTTAGTCTGGAAAAAAAAAAAGACTAGGGTGCATGTGTGTGTATGTGTGTGTATGAGTGTGTGTGTGTGTGTGTGTGTGTGTGTGTGTGTCTGTGTATGGAACATGACAGCTGCCTTCACGTATTTGAAGGGTGGCTATCATGTGGTGGAAAGGACAAAACTTGTCCAGATTAACTTCAGAAGGCAGAACAGAGAATAATGTGTGGAGGTTACAAAAAAGCTAATTTAACTTAAGTGCTCCCACTTTGAAAGTTGTCTTGTAAAATGTATGCACTGTCCCCCTCTTCTGGGGCCTGGCTTCTGCATTTTCCCCTTAGGATTCTAGAGGTACTCTGAGGGAGTTGGGGTGCCTCTCCTTTAAAAAAATAGATGGAGTCCTTATTGGCTGTGTTCCCCCATTTATATAGTAGTGATTTAACATTAATATTTACAGAAAAAGAATTTTAAAGACATAACCAGAACAAACATATAAACATTTCTCCCCATGGCGGAGATAGGGCATACTCTTCTGTATACCATCCCTATCTCTGAGGGAGTAGTCTCAGACTGAGGTAGTAGCTCAATTCCTAATCGATCCCACCAAGTTCTTATTCAATTGTGGCATCACTAATTGGCTGAATCCTTCCACTGGGCTGAGGTCCCCAAGGTCATTTCCAAAGATCTCTCCTTATGACTCAGGGGATTTATTTTGTGCTGACTGTAAAATCCAACATGTATTTCAATCCCCAGATTCCCGTACCTTGCTCCCTGAAAGTCAAAGACCTTCCTTCACCAGACACCACGATTGAACGTGTCTTTAAAATCTCTCAGAAGCAAATGAGGCAAAGAGATCAGAGCCAAAGGTGACAGGTTGTTTTGGATTGGATGCCTCTGCAGCCAATCAGGCAGCCTCCTCTTCAACATCCGTTTAGACAACTGGAATCAGTTATGGGATGCCCATACATGCTCCACAGGAGGTCTCTTCAAGGCACTTCCCTTACATGTCATCACATTTCTTCTGGAAGCAGGCTTCCCAAGTTCTCCATGGAGAGATGCCACTCAGACACACACACCAGACCCCACTTAGAATTATTCTTAAAACAACCCCAGTTTCTAACTAAAAATTGCCTACTTTCTCTAGTAATCATAAGGCACTCTGCTTTTTGGTGTCCAAGAAGGCATTACCTAACTGTAGTCAGTCAACAAACATTTATTAAGCATTTGCTATGTGCCTGGCATTGTGTCAAAGAAACTAGTTTAACCCAGATGACCCTTAAATGGTCCCTGTAACAGAGTGGGCTTTCCTCTTTACTTCAGCAACTGCAAGGTATCCCAGTTTTGGCATTCAATAAGGTTTAGACGCCCATCAAGCATCTTGATACTAACTCTGTCTACATTTGATGTTTCCTTTTGATTGGTAGATGAAATCACTCTAGGTGTCGAAGGACTTTTGAGTAACTTGTAGAAGTTAACTCTGAAATTAAGCAGTGTGTCTAATTGAGCTTTTCAGCAATCGTATCCATCAACCCAAATATTAGTCTTTATTAAAACAATCCAGAATAAAACCCATGAAACAACGAGGCAGGAGAGATAGACTTTAACAGTAGATATAATATTGAATACCTAGCAAATAAGAAGTCCTGACTAAGCCACTAATTTTTACACCTCAATCTTCTTAAGTGGAAAACTACAAGATATCAAATGTGATTTTCCAAATGCAACAAACCGCGAAACTGAAAAGAATACACCTGGCTATATTATTCTTAAAGCAATTACTATACTACCTATAGGAGTAAGTGGAAGTTATTTTTTTAACGCAAAACAAATGTAGCATAGTGTCCACAGAGAGCTGGTTTCGGAGTCAGGAAGACCTTGAGTTAATTCTTATCTCTAACACGTAGCTGTGATGAGCAAGTTACTTATAAATTACAAGAGCAGTGCTAATCTGCGCTGGTAGAAGAGGATGCTTTATGGATATTCCCCACATCAACAAAACCAATAAGGTCCAGTTAGAAGAAGAAGGAGGAAGAGGAGGAAGAGGAGGAGGAGAAATTGCTAAGTTGTTAATCTGGAGAGCAGAGTAACATGCAGAATAATGACATTCGTTATTTGCCTTCAAGCAAATACATTTGCTTTTTTTTTTTTTAAATGTTCTGTTTACACGTGCAATACAAAACTGGGCAAATGCTTCCACCTAGTGGAATTAACATATAATAAGAGAAAATGAGGTAAAGCCCTATCCTCAGCCCCCTACTCCCCGCAAGGTTGCATCACTGTAGGTTTAAATTCTATTACAATTCTAGCAGATAACAAGTTAATTTTTTAAGATAACACAATTATGTCTACCACCTCATAAAATTTCTGTGCTCAAGGCTCATGCTAGTTTTGTAGACAATGGCGCTCCAGTGAAGCCTAGTGTAGCCCTGCTTACAAAGGACAAACATTTTTTTTCTCTCTCCCCTTGGCAGCCAGTGGGACAGTCTTCACAGAGAAGTTGTTTAAGAAATGTCATTGATAAGGATAGGCGCTGGCTCTGTGATCTGATGAGCTAAGGGACCACATGATGAGAGACTTTCCCTACCAATGAAGGTTAGCGCCCACTTTGCAAGTTGTAGTCTTAACTGCTTAGAACTTTGAGAAGTTAAATGACTAGTCCAGAGTCACACAGCCATCATTTATCAGAAACAGGACTTGAACCCAGGAGTTCCAAATCTAGCACCCTATCTATCCACTATGACATGCTTTCCCCTGCAAATGGTATTGGCTCATATCAAGCAAAATAAAAAGACCACAGCAGGTTTTATCTTTAGAATAGATTAGAGAGAAATTTTCCCACTTAACTTTGATTAAATAATTGCTTTTCTCTAACGGATTTGAATATTCTCAAGGATATTATTCTGAGATAATTCTGAGGCAAGTACTTTAAAATCAAATTTGGCATCAAATTTAATTTTAAAGTTAACCTTGCTGTTCATCCTTCATTTTTGAAGTGGATCAGTGACATCATGGAGTGATGTCTTAGCTCATGAGTGAACTGGACCTAGGTGAACCAGAGTTGCACACAGTCATCGGCTTCACCCTCCTCTCTTCCAGAGTCATCAAAGTCCAGTGGGAAGACAAGAGTTAGGACAACTGGACAATTTTTTGGGTGATGGCCCAGAATGACCCTCGATATCTTTGATGTCTGACCAAGCTCTAAGTACTCCATAGCACCTGCTTCAGCCACCTTCATGGTGGTTGGAAAAAATTGTTTGAATGTGCCATTCCTCCCTTCCTGGAGGTGAGAGGTCCACAGGGGTTACACATTGCATATGGTTTCTGAATTCATCGATCAGTTGGGCTGTGTCATGTGTCCAGGAAGGTGTTAGCCTCTCCTAACCCTGGGTAATGGGGAACTCAGCTCGCCTCCTCCTCTAACTTTGTAAACAAGAAACTGAATGGTGTGATGATAACATGAACAAAGCCTGCTTCTGGGGCAGCTAGGCGGGCACAGTGGACAGAGCACTAGCCCTGGAGACAGAGGGCCTGAGTTCAAATTTGTCTTTTCACACTTAACACTTACTAGCTGTGTGACCTTGGGCAAGTCACTTAACTCTGATTGCCTTGCCAAAAAAAAAAAAAAACCTGCCTCTGACAATGACTAATTGTGTGATTTTGGGCAAATCTCTTAAATTTGGGGAGCTTTAGTTTTGTCATCTGTAAAATGAGAGGAATATGACTCTAAGTTAAAAGGTTAAAAGGTTATATTCTCTGGAAATGGAAATACCCAGAAAACATACTCTTTCCCCTATTATTAATAATCTCATAAGCTCCAAAATCAAAGAATTATATGACTGGACATCTGGGGTCCTAGTCTTAATTCTACCCATATAATATCTTGGCTAAACATTTCAAACCCTTCCACTTTCATGACCTTGTTTATAGATTTTTCTATAAGTAACTTAATTGTCTCTGTGAAGTTGAATGATTCTTTTTACTCTACTATTTAATTACAATATTTTATCAATAACAATTTGTGAGGACAACAACAAGATCAATTCCATTTGGGAGCCTTCTTGACAATTAGAACAGATATGACATTTATGAAATCACAAGGACAATTATGAGTCAAAATGTTTCAGACTGTAAAATGTAAATATCCCACTTTGAGAGTGTAAACACAGAAACCACAAAGTGTACGGCATCATTGCCATTTTTTTTCTCTATCGCTTAATCCATTCCCCTATTTAAACCTTTGAAAATATAAATCAACGCCATGTAGAAAAGGAGCTCATGGACTGTTACCTCTGCTTGGCTTATGTGACTATGACTCAGCACCTCGTTTTTGATAGGAAAAATAAAATAACGAGTTTACTTCCACTGAGTAATCAACTTGCTGGGGTTCCAATGCATTTCTGGAACCTCTGTGATTCGATGACTCAAGATTCACCTGAGAAAATAAAAATGAAGACTTGGCTGAATGACCCTATCTACATGTTCAAACTGGTGAACCCTGTGGGTAATCAATGGTCTGGCCTCTCTGGACCATGACAAACATGCTCATCCATCTGGCAATATCCAAGTTAATAGCTTCAGTACCAGCTCATATTTCTATATCTAAGAAGCAAACAATGCCCAAGGCTGCCCCAAGACACAAGAAACACTTCTTGTATTTGAAACAAAACAAAACAAAATAAAACCTGAGTGGTCCTAAAGCAATCCCATGTCACTCTCAGAAATGCATGTAATCACATGGAGGGCATTTTACTCCTCCACAATTTGGTTCCTAACTATGCTTCCATCTTTATTTCACACTTCCTTTCATGAGTTCTCTATACCAGCAAAAATAGAAATTCTAGCCCTTTCTCAGTCTTAGCACTCCATTTCTCATCTCCAGGAATTTTCCTGGAATACTCCCTCCTCATCTCTCAGAATCCTTGTTTTCCCTCAAGGCTCAGAACTAGTACCACCTTCTCTCTCTGTGCTCTGATTTAATCGGTTGTTCATTCTCTTCCCCATCTCAAATTTGCCTTGTATGTTGCTTATTGCATTTTCTCCACTTCCTCTAAGGAGCACATAAATCCCTTGAGATCTGGCACTGTTTTTTCTCTCTTTATGTCCCCAGTGCCTAGGAGAGTGCTTTGGACATTTATTTTTTTCAGACTGGGTCTGTGATTTCATTGGTAGGGGTGGTGGTGGTGGGATGTGGTATTATGTATCCACTCCTGGGAGCATTAGAAACCTTCATTCTGCAAAGTATTTTGCTGATTCCACCAAAATAATGTAACCAACACTGGAAGATCCGCTGCTGCTCAGTAGGCACTTAAGTACATATAGCTTCTCATTCTTTGGGTCATCTAGCTACCTGTAGATTAGCTTAACCTATTAGATGGGAAGATTGATATGCTTCCAATCTTAACTGTTTCACTATTCCCAAGATCTATAGAACGTCACAATAGTTGTACAGGAGTCTTTCCTTTGAAATGGGGCCACCACCACCACCAATAACAACAACTTTGGAAGAAAATGTCACATTCGTCCTTTAGCCCAAGCCCTGGGTCATACATTACTTCAAATCTAGCCAGGCTTCTCCACCAGTTTTTTTTTTTAATTTTTCTGACATTAAATCAAGTTAAGAAGCCTTTTAAGTGTTTTAAAACTTGATGTACTCAATATGCATTGAGGTAATTTTCTTTGTGTCTTTCAAAAATTTGGAATGTTCTTCATGGACAGTTGTGATAATTTTACTTCATCATTTGTTTCTTTAAACAACAGGTCTATTCTTATCCTTTGCACTTGGACTGTAACAAGACCTTTTCTCTAGTTTTACAATGCTGAAAAATTCTACTATAATGAGTTTGAAGGCAGAGAGAAATCTACCTATAGGTACTAGTGCAAATTATTCTTTGAGCACAGTAAAGAAGTGCCTTACTGATGAGCTAAGATTCTGGGAAAATGAAATAAAATGAGGGGGAAGGACTAACTCTGGTGGAAAGACTGTTTCTCCTCCTCAAGGTGCCAGTATCCAGGGTAGGGCATATTTTCTCCTTGGGGCAGTCCTCCAATGGACTTATCCATTATTCCAAACTGTCACTCTTAAGGTCATGTTGCTGTGATATCTCTCTCCTGCCATGACTGTATCTGATCATAAGTGGCTTCAACAAGACCACTCGTGGAGCAATGCTGGTGTATGCCAGCTGAAGGGAGATTTTGAGGACAGCATAAGATTTATCTGAATTACTTACAAGGTCAAGATTTGGAAGGACAGAAAATGAAATTTGAGTTGGAGTGCTGGCCTGCATGAGTACCAATGGTTACAGGATAGAAGGTTGCAGTGAAGGCCAAGAATATGCTAAGTTCAGGAGGAGTGATGGTTGGGGAGAGAGGTAATGGTACTAGGTGGTGATGGGATAGAGGGAATTCAGAGTTTTTAATCAATGAAATAGAAACTTGTGGATGATTGTAAGACGGAGTGCCTCACAATACCTACCAGGCCCTGGGCTAGGTTCCTGGACACACTCAGGGCTGTCATTAGTACAGCAGTTAGGGCTGGGAAGTGGAGGGCTGTGCCAAGACCCTGAGGAGCTAGGCCTGGAAGGAGACTTTGAACATTCTAATCACCTACCTTCATCAGTGGACTTCCTCACATCCACTGATGCTCTGCCTGAACTCTCCCCAGTGGTTAGAGCACTCCCATCCCTTCTTAATCTCCCCCCATCCCAGGGATACTGAATGCCTAATTACCAAGGAACAAATTGCCTTTTCCACCATCCACTTAAACTTTTCTATCCCCGCCTCCATATATAATTCAATATCTTCTTGCTCCTTCCACTATGCCCCAGGAAACTTGCTTTCTATAATGAATAGACCAGATCTGGTCGTTATTATTTGCCAATATTTTTAGGATATCCTACCTTCTTTCTTGATGAATTCATTCCCTGGTTCACAGTTCCATTCTCCAGAAATATTCCTGCCCTCATACTAAGTGACCTTAACATTCATGCTATTGTTTTCTCGAATACCCCAAATTCCCATTCCCTTAATCTATTCAACACCTGTGACTTGTTCCTTGTTTACTTCAGCTACACATGCATGGCCAAAAGTCTGCTGTTTTGTAGGGTGTATTCTTGTTCAACTACAGTTTAGATAAGATTTACTTTAAAGACTTACATGCACTGATGCAGAGTGAAGTGAGCAGAACCAAGAGAACATTGTACCCAGAAACAGCAATAGTGTGTGATGAACTGTGAATGACTTAGGTATTCTCAGCAATACAGTGGTCCAGGGCAATCTGAAAGGACCCATGATGAAACATGCTATCTACCTCCAGAGAAAGAACTGATATTATCTGAATACAGACTGAAGCATGCTATTTTTCACTTTCTTTCTTTCTTTCATTCATCCTTTTTTATTGTTGTTTGAGTCTTCTTATACAAAATGACTAATATGGAAATGTTTTACATGATTGCTATATAACCTATATCATATTGCTTACCATCTTAGTGAAGGAGGAGGAGAGAGAGGAGGGAAGAACAAAATTTAGAACTCAAAACTTTAAAAAATGGTAAAAATCGCTTTAACTTGTAATTGCGAAAATATTTTTAAAAAGATTGTCTTTGAGGTCCTTCAAAACTCTGATATTCTGGGATTAATGCCTACTGGTGATTAGCTTATGAGTTTTTAGGAATGGAACAGAAATCTATTTCCAAATCTAGTCCCCAAGTCATTGGAGCTGGGCAGGGCATCATTTTGATAGTGTTCTCTAGGGAAAATCACTTTTTGTATTTGATTATGGCCCCAGGAACATTTATTTTAACTAAAAGGAAGAAATAACAAATGCTGTATTACTTTCAGGTTTTGAGGGGGAAAAGGAATTTAATTTTTTCCCTTAAAATTGTAATTTGTCTTAGTCTTAAGAGAGCTTTCTGAGCCTCAAGAATATTAAATGACTTGGCATCAGACGTGAAACCTCTATTTTAAGGAGTTACCAGGCCAGACATGTCTTTCCTCTCTGGGTTCCACTCCTGACTCTTTAAATTTTCTCCACCACAACATAAAAGCCTTTTTACCCTGGAAGTTAACTCCTGAGTGAATCTTAAATACGGCTCCTTTCTCTGATTGACTGGTTCCTCTGAGAACCTATGTTTTAAGGAGAGGTCCCAGGCTAGCCATATCTTCATTCCTCTCTGGGCTCCCCTTCTGGCTACAGAATTTTTTTCTCTATCATCTTCCTACGTTGGCTCTTTCCTTTCTTCCCCTAGACCAGGAATGGGGAACCTATGGCCTTGAGGTCACATATAGCCGCCTAGATCCTGAAGTGTGGCCCTTTGACTGAATCCAAACTTCACAGAAGATTTAAAAGAATTTCTTCTGTGAAGTTTGGATTCAGATTTGTTCTGAGGCTGTAGGTTCCCCACCCCTGCCCTAGACCCTCCTCCAGCTATTCAGCTTCCTTTTATGTGTGGGCTTCCTCCATTAGAGTGTAAGCTCCTTGAGGGCAGGGACTATCTTTCTTCTTGCTTGAGTTTGTGTTCCCAGCACTTAGCACAATGTCTGAATGATTAACAAATGCTTGTCAATTTGTTGACTTGACCCAGCTGTTAAATGCCAAAGGCAGAATCCGAACCCAGCTTTTCCTGATGCTAAGTATATCGACTGAATCTACCTCTTAATATTTTGAAAATTACATTTTCAAAACCCAAAGACCTTCTTAAATAATTAAGGAAAAAATGAATAATTTTACTTCAAAAATATGCCTTCAGAAATAAAGGAATCAGTTGTATCTTTACCCTTAATTGAGGAATATATATCGCTTCTAGATCTGGTTAGTGAAATCTTATCTGCAGAGACTGAAATCACTTTAAAATGTGTCCCCACCCAATTTCATAAGAAAGACACCACCTACAAAACTAATGAAGATAAAATGAAAATGGAAAAATTAACTAGGTAAAAAAAAATCTCTGCAGCAAATTCCAAGATAAATAAGGAATTGATTTAAATTTTTAAGAATATGATTCATTCCCCAACTGATAAATGGTCAAAAGACATGAGCAGGCAATTCTCAAAGGAAGAAAGCCAAGCTATCAACAACCATTTGAAAAAATGCTCCAAATCATTAATAATTAGAAAAACCGCAAAAATAAAGTAACTCTGAGGTTCTATCTCAAACCCAACAGATTTGCAATGATAATAACAACAACCAAAAGGAAAATGAAAAATATTGGAGAAGTCATGGGAAAACAGCCACGTTAATTTACTGTGAATTTTGTAATGGAACTCTGAATTCACTACATTTTGGAGATGAATTGGGAAAATATGCCCACAAAGTCACTAAACTTTGATCCAATGATACTTTTACTAGGCTTATATCCTAAAGGCATCAAAGAAAGAGGAAAAGGAACCAAAGTATAAAAATATCTAAATAGCTCTTTTTGTAGTGGCAAAGGACTAGAAATGAAGGGGGATGTCTATCAATTGAGGAATGGCTAGATAAATTACAGTACATGAATGTAATGAAATATTACTGTACTATAATGATGAAAGAGATGGATTCAGAGAAACCTAGGGAGACTTGTATGAACTGATGCAGAGTAAGGTGAACAGGAGAATGATTTATACAATACCATGTGTCATTATAAAGTCAACAACTTTGAAAACCTTAAGAACTCTGATCAATTAAACACAATTCCAGAGGACTGATGATGAACTATACTACCTTTCTGTCTTTTTTTACATTAAAATTAATTTTTGTAATAAAACAAGCATTTCCATAACATAGTACAATAAAAAAGATGATTGCACATGAAACTGCAAATCTGCTATGTGCAATTTGCTATTCCTTTCAAATGTATAACAAAATTATCATGTATTTTTTTCCTTTTCTTTTTCTTTCCTCCCCACTCATCCCCTTAGAGATAGCTACCATTAGACACAGACATATATATATATGCATATATACACACATACACATATACATATATGTATGTGTGTATATATACACATGTATGTATATATATGCATATATGTAAAATTGTTCTATACATTCTATTTATCAGTTCTTTCTCTAGATGCAAATAGCATCTTTCTTCATATGTTCTTTATAGTTAATTTGGTTATTTGTAATAGTCAAAAGTAAAAAAAATAGTCACTCAAAGTCATTATTAAAACAATATCGCTGTTACTGTATGCAATGTCCTCTTGGTTCTGCTCATTTCACTCTTTATTATTTCATATGTCTTTCTATATTTTTCTAAGATCATTGAGCTTACCATTTCTCATAGCACAGTAGTATTCCATCACAATCATATACCACAACTTGTCCAGTCATTCCCCAATTGATGGACATCCCTGCACAATTTCCAGTTCTTTGTCACCACAAAGAGAGCAGCTATAAACATTTTAGAACATATAGATTCTTTTTTCCTTTCTCCCTAATCATTTTTGGAAATAGACCTAGTAGTAGTATTACTGGGTCAAAGGGTATTCAAGTGTGGGGAACCTGCGGCCTCAAGGCCACATGTGCCCTCTAGTGAAGGTGACGCCCTTTGACTGAATCCAAACATTACAGAACAAATCCCTGAAGTTTGGATTCAGTCAAAAGGCCACATTTGAGGACCTAGAGGGCCAAATGTGGCCTCAAGGCTGCAGGTTCCCCACTCTGGAGGTATTACCCTTTGGGCATAATTCCAGATTGCGCTACAAAATGGTTGGATCAGCTCACAATTCCACCAACAATGAATTCATGTCCCAATTTTTCCACATCCCCTCCAATATTTGTCACTTTCCCCTTCTATTATTTTGGCCAGTATATAGGTGTAAAGTGATATCTCCAAGTTGTTTTAATCTGCATTTCTCTAATCTATAATGGTTTAGAACATTTTTTCATATGACTATAAATTGTTTTGATTTCTTCATGAAAAGCTGCCTGTTCATATCCTTTGATCATTTATCAATTGTGGAATGACTCCCATTCTTATAAATTTGACAAAGTTCTTTATATATTTTAGATATGAGACCTTTATCTGATAAACTGTCTATAAAATCCCCCCCTAATTTTCTGCTTTCCTTCTGATCTTGGCTACAATTGTTTTATTTATTCAAAAACTTTATTTTAATGTAATAGATATTATCCATTTTACACCTAACCTTGCTCTCTTTCTGTTGTTTCTTTATAAATTATTCACCTATTAATAAATCGGATATGTAATCTGTTCCAGGTTCTTCTAATTTTCCTGCAAAATCTCTCTTTTTATCTAGGTCATGTATCCTTTTTCACCTTGCTAAATGGTGTAAGATATTGGTCTATGCCCAGTTTCTGTCATGATTTCCAGTTTTCCTACCTTTTTTTTTTAACCAGATAATGAATTCTCATCCCAAAATCTTAAGTCTTTACACTTATCAAATACAAGGTTATTATGTTTATTTGCTGCTGTAAATTGTATGTCTACTCTATTCTGTTCATCTACCTTTCTATTTCTTAGCTGGTACCAGATAGTTATGATAATTATTGCCTTATAATATAGTTTAAGATCTGGTACTGCTAAACTTCCTTCCTTTACTTTTTTTTTATTATTTCCTTTGATATTCTTGACTTTTTGTTTTCTGTTATTGCTACCCTTTTTTGACAGAAAAGTGATAGACTCAAGGCACAAAATGAGACATGTATTTTTGGACATGGACCATATGGGAAGTTGTTTTTAACTGTATGTGTGAGTGTATATACATATATACCTGTATATATATGTGGATGCATGATAGACAGACAGACAGACAGATAGATAGATAGGTAGATAGATAGATAGATTTGTAACATAGGTCTTTTTTTTTCCTTTTAAATTGTAAAGTGAAAGTAGAAGCTGAAGAAAATAACTGAAAAATAAAATACAACAAAAGACTGAAAAACATCACCTAAATGTAATCTACTTTGAGCCCTTCCAGCTTTAAGATTTCATGATTCAGGATCATGTTGAGTTTTATAACAATATTGTAAAGATAAACTTAGTTGATATTATTAAAAGGATTTTCTTAAAGTTTCTCCATAAGTTTTTTTTCCCTCCACATTCTTCCATTTTTATAAAGCTAAATATGATTGGGTTAGGGGTAAGCAGAATGGTATAGTGGATATAGAGCTAGCCTTTAAGCCAGGAAGGTGTGGGTTTAGGTCCCCCACATCGCTTAACCTCTCTGTGACGTTAGACAACTTTTTAAGATTATTATTCCATCATTATTATTATTAGATTTGGTAAAACAAAAAAAAAGAATTTTATTAACAAGAGTCCTTAACACCAATAAAATCACAGGTCTAGGATGTTCTTAATTCAAGTAAAGAAAAAAAAATTATTAAGACAGGGACTGAGGATTTTTTTTTTTGGTACTGGTTTGAATTGTTGTATTAGAATTATATTACAAACCATTATTATGCTATTATATTATATAATCAATGTATTGAAGTATGCTATAATGTGTTTGTGTATGTCTATATTATAAAATATAAATTATGTTAAAATTATTATATTAGATAAATTATAAACCTATTTTTATAACTGTTTTCTATCTTAGATTTTAGTATAAAAATAATAACAACTCCAATGATATTTCTGGTCTGTACCTGAGATTTTGTACCTCTAAGAAAGGGGTGCTCAACTTTTTTTAATGTCATTGACCTCTTTGTCACTGGAGAAGCCTATGCACTCCTCAGAATAATGTTTTTAAATGCATAAAATATGTAGTATTATTGAAACACATCAAAATACTTTTTTTAAAAGAACAAGTTCACAGACCCAACATTAAGAACCCCCATGCTAATAATATAAAAATTAATTTTCTTTAACGCAGCTCATCTCAAAACATGGTCTGGGGATACCCAGGGTCCCTGGAACCTTTTCTGGGAGTTCACAAGGTCAAAATTGTTTTCATAATAATACTAAGATGTTTTTGTTTCTAATGTGGTAAATAGTGATAGCTATCACCCCACAAACAAAAGCTCTTGGAGGGGCTCAATAATTTTAAAGAGTGTGAAGGGGTCTTAAGACCAAAAAGTTTGAGAATGCTATTTTAGCCAGCATGGTGAAAATGGGGAAAGAAAGAAAGGAGACATCTTTTGCACCTTGGATAGCAAATTATTTTAAAGCGATATTTTATAGTCATAACTATTTTCATTGAAATATTCTATCCACATTATTAACAATCATCAGTTCCCTACGTTAAAATCTGAAGTTGGCCTGTTTTGTTTGATGCATCTGTGATAGTAATTACAAAGAAGACGATCCCTAGACTTCTGTAATAGAGGGGAAGAGAGAGATTTAAGTTCTGACATACAATTCGCTAGTCTAGAAGTTGCCTCCTCCCCAGATAATCATCAGGCATGGAGTGATTTGTAAGCAGTGAGACTAATTCTGCTTTCTTCACTCACAGAAAGGTAGTTTAGCCACGGTAAGATTCTAATGAAGGTAAGGTTCACTGAAAGTGAAAACTTGAAGCTTTGAGGTCCTTATTTTCCAAATTAGAAAACTGAGGATCAGGGAGATGAGTCCCCCTTGTCCTCACTCACACAGAGCCAGCATTCAGACCCAGATTTCCCAATACTCCTTGCAGGAAGCTTTGTTCCCTCACTCCACTGCCCCTGTAATATATAAACTCTAAGAAGGCAAGAACTTTTTTATTGTTGTGTTTGAACCCCCGGAGTCAATTTATTATATAGCTTGTACCACATAGTAGTTTTTTTAAAACTGCTTTTGATTGATCCCAGTGGAAAGGGCGCAGGCTCTGGCGTCAGAGGAGCAAGTTCAGACACTGCCTCTGACATTTACTACCTGGGTGATTTGAGGCACGTCACTGACCTCTCTGAGTGTCCATTTTCTCATCTGTTGAATGAAGGTGTTGTATTAGACGGCCTCTGAGACTCTTCCCATCTCCAAACCTGTAATTCTGTGATTTGCCTCAACAAAGGACAAACCCCAGGGATGGCTGGAGCTGACTGTCATTTGCGGGGCTGGGAAAAGATGGGGAGCCAAGACCCCGGGGGGGGGCGGGAAAGGAGGGGAGGGAATGCTTCAGGCCTGCCCTCCCCTCTAATTCACTACCCCTCAATCACAAGCCGCCCTGACTGCCACCTCTTTTAGAGGATGCATCCGTCTCTGTGCTGGCTAGCGGCACGGGTGCACGCGTGGCTGTGCTTCTCTGCGCTGGGGTGAAGCAGGCTGCAGCAGTTTTTTCCCGGGGTGTTGACAGAGCCTGGTAGGCTTCTCCAGTGGGTGGTCCAGCACCTCACTTACCTCCAGGTAATAGAGGTCCAGTGTGGTAATCTGCGAGTCCAGAAAATCTTCATAAGTATTAAACTGGGTGACTATGTTGTCCACGACCGACACCCCCTCTTCATGCTCCATTGTGGTTACTAAGGGCGCGGCGTCCTTAGCAACCTGGAGCCCGGAGGAAGCTAAAGTAGCCCAGCTCTCCTCCGGCCCTCTTAATCACCTGGGGGAAGGGGGTCCTCCCTCCCCAGGCACTCGCTGCTTCTCCAGATCCCTAAGCCCGTCTCACTTTGTCCTGTTCTAGTTTTCTTAGAGGTTCTAGATCGAACTGCACCTTCGTACATTCCGACCTTTGCTTCACGTTCCATGAAGCTCCAAGGTTGGATATTTACTTGTCCCAAGTTCATTAATGAGCCGAAGTCATGTCAGAGGTAGGAAAAATGGAAAATAGAGCGAGACATACAAGAAAAGCTAAAATGAAGGGGAAATGTTGCGTCATAAAGTACGAACACAGATGCAACCCCTCGGTTTGGTCTTTAAATGCCATTTGCAGAAGTCTAGGAGTGTAACATCAGTAAGGATGCAATGAGGGTGATTTAAGTGGATGAAATCTGCACCGCTGGTCAAGCTCAGGTGTTACAGAGATGTTCTCCTCCTCCCCTTTCCTCTCTCTCCACCGGGAAGCCAAATGATTCCATTTAAAAAAAAATAATTTTGTACTTTGTGATGCCCCCATGTTGAAAAGGACAATTAGGTATTTGGTAGTGTTTCTTATTTTCTCCTTTAAATATTTAGTTTCTAAGCTTTTGACATATGATAAAGAGCTGGCTGATATAAATCCGATTTGTTTGTTACATTTTAAGTACGTCTTTGACCTTTCATTTCTTCCTCTCTAGAGATAAGATTAAAAGTGGGGAGTTGACTCCCATTTCGGAAGCTGATGGACTAGTAAGTGGGAGGTGAATTTCTGAACCAATAGGATGAAGCCGGAAGTCCGGCTGTAGACTCTTTATGCCAAGGAAAGAATCTGAGACTAACACTCTATTTTAAAAATGTGAACCAACACAGCCCCAGAAGAAAGTAAGCGAAGTTGGCTGCTGTTCTTCTTCTGGAAGGCGGAGTACAGAAGGTTTAAAAGGACAGCTATGTCCCAGAAGAGGAGTGAGTTTCTAGGACAGCTGTACCCAAGGGAAAGGAGAGGAGAGTGATTTTTCCAGACATAGGAGGAAGTCAGCCTTGCGCTTCGCCCTCCAGGCCCAGGAGTGATTGACAGCATTACCTGTTTTGCTTGACAAAGACGCCTTGTTTGGCTTTAAGTAAATGATGGAGAACCCAGTTTTTCCAATGCCTTTGCATTGTATCCGATTGGCTCTCTGAAGGTTCTATTGCCATTCTGGTGAGCTTAAAGGATAGAATGTTGAAGTGAATTTTATGCGGAAATTTTTGTTTTTAAATTTATGACTTTCATAGGATTGATTTGATTTTGATTTTGTTGCATCAGAGAATCAGAGCTGGAAGGGACCTCAGAAATCAGCTAGTCCTACAACGTTATTTTCCAGATGAGACTGGGTGATGTTAAGTAACTTGTCCACGATCACTGATTTGGTTCATACTGTGACTTGAACAATAGCGTCAAAATACTGTAGTCAGAGAGGACTCTAGTTTGAATCCTAATTTTGATATTTAATCACTTGGTGATGTTGGGAAGGACACAACCTCTCTGTACCTCAATTTCATCATCTTTGAAATGGGGCCATTGGATTAATGTCCCTCTCAGTTCTCAATCTATGATGCTAATTTGCAGAGAGGATTTGAACCTTGATCTCCTAACTCCAAATACAAGATTCTTTCTGTTTTACCATACTTTGAGTTCTTAAAACATGTGTGAAAATAATAAAACACAGCTGCTGGAAAGCTTTTCAATAGATATTTTAGAATTTTAATTACTTCCAAAAGCCCTTGAAATGTTAGCACCTTGTACGGGATTATACATGCAATATTAAATTGAATTAACTCTGTTTGAGAGCTAAACACATGCACACACACACACACAGAAGCACTAGACTATATAATTTTCACTTGGCAACAAGTGAATTACTCACCAAAAAAAACAAAAAAAAAACAGTAGTGTTAAAATCTAGGCAAAAGTATGCATGATAATATTTGGAATATAATAACTTGATTTTTAAAAAAATTAACATTATGAACTTTTAAAAAATAGTTTGGACATGACGTCACTTCTATTGTCAATAAAACCAAATATAGCAACTGAAAATGTTTAAATATAAATTTGTCACCAAAGTTAGGAAAAATGAGTGAAGGATAATAACATCAAAGGGGACTTGTATAAAATTACTAACAAGACAAATTACCTAATATCATAGTATTAAGTAGTGAATTCTTTTAAAATATATGGAAATGGCCAATGGTCAAGTAGTAAGAAAGGATCTACTCTAAATATTCCTAAATCACAAATAAGCTATCATCCTAAATCTATCTCAATGGATGATCCCCCAGCTTTTTTCACCATTGCTTGATCTATCCTTGGCTTCTAGTGGGATTACTATTCAATTCAATTTAATTCAATAAGCATTTATAACCATCTAATATAGGGCAAGGCACTATGCTAAGTGCTAAGCATAATGAAGAGAAATGCTTAAAAAAAAAGTAGCCCCTGCCTTTAAGGGGCTTAAATTCTACTGGGGATCATAAATTTAGATGAAGAAGGAAGCTTAGGGGGACATTTAGAAAAATTTTACAGATAATTTTTATATTTTATTTAGGAAAATTTATATTTTATAATTATATAATTTTACAGATGAGGTAACTGAGGACCAGTGCAGTTGATCAATTTGTTCAAAGTCATATAGATAGTAAAGAACAGAGCTGGTACTCAAACCTAGGTCCTCTGCTTTCAAATCCCAGTGTTCCTGCTACTCTACCAAAAAAACATGAGATCAGAGATTTGTAACTCTGGAAGGGAGCTTACAGGTCACTCATTTTACATATGAAGAAACTGAGGCCAACGGAGAGCAAGCAAATTGACCAAGGATAAAACATAATAAATGATGGAGTCAAGATTGAACTCTGGTCCTCTTCATTTCTGTCCAGGGTGCATCCCTCTGAACTACTCCATCATTTTCCCATCTCCCTAGCCACAGGTAGGTACCTTCATCCCTTTTCAGTTTCCTTTCACGTGTTGTCTTTCCAATTAGAATATAACCTCCTTGAGGGTAGAAATTATCTTTCTACTTGTGTTTATTTTCCCAGCACTTAGCACTATGCCTAAACTTAACAAATGTTTATTGACTGACTGATGGACTTTGACTCCGAACCCAGTGTTCTTTCTGGTAAAGGAAAGAAAATAGAAAATTATGGGAGGAAGATCACCAACAACTAGGAGGACTGGAGAAGTTTTCCCAGAGGATAAGGTACTTGAACTGAGCAGTGAAGAAAGCTAAGGGTTCTAAGAGACAGAAGTAAGGACGGAAGGCATTTCAGGCATGGTGGACTCCTGGTGCCAATGAGCAAGAGATAGTATGCTAAGAAGCAATGCAGTAGAATTGGTACTGGTCCTAGAAATTGGTAAGACTTGGGGTCAAGTACCCCTTTTCTGACTTTTTAAAGTCTTTTCCTTTTTAAGGAAAGGAAATGAGCATTTTTTAAACATTTATTATGTGTCAGGCCATAAAAGAACTATACAAGAAAGATCTTAACATTACTGATAGCCATGATGGTGTGGTTACTGATCTAGAGCCAGATATTCTGTGAATGAAGTCAAGTGGGCCTTAGGAAGCATTGCTTACAATAAGGCTAGTGGAGGTGATGGAATTCCAACTTGGATACTTAAAATCCTAGAAGATGATGCTGTTAAAGTGCTGCAGATTTGGAAAACTCAACAATGGTCACTGGAATGGAAAATAATAGTTTAGGTCCCCATCCTAAAAAAGAGCAATGCCAAAGAATGTTCAAATTACCAACAATTGCACTCATTTCACACACTAGCAAGGTTATGTTTAAGATTCTGCAAGCTAGGCTTCAGCAATATGTGAATTGAGAATTAACAGAAGAACAGGCTGGTTCTCAAAGAGGCAAAGGAATTAGAGACCAAATTGTCAACACTTGCTGGATGATGGAAAAAGCAAGGGAGTTCCAGAAAGAAAGAAAGAAAACAATTTACTTTTTCTATATTGACTACACTAAAGCCTTTTACTGTGTAGATCACAATAAAAGGTGGCAAGTCTTCAAAGAGATGGGAGTACCATTCATCTTACTTATCTCCCAAGGAACCTGTATGCTGGTCAAGGAGCAACAAAAAGAACCAAACTTAGAACAACAGATTGGTTTAATATTGGAAAAGGAGTATGACAAGGCTGTATATTGTCACCTTATTTATTTAAGGTATATGCAGGGAACATCCTGTGACATTCCAGGCCGGATGCATTAAAAGCTGGAATTAAGGTTGCCAGGAGAAATATCATAAATGCAGACAATGCCACTATGATGGCAGAAAATGAAGAGGAATTAAGAAGCCTTTTGATGAGGGTGATAGAAGAGAGTGTAAAAGCTGGCTTGAAGCCTAACATCAAAAAAAGCTAAGATCTTGGTAACTGATCCCCTCACCTCCTGGCAAATAGAGGGGGAAGAAATGGAAGCAGTATCAGATTTATATTCCTGGGCTCATCTGTCAACTGCAGTCATGAAATTAAAAGACGCTTGTTCTTTGGAAGGAAAGTTATGGCAAAGCTGGACAGCATCCTAAAAAGTAGAGATATCACCTTGATGACAAAAAGTCTATGTAGTTAAAGCTATGGTTTTTCCAGTAGCAGTGTGTGGCTGTGAGAGTTGGACTATAAGGAAAGCTGAACATTGCAGAAGTGAGGCTTTCAAATTGTGGTGTTGGAGAAGACTCTTGAGAGTCCTTTGAACAGCAAGGAGATCAAATCAGTCCATACTTAAATTAATTCAGACTATTCACTGGAAGATCAAATACCAAAGCTGAAGCTTAAATACTTTGGCCATGTGATGAGAAGACTGGACTCATTGGAAAAGATGCTGATGTTGGGAAAGATTGAAGGCAATAGGAGAAGAGAACAGCAGAGGATGTGATAGAAAGATAGTGTCATGGAAGCAATGAACGTGAGTTTGGACAGATTTTGGGAGATAATGAAAGACGGAAGGGCCTGGCATGCTGTGGTCCAAAGAGTTAACCATGACTGAATGATTGAACAACTTGTGTCAGGCACTGAGTGAAGTTCTTTGCAAATATTACTTCATTTGATTCTCACAACAACCCTGGAAGATAGGTACTAGTATTATCCCCATTTTGCAGATGAGAAAAATGAAGCAGATGGCGATTGTGACTTGCTCAGGGTTACACAATAAGTGTCTGAGGATAGATTTGAACTTAGGTCTTTCTGATTCTAGGCCCAGATCTCAATCCTCTGTCCCACCTAACTACTTCTGAAACCAACAAAATTAACCAACAAACATTTTATTCATATATTTTGTTTTTCTATCACCTTCAATTTTGAATATTTCCTTCCCAGTGAGCCATCCCTTATAGCACAGAACAATGAAGGAAACAAAGCAGTACAGCAAAACTAACCAACATACCAACTCAGTCTTACAGCATATATGTTTTTTTCACACCCCTCATCCTACATCTCTACAAAGAAGAAATAGGACTGCATTTTCTCATGTCATTTCTGGGGCCAGGCTTAAACGTCTGTGACATTAACTAGCTGTATGATCCTGGGCAAGTCACTTACTGCCTCCAAGACTCAGTTTTAGAGTACCTGTAATGTTTGTCATTCAGGGTTGTTGTAAGGATCAAATGAACTAATGTGCATAAAAGTGCTTTGAATTTAAGAAGTGCTATGTGGATATTTTCTCCCTAGATGTCAAAGATTGGGTGTGGGCCCATTCCTTATTTCCCTTCATTCACTGATAAAAAGACTAGATTTAAAAAAAAATAAGAAACTCGCTAAATAAAAAGGGCAAAACTCAAATAAAATACTGTAACATACAAAAGTGTAGAACCAATCATCTACCCCAAAGCCTCATTGCACTGGGGTGGTCTTGGATTCTGGAAGTCTAGGCTAACATAGAACAAACTCTAACAAGTACTGGCAAGCACTACCAGCTTCAAGTCCATTGAGAGGAGAGTATGGAACTAGATACAAGCACATTCATTAGAAGGAAAAGGAAATATCACTGGTGCAGCCAATGGTGAACAAACTGGACAGAAGTCCATGAAGGATAAAACAAACAAGAACCGGGCTAAGCAAGAGACATGGATAAACTCAAGAGTTATAAGAGCTGTTTAATGCTACTGAGAAGAGAACTAGTGGCTGTCCACTGGTTCCCATGCTTTGCTTCACTCTCATTCTATTGGGAAAGAGATAAGCCAGTTTTCCAAATCTATTTCTTAAGAGATTGTTTTGTTGTTTAAAAAGTCAGTTTGTCTAGGATAAAATGGGTATCCATCGCACTGGTAGGGTATGGGTTTCATTATTCAAATACTTCTGAGAAAGAAAAGGGGAGGGTAGAGCAGAGGATGGAGCTCACAGAGGGAAAAGAGAAATTTTACAAATGGAGGGACCTCACCTTCTGGAGTGACCTGAGCATGAACAAAAGACAATTTTTGCTTCGTATTTTTATAACTTTCCAGGATAAGGCCTGCGTGCGTGATTTCATCAGAGTAGAGCACTCGTATGTGAGAGAACTTCCTCTGCTAATGCAGTTCAGCAGCATTTCTGAAACTTAAACTAGGTATCCTTGACCCTTTTTTTCAGATTTTAACATTTTTTACTTAATAAAAATATTTTTTTATCCCATTTTCTGGCGATAGCTCCAAATTACTTTCCAGAATGATTGTACTAATTCACAGCTCCACCAAGAGTACATTAATATGTCTCTTTTGTTTCTTCTCCTTATCTTCATGCCCCTACATCCCCAGTAATGTTCATCATTTCCCTTTTTCTATTTTTTATCTATTTTGCCAACATGATAAATATGAAGTAGAAACTTGGAGTTTCTCTAATTTGTGTAATTAGAAAAATTATTATTGACTTGAGGCATTTTTTTTATATAGCTTTCGATAACTTGATTTTCAGCCTTAGGAAACTGCCTGTTCTCATCCTCTGAGTATTTGTCAATTGAGGAATGGCCCTCATTCTTATAAATTTCAGTCAGTTCCTTATATATTTTGGAAATGAGATCTTTGTTGGCATAACTTGCTAGAAAGATTTTCCACCCCCTTCCACTTAACTATTTCCCTTCTAATTTAAGCTACATTTTTTGTACAAAAATTTAAATTTTATGTAATTTTAACAATGTAATTTTTAACCCTAGACACCACTGCTTGAATGTCAGATATGTCACATTTCCCTCATCCTCCATGGTTCTATAGTATCCTTAAAGAGTTCACTGGAAGTCCTTGTCATTAACTCAAGCCCCCACTGATTTTAATACCCCAACTTTAGAGGTCTCCTGCGCTCTAGTTCCATTTAACGATTTAAAAGTCAGATTAGTTTTTCACAAAGGATTATTTCCTTCAAAGTTATGTAACAAAAGCAAACATATAAGCATCCCCTCTCCAAGACCTGCGAGGAACATATTTTTAAGGAGTCTGTTACTTCTGTAAGCTTATGTACCTTTTTTTTTTTGCTAAGATATTAATTCATGTTGTAGGTCTTTCCCTCATAGCTCTCATTTCTTTTCTAATTCTTTCCTTTAACCCTCTCATTTATGTAACGATTAACTCTTTTTTTTCAACTGTTGCTTCATTTCTTCCAGAAATTCTAGTTGAATTTGTGTCCAGCCTGCATTTTTCTTTGAAGTTCTGCTTTTCAGTGTTTTGGAGACATTCTTTTCTTCCAGGTTTTTGTTTTGGACATCTCTGCCACCATAATAGCTCTTTTTGGTTGGATTCTGTTTTGGTTACTCTTTCTTCCAGCCTTACTCCTGGAATTTGGATTTTTCGTTAGGACCAACTCTACTCTTTTCTGGAGTGAATCTGGGTCTTGCTTATTTCTGAATTGAATTGCCTTGAATCTTGCTGGTGCTTTCTTTGTATAGTGTATTGAGTTGTGTCTTCTTTGAGAATCTCCCAGGTGTTTCAGGTTGGGCTCTTTCAAGCTTTCAGTGTACCCAAAGTTGTCTGATTTAGAGTGAAGTATGATTGCTATCTTCCTGGTGTGAGCTTTGCAAGTTTCTGACTCAGGTTTGGGTTTGAGCACCACTGTGGACTCAACTTTGGTTGTAGCTCCATTTGGTTGTAGCTTGCTGTTACTTGCCCCAGCCCCTGTCATCTAGATGGAAAGTTCTGGCGGTTTTGCTTGATCAGAACTCATTGCTCTTGTTGACTTCAGGCTTCAGACCACTCTTGGGGCTGTATCTGAGACCCGGTTCTAGGTGCTGGGCCACCCAGATGCTGCCAGCTTTTCTTCCTGCTCCTCACCAGAATATAGTCCCAGGCATGTTACCTTGCCCTAATGCACCGTGCTTAGGAACAGTTCCCCTCCATAATTCTCAGTGGATCTGAACTTAGCTCTGGAATGTAAGAAACAGAGCTGCCATGTGGCACCTGTTCCAACTCCAATAGAGTATGCTGAATGTTACAGGGGTTGAGAAGAGAGAAGCAGGGGGTGGGGGAGGGAGGAGAAACCAAACAGGCACATTAATGCACTCTTGGTGGAGCTGTGAATTTGTGAAACCATTCTGGAAAGCAATTTGGAACTATGTCCAGAAAGTTGCTTAACTGTGCATACCTCTTTGACCCAGTGAAGCCATTACTGTACTTGTACCTCTAAAGAAATAAAACAAAGAGGAAAAGGACCCATAATACAAAAATATTTATAGCAGCTTTTTTGGTGCCAAAAAATAGAAATTAAGGATCCGTTCCTTCTCTGGAGTGTAAGAGACAGAGCTTCCATTTGGCACCTGTCGAACAGTAGCAGCATCCTTCATACTGAATCTGGGACTTCTTGCTCTAGTACCCAATCGTAGGCCTTAACTCAGTCTCTCAGCTGAAAGCCTCCAGTTTCAGCAGATGTCTGTCCTGATTGGAAAGCACAGTAGATGCTTAATAAATGTTTATTGACTATTAGTTATTGGTAAGCAGGCAGTATGGTTTTGAGCTGTTAACCAGGAAGTTCCCAAGAGGGAGGCCTAGTTCCCAGCAAGTTATGATGAAAGGTCCATCTGTCACAACCCAGGCTGATTCCAGGGCTGGTTCCAGGGGCAAAGAGATGGAGCAAGGCTAGAAGAAAGGCAGCAGCAAATTGTCCTTTCTCTTTTATAAAGTCCTCAGATTTTCCCAAGACTGATGGCCACCATTTTTTTTTTCAACACAGATTCTTTTTGTCTCTGGTGAAGATAAATGGGAGGGGAAAAAAACACAGGAAGTAAAGCTAAGTCCAAGACACCAAGGTCATGTTCCTCTTCGCCCTGCCATTCACAAGAAAGGCTTCTTAGAGGAAATGAAATGGAGTCAAATATTGAAAAAGGGCTAGGTACTTGAAATGACACAGAAAAGGAAGAGGAGGGAAAGATGTCCAAACGCATAGAGTCAAGAAAATGAAAATCTGCAGAAGTCAGTAAGAGGAGGACCCTGCCTACAGTGGAGGGGTCATAAAGGGAAACACCAAGAAATGACTGTTAGGGTGATGGCTAAATAGTGGGCTTTGACTCCAAAAAGCAAGAACAAAAAGCTTCTAATTGAGGGTCATGGTCCTTGACAAGATAAAAACAGCTTTGGGGATGACTGCATCCTAAAGGAGAACTATTCTTGTTCAACTTGTTTAAACAGCTCCAGAAATATGTGCAGAATATATGTGGATGAGAAGCTCTAGTTTCAGCCAGATGAAGATCTTGTATAATGTGTTTCAAATACTTTCCCAGCTTTCCATTCCTGTTTTTATATGAATGTTATTTTATCCCTGCGGGGCATTGTGGTACTTTTGACAGCAGATGGCGCCCTTGGATCGTAAAGTCCTGCTGCACGATGGAAGTGAAATCCTGAAGATAGTTCTACTGAGGATGGCTGCTTTTCTGTTTCATCAGGCTCCAAAAGAGTCACCAGATTTTCTGCCTCTCAAAAGACCTCACTGTCTCAGTCATTTTCAAGGTCACTCTAGTAGCTATTGGTGAGCAGCAAGACAGAATATAATTGTCAAAAACTTTGACTTACTTGGATTTGTTAAATTTTACTTATCAGAATCCTCACGACAAGCATGCATTTTTCAGGGTGCTGGATTTGAAGTTTTCTGCTTATTTTCTATGTGATTTTGAGCAAGGAGAGGACTGAAGCCCTCTGGGGCTCACTTCCTCATTTATAGCACGATGGAGTTAGACCAGCTGTCCTCTGAGGGTCCTTCTGGCTCCTCTGGATCTACGAGCTAATAAGCAGAGCAAAATGTTCTTATCTAGCACGATGCAGAACCCTAGTTTTTAAACCTAGAACCTTGATTTCATTGTTGTGCGGAATTCCTGCTGAAATTCACTTTATGAATAGAGGCACACAACTCTTCTGTAACTCAATAGTCTTAGAGAATTGTTTAGGGTACTGAGCAGTTAAATGACTTGCTCATGATCACACACATTTTGTCTCATGTCCTTTTCATTTATGATCTCCTGAAATAGAGCCCTGAAAAACCAGGCTTTGTTAAAGCCCATTGAGATTCAAATGGAGCTACCTGACCATGGCTTTAAACTCAAATCACTCTGGCTTTCACTAATAGGTCCCAGCCCAAGCTTTTGTTCATTGTTTGGGTTCTGATGGCTCTTGGAGTAAATGTAAATAGCAATTGTTTCTGTTCTAGCCAGAAACTCTGAGGGTCTTCCCCACCCAGACTGATTCTTTTATGAAGGCAAACTAGGCCGTCTTTTGCCTCAATTCTTACCAAGCCTTTAATCACTGAATGGGTGTTGCTTCAGACAAACTGAGACCTGGGAAAGACTCTAGCTTAAAAAACCCAAGGTCTCCCACTGCATCTAGGGCCATCACTAGTTGTCCTGACCTGTGTCTTGCCACTGGACCCCCTGTGATTCTGGAGGAGAAAGTGAGGTTGATGACTTTGCACAGCTCTGCCTCACTTAAATCCAATCCACTTGCAAGTCAAAACATCACCCTCCTGATGTCATTGGTCCTCTTCGAGAATGAGAGACAAACAGCAACAATGATATGTCAGAGTCAGGACTTGAATTCAGATCCCCTTGACTCCAAAGCAAATCTCAATTATGTTACACTGTCCTCGTTATACACAGTACAGTTCTCACTTTATGTAAGTAGACTGGACCTCTATGAAAAGTGATTTTGTTTAATGCATATTGTCCACTGAAGGGAAGGAGGGAGTCAGGAAGGGGGTCTTGTATCTGTGGAGGGAGGGGCTGGCACACTGTTCAAGGATATATGGGGGTCAGGGACAGACAAATGAGAGCACACAGGGGCTGGGGGTGGGTGGATGGATGGATGGAAGACAGATGAAAGGGACAGACACATGGGCAGATGGGCAGAGTGGGGCAAAGGTCTGCTCTCTCAGTGCTGGAGGTCTCAAGTCAAGCCCCGGATCTGGTGGCAATGGCGGGGCCAGTTCTGCTTTCTCTTGTGTGTGTGTGTGTGTGTGTGTGTGTGTGTGTGTGTGAAGAGGTGGGGAGGCTGCTGAGCTCAGAGTCAAGGGGCAGGAGGAAAGAGAGAGAGAGAGAGAGAAAGAGAGAGAGAGAGAAAGCACACAGTACTGTAAAGCACACAATAAAGTTAACATAAGTGTTGTTTAGGAACGTGGACTTCTAACAGAATTTGTACAGTTCGAATTTACATAAAGCAGGAACTGTCTTTGCTTTTAAAAAAGTTTGTTGAATGCATAAATAGAATAAAACTCCTGTCATTTAGTGCTTATAGCCAAATTCACCAAAATTCAACTTTTTTTTTTACAGTTATCCTAAAGGCATCTGATTTTAAAAAATATAATCCCTGTATGTAAAACAGCCAACCAGGTATGATTTTTAACAAGGTCATCTGTACCTAACTAAGAAAGAGGAAATGTATATATTTAGAATTGTTCATGCCCCACTGATAGGACCAGGAATTTGATTTTGATAACAATTTTTTTTCAAATTCAATATTAAAAATCCATAAACTTTTGCCTTAAAGATACAGGGAAGAGTTTTTAATAAAGAAACTAATGAGTACCAAAGAATCTCTCTTTCTCATCCCAGGGTCTTTGTTACTGCCAGGAACTAAGTCCTTTGGGGATAATATGTATTTCTATATTGTGTCTAGGATTTTTCAAATCTGAAACATAAAATGTATCAGCATTCCTCCAAATTCCAGTCTTCACGAAAGGACAAACAGAGATGTGGTCAATTCATAACAAAACCCAAAGATGCTAAAAGACAGAAGACACATGTTCATAGGATTATAGATTATGAGCTGAAGGAAACCTCCAAGGTCATCTAGTTCAACCATTTCTTATTCCAGGTAAAGAACTACGACCTAGAAAGATGAAGAACCAGGCCTCAAGTCACAAATGTATCAGGCGATGGAAGCAGGATTTCAGTTCAGGTAGACTGACTCCAAGGCCAGTGTCTGATCTGCTGCACCTAATTTACAAGAATAGGGGCTCTAGATAATAAGAAATGTAGCTTACTTACGCAAACAATAATAATAGCTAGCACTTTCATAGTACTTTGAGATTTTCAAATATTTACAAATTTTATCTCACACAACCCTGAGAAGGAGATGTGTGCAGGGTTACACAACGAGTAAGTGTTTAAGTCAGGATTTGAATTATAGTAAAGTGCAGGCAACAAGGTGGTCAATGGATAGAGCCCTGGGCCTGGAGTCAGGAAGACCTGAGTTCAAATTCAGCCTCAGAGACTTGCTGGCTGTGTGACCCTGGGCAAGTCACTTAACCCCTGTTGGCCTTAATCCACTGGAGAAGGAAATGGCAAATCACTCTAGTATCTTTGCCAAAGAAACCCCAGGGACAACATTGGGGTGCTTTGGTCCACAGGGTCACAGAGTCAGACACAACAACAACAGTGTGTTTAACTAGAGGAAATGCATCTTAGAATTTCAAATCCAATTCTCATTTTTATTTTCCAAAGTAACTAGAGTCAGCAACCTCTACTGCTAAATAGGTGGAGAAGAAGAGAAGAGACATGCTTCTGGTTGGCATAATAGGGACTGTTTTAATAAAATAATTCCTGAGAAAGATTATGGGATTCTGGTCACATATAATGTTGTGAGAAAGGAAAAAAATGGTCTAATAAAATATATATAAATATAGTGTTGCCCTATTGCTTAATTACTAGCAATACGTTATGTAAATATTCTTGTTTTTAACAATGACAGTAACACTTTGAATTCATTAAGGTATTTCTTCTAGTGAGATCATGGAACTTTCACATAGTTTTCTCCTCAGAGATAGAATTAATATGGGGCCAATTGGGACTTTGCTCTTGAGTGCTGACAACACCCTTCTAGGTTGGGTATCTAGTTAACAGGAAAAATTAATTGCAAAGAAAAGTAACCAAAAGACATGCACTGGGGATTACTCCCAGAGTAAACTCTTTTCTCACACATCGAGTCCATTGCTTCCCGCCTTGGCCTTGATAGCGGCATTTAAACGTGTGGTTAGTACACTTGCCCTGGGAACATTTTGTGCTATTTGACTTTTAGCAATAGGAGGAGGGTGATGACTGAAAGAAGAGTGGAAATTGCTGATTAAAGTTCAAGTCATTCCATTTAAAAAAAAAATTCTCTTTGTTGTTGTTGTTGTCAACTTAAAACATCAACCGTCACAAACATTTCAACACACAAAGAAGAACAAAATAGATTCTGTATGAAACTATGAACTTTGCTCATATACTGCTTGTTTTTTCTAAAGTTCATATTAAATTTAACACAGTAGCAATACAATTTCCTGGCTTGTGTCCCCTTTGGAATTTATTTTCCGCTTTCCTCTGTGTAGTTTTTTAAATGTTCCACTGATGCTCTTTTCTTTTTTTCTTTTTTCTTTTGTATCTGCACACTAACACCCAGATCAAGTCATGATTGTTCATTGCATTGATAAAGACTTCTGAAATCTTTCAAAAGTTACTTTTTTGGGCATTATTGTGAATAATGACTTCTTGCTCCTCCCTTCACTTTGCACGTGCTCTAACAAATCCTCCCAAACTTCTCTAAATACAACCTTTTGACATGTACTATGATGCGGTAATGTTTAGTTACATCCATGTACCATAATTTGTCAATTCATTTCTCAATTGATTGGTGCCCACTATTGGTGCCCATAGAATCTGATAAACATTTATTACATGTCTACTATATGCCAGGATGTGTATTAAGAGCTGGGGATATAATAACTAACAAGAAAGACAATCTCTGTCCAAAAGGAGCTCCCAATCTATTGTGGGGAGATAATACACAAAAGAAGGCAGGAAGGTGTGGAGGGGAAGGAAGAGGGGGAGGGCATGGGGTCCCTGGCTTGGGAACATCTTGGTCAGTGGAGCTAAAATCAGGCAGAGCAGCAGATACAGGGTGGAGTGAGCAAAAATACCGTTTGTGCCCTCTGTGAAGGAAGGCATTGGGAAGAGTTTAGTGCTCTACCTGCCAGCCCTCCAATCAGAGAGGAGAGGAGGCTGAGAGAGGTGGTGTAAGTCAAAGCTTGAGTCAGAAGCACGGTGATGAGATTAGAGGTGATAAGCTTAAACTGAGAGGAGCTTCTTTTTGGTAAAGTTGAAACCAGTCAGAGCGGCAGATGCGGAGTAGACACTGCAAAAGCCACTTTGTTTCCAATTCTTTGCTACAGCAGCAACAACAAAAATGCTGCTATAAATATTTTTGTGTACATGGAACCTTTTCCTTTGTCTTTGATATTTTGACAATACATAGGTATGTGCCCAGGAGAGGTGTCCCTGGGTCAAAGAACTTAAACAATTAGGTGATATTTAGGGTATAGTACCAAACTGCTGGTTTGACCAAGTCACAGCCCCCCAAAAGTGCATTGGTATATCTATTTCCCCAAAGTATCCTCCAACAACTGATATTTTCATCTTCAGGAATCTCTGTCAATAGGCTAAGTACATTACTCTTATCGGTAATTTTTAGTATTGTTACTTGGTTGTTGACTGCTTACATTTCATCATTTTAAAACTACCTATTTATATCCCTTGGTTGTTCATTCATTTCAGTTGTATTTGACTCTTTGTGACCCCATTTAGAGGTTGTTGTTTTTTTTTTTTGGCAAAGATACTAGTTTGCCATTTTCTTCTTTAGCTCATTTAATAGATAAGGAAACTGAGGCAAACAGGGTTAAATGACTTGCCCAATTCCACACAGCTAGTAAATGTCTGAGGCTGGATTTGATTTCTTATTAGAGAAAGACTCTCATCCTTGACATTTGCATCAGTTTTCTAAATATCTTGGTTCTTCAAATTTTATCAGAGAAATCTGCTGCAAAGATATCTTCCCAGTTTAGTTTGTAATTGTTTCCCTTCTAATTTATATTGCATTGATTTTGCTTGTGCAAAAAGCTGAAAACAATTTATATAATTCAAATTTTCTTCTTTGTTGTGGTTGTCATTCCATATTGAACAGTGTGGAATTGTAGATAATCTCAGAACCAGGAAGACCTGAGTTCAGATCCCAGATTTGTGTGGCAGGAATAATATCCTAGCCCTCTACCCTGATGGAGGTTAGACTAGTTTTTCCTTAAAACATTCTCTAAGACTTGGTTGGCTCAGGGGACTAAGGGCTCAGACTGTTGACAACATTTCCTCATTACCTGAATACAAAGCAGCAAGAAAGGAGCTCCAGGGGGTCCCTGATACTTGGCTGGTGAATCACGACTAGGCTAGATCAAATCAAAGGTTACCCTTGTGGAATGCCTATACTTGTTGAATATCCTTCTCCCGCTATGACTAAGTAAATCTCCTTTTATTAACTGCTGAATGACCCATGAGTATTTTTTTCCATTCTAATATCAAGCTTAAACTACCAAGAGACTGGCCTGAGTCAGACCCACCCCAGAACATTTGGTGTATTCTTGAAGGATTGGAACACGGTGATCTCACCGAAGGGGGAGATCAGCAAAGCAGAGAAAGGTAAATGCAGGTTGGCCTTCATGCTTGTGGTGGTACTTTTGGGGATGCTTCTAGAAACACATACATACATATATATATCTATATAGATACATATCTATATGGATATATATAGATATATAGATATAGATGTAGATATAGATATAGATACAGATATATGTTTAAGTGTGAGGCACAGCCCCCCTCCCCCAACTCCATGCTCTGTATCCTTAAGAAGTATAGCTTCAAGATAATTGCATAAATTGTGTTTTAGGCCCTCCAGATTTGTGAGGCCCTCTAGCCTGGTAATTTAAGCTTCTTCCAAGTTCTTGTAGGGGAGTTCTTCAAAACCTTCAGAGCATCCTGGAAGGACTCAATTTGAGGATGAGGGGAATATAGAAAGAGATTTTTCTCTTTGTTGAAAAAGGAGAAGTCCAGAAGAACTGGATGTGTTTAGACCCTGCTGGGACCACATGCGCGTTTGTGTTACTTATACTCATCACCACTCATTACCACTCTAGGAAGGTACTATCTGTTGCCACCTTCACCTCCTCAGGCCCTGCCTTGAGCTCTGAGCAATCATCATTTATGGCCCCATGGAGATTCCCTTCCCCCTTCCTGAAGCTATGGGACAAATCTATGGGGGATGAATACCTGTGGACCGTGATAACCTAAATGAATTCAATCCTTTATGCTTAACTGCCTTTCAGCCTGTCAGACCAGCCCTTTCCAGCGATTCTGAATGCCTAGGTGCCATTGTGCAAATGTCATTCTCTATCTTCCACTGACTAATGCCTTATTCCCATGCTCCTCTACCCTTCCCTCCCACCCTCCCTACTCTAAAGCTGTCCAACCTTTCCATTATGCTCTTTAGAATGGCTGCTCAACAGGTAACAAACTTCATTTCATCTTTTTCCCCCTTTGCTCCCTCCATCTTCTTTCAGTCTTTGAGACTTGGTCATCCCAATAATACAGTTTCCCTGGTTCCCATGTCCAAGAACTGCTTGAACGTTTCACTTATTCTTCCTAACTAACTGGTCATGTAGACAGATTGGATTATTCCTTGCTCCTCATTGCCACTTTCAGGCTCTCCTATCTCCATCACTGAGTAATCCCTTCTCCTTTAAAGGTTGATTCAATCCATTTTTATCCCCTAATCAAGATTCTGGTAGCTGTAGTCTACAGACCTCCAGGACACTCTCCTTCCTTCCTCAATGAGTTCACTGCCTGGCTCATGGTTTTTTACTCCTCTGCAGCTCTTGCTCTCATATTAGGGGTCTTCAACATACACATGATACTCCCTCAAATACCCTAATCTCCCAAATCCTCAATTTATTCACTTCCCATAACCCATTTTTCTCTATCCCTACTCAAAGTCATTAATTTATTTGTTAGGCATCTATTCAGTACAAAGCATTATGCTGGGTACTTTGGGGGGGCACAAATATGAATAACATATGATAACTCCCCTCAAGAAGCTTACAATCTGGTAAGGAATATAAGACATAACTGGAATACAAGGTGGACTGTATTAAGTACCATAAGAAAGGTCACAGACTGCTCTAGGATTTCAGAGGTAGAGGTGACCACTTCATTGGGGGATTGGAAAAGGTTGTACTTGACTGGGCTGTCCAAAGATGAGCAGTACTCAACAAGAGGAGATTTGGAAGGAACATTCCAAGGATATGGAACTGTTAACTGTTAACTGTTCTTAACTGTTGAAGTGACCTATGAGTATCTCATTTCATTCCAATATCGAATCAAAAAGGGAAACGAGATGTAAATATGGGAAAGTATGGACTATGATCAGGCAGTGAAAAGTGGTCCAATTCAATAGGCGTTGTAAGGAGAGAAGACTAGAAAGCTAGGTATGGGCCAGTCTGTGGAGGGCCTTGGATATCCAGCTAGGGAGTTTGAAGTTATAGGAAGAAATTAAATTAAAGATTGTTGAGCAGAAGTAAGTGGATCAGAATTTTACTTTAGAAAGTTAATGTGGCGGCATACATAGAACGATTTAGAGAAGGGAGAGATTGGGGTGGGAAGATCAATTAGGTCTGGAAGGGGCTAATGGAGGGGGTGGCAGCAGGGTACATGGAAAGGAAATGCCATACCCTGTTGCAATTGTTGGTTGCTGCTGCTTGTTCTTTGTTTTTGAAGAGGGCCACATAATTAGCTCTTTTCAAGCGCAGGCAACTGCAATGTCCTCTAAAGTCTATACAGTTTCTTGCTCCTTAGGTTTAGGGAATTTCTTTTAGATAAAATGAGTTCAAATGTAATTGTTCTGAGCCCCTAATTAGAAACATTCCTAACATTTGGCAGACATCAGATTCTCTGCCTTAATTTATATCTCTCTCTTTGTGGTTGAGGCAAAAATTCAGGTTGCTGGAAATATTTGGGTGACAAAACAGTAAATTATATCATAGTGTTTGCGGATAGTCAGGCATCATGAGGGGAAGTCAGAGAAGAACAGGCCTATTTCCAAGACTTCCTTAGGTCCTTGAGCAGGTGGATACTGTTGGTAGCATCACCTGAGTCTTCTGCTAAAACGCCTATAGGGCTAATGGCCCTCCTTTATCTCTTCTCTGCCATTTTCTGCTGGTTGTTGTTAGATGGTTGGTTGGATCCAACCCATCTTTGTATGACCCACTCTTTCTCTACCACTTCCAAACCTTCTGCAGTTCTTTTCTGATTTGGAGATAGCTCCTCCTATTTACATAAATTTCTCAGGTTGTGCCCTATTCTCTCAGCAATGTCTTTGATTGATTGAAAGAAGTGTGAACTCAAATTAATTCAATCAAAAAGTGTCCTTAACTAGCGAAGAAAATTCATTTTTGATGGGGTACTATAATCAGGCCAGACTCAGCCTTACCTTAGAGACAGATCTGAGAGACATTTCAGAGATAGTATCATGGCAGAGTTATTGTTTTTGTCTTTTCTTAATTTTTTTTTTTTGATTTGAGATCATCCTTTTTCCTGTTTAAAAAAAAAATCAGCTGACCGGTTTTAAATGTTTGTTCTTTCTGAAACATGACTGATACTTAAGAAATCCTCTGAAAAAAACTTGCAGGGTAAAAAGGACACTTGAAAAAATAATCATTTTAGAAGGGAAGAAAACATTTTGATGCCCTGATGAGGCTAAGTGGAAGGAAACAGACTGTTTCCATGAGGAATATATTTAGCTTCTCCCAAATATGAGATGGCTACTGTCAAATTCTTCTGAGGAAAGGCTTGATCTATTTTAGACCAATATCTGGTTTCTACTTGAGCATTAGATGTCTAAGCTCACCAGGTATTTAACTATTTTTGCAGCTACAGTACCCATATGGGCTCAGGAATGTCTATGTCAATACAGACAAATTATTACAGGAAGTTATAAATCCGGCCTAACGGATTTGTGGGGTTACGGTTTGTAGCACAATTCTTATCACTTCTCCCCACCATCTCTTTTCTTAAGTCTGATGCTTTTACAGTGCTTCTGGCTGCTAAATCAGAGTACAAGGTGCCCCAAACTATCCTCCTTCCTGGTTGTCATTCAACATTAAAAAACAAAACAAATGAAAAAGCATTGCCAACAATGAGCTGAAACAACCAACCCTCTAAATGTGATTGCTTTCTATTGGACACCAATAAGAAATATAATAGTCTTAGAATGTCAGAGTTGGAGAGGTCCTTAGCAATTTTTCAGCCCACTCTCCTCACTTTATGAATAAGGAGTGTGAAGCCCAGTGAAATAAGTCTTAATACCCTAGTCTTCTGATTGCCAGTCTATTACTTTCCCTGTTGTACCGTATTTCTTGTGGCTGAGGTGTGTGTGTTGGGGTAGAGTAGAGAAGGAGTCCCAAAACAGGCCCGAGCTTTGTATTCCCATGACCCTTTGGGACTCAGTCCTGGGGGAGCTTTCCCCCAAAGAGATGAGGGTGACAGGATGTTCTTGTATTCTCTGGCTCCATATACTCCCATCCCAGAGTGTAAATCAGGGGGAAATTTCCATAAAAGTTTGGTTTGACTTACGCCTAGAGCCAATACAGATCAATAGGGCCACTTCTAGAAAAGTTACATCATGTATGCTTGGCCATGAAAGAAATGCTTAAAACACAAAAGGCTTATATGTGCATATTGATACATATTTAAAATATGAAACAGTAATGCATTCCTTCTATTATACTCCCCCAGGAGGTAGAAAAAACCCCAGGAGACTTAAAAGATGAAAATGCCTCCCATAAACCCATAGATACACAAACACTTTGCCCATCATCTCTATTACACTCTCTTAAAAGATAAAGACTCCCAGGAGACTTGTAGGACTGACTACAGAAGACATTTGACTTTCTTCTCCATCTGCATTGTCTAGGAACAGTGCAGTGACATGGATAAAGACCTAGATGACATGCCCATCAAATCTGCAGATGGCACAAAACTGGGAGGGATCTGTGAGCCCCTGGATAACAGAATCAGCATCCAAAAAGGCTAGAACATTGGACTGAATCCAACAAGATGAAATACAACAGAGATAAATGTAATTCCTACATTCGACTACAAAAAATAAAAAGCACAAGGGCAAAATCATTAGATGGCTGTTGTTCTGATAAAAGATTCATAGGTTTTACCCTGCCCAAGAGAGCACTGGGCCTGGAGTCAGGTGGACCTGAATTCAAATCTGAGTCTAAGATATTTATTAACTCTGTGACCCTGGACAAGTCAATTAAACCCCTATTTGTCTCAGTTTACTTGACTATAAAATGGGAATCATAATAGCACCTACATCCTATAGTTGTTGTAAGGATCAAGTGAGATAACATTTTTAAAAGCACTTAGCGCAATGCCTGGAATATAGTAGGTGCTTAATAAATGCTCATTCCTTTCCCCTTCCTCTCTTAGTGGACTGCAGATTCAAAATGAGTCAGCAGTGTGCTGTAGCACCATCTCATGTGATCTTGGACTGTGTCAAGAGGGGCCAAATGGTTAGGAAGAGGAAGGTGACCAACATCTCAGAGGAGATGACCCCTGTTAGTTGCATGTGGGCCTGGCTGGCCAGATGATCACAGAATCACAGAATCTGAGAGTTAGAAAGGACAATGTACTCTGTCATCATGATCAGCTCTCATCTGGAATATTGCATATCAGTTAAAGGCTTTGGATAAGGTGTAATGTCTAGAGGAAACTAGTCAGGATGATAAAGAACCTTGAATCCATTTCACATAAGCATCAGTTGAAGGAAATGGTCACGTTTAGCCTGGAGAGTAGAAGGTTCAGTGGGGACACAACATCTCTCTTTCAAGGACTGGAAAGGCCATCATATGACAGAACAACCCGACTCAGTTTGTCACAGAGCAAATGATGAGCTTGAGATTAAGGGAAACTTTCTAGCCAGTAGAGCTATTCCAAAGTAGAAAGGGCTAGTGCTCCCCTGCATGGTAAGGGGTTCCCCTTCCTTAGAAGCCTTCAAGTAGAGGCTGGATGGACATTTGCAGAGTGTATTCTTAGAGAGGATTTTTTTCATTTGTGGGCTGGACAACAGGGGCGTTGAGGTCCCTTCTGGTTTCTCAGATTCTGTGGCCTGCAGGCCACTAACAGTGGTCATTTCTGACAAAGCCGTCGTTGTGGGAAGCGCCTCTCACTGCCTAAAACCCAGTAGCTCTCAACCTTTCAGATTCACAAGGCTCGAAATGTCCATTCTGGGACCACCATTGCTTGGTGACCTGCTCCCAAAGAAGCACAAAGCAGACAAAGCATCAGCCACAGCAGCCAGGGGTTTGAGAATCAATCTCAGAATCTAATTTTTTATTGTATTTTATTTTTTGCCAATGGCACGCAAAGACAATTTTTAACTTTCATTTAAAAAATGAGTTCCATATTTTTTTTCCTTCTCTTCCTCATGTCTCCCCTCCCTAAGATGATAAGCAACTTGATATACATTATATATGTGCAATCATGCAAAATATATTCATAATTACTTTAGCAAACATGTCCTTTCTGCTATGGCCTCATAGGTCCCATTGCTGTTTCTAGGGAGAGAAGAGAGAAATCCTTGTAGCCCATCAGGAAGTCCAAGGGATCGTTATAGGAATTCCAAGCTAAACTTTTGAGAGTGAGATTAGAAGTAACTTCTTTTAAAGGCTACTGAGAGGGCATCTCTTTCTGCTCAATTATAAATCAACCTTGACATGCTTGACAGTCAGTCAGTCAGTCAACACATATTTAATAAGCATGTGTCAGGCACTATACTAAGCAATGAGAATACAAAGAAAATATGGAAAATACAGTCTATGCTCCTAATGAGATCACATTGTAGTAGGGGAAACAACATATAGATAACAATGTACACAGATCTGTAGGGGGCAAATGGAATGCTAACTCAGAAGGAAGTAGCTGGGGAGGGGGGAGAAGGGGGAGAAGAAATCCTCCTGCAGAGACTGAGTTTTGAATGAAACCAGGGGACTTAAGAGGCAGAGGGAAAGGGGCAAAACGTTCCAGACATGGGGGACGGTGAAAAACAGTTAGGCGTGGCTTGTCTTGTTGGAGTAATTACAGTTAGGCCAATGGAGCTGAATTGCGGGGTACATGGGGGACAGTGTCTCCTTCCTCCATTTCCCTATGGTATCTCTTGGTCTTGCAAGCTCTCTCTGGGGGTCAAATATCTTCCATGTCTGCTGAATACTGGCAACACTGTGTGTGGGAACTAATCATTACCACATTACAGAAAGTAAAAGGCTATGCTGAGCTTGCTTTGGAACTGCCCACGCCATTGCCCATCCCACTAGGACCTTCTATTGGGCCTGGAGATGCTACAGACACTGACCTCTACTTCTGGGGCTGAGTGCTGATTGTATGTGCCGATCGGAATGCTGCCATGGCACACTGCTGCATACCGTGCTGTGGCCCACGCAGGGGTCCCTCATCCAACCCTCTCTGGAAGTTCCAGGGAGAAAGAGAATTATGGTTCTAGGGAGTGAGTGTAGGTCACTTCTCCATTTAAAAATTTAAAACTCTCTCCTTGAAACACAGAACGCATTAGCAACTCTTCCTAGTTGCTGCCTACCCACTAAAATGGTCAGTAAGTATCACCAGACACATAGTGGCCATTCACCTTCTTCTGCATTACCCTTCTCCTAATGCTGCTCCACTGAGGCTCACCTCTCCAGATGGGTCGAGCTAGGCCTGATTCAGGCCAGTCTGGTGCTTCGGGTTCGGAAATGAACAAAATGAGATACTTTTAGAATGTCTAACCATTTGTTTAGGTATAGCAGGGAAGGTATGCTCAGCAAGGGCACATCATTGATTGCTTTGAGCTCAACTTCCCAGGCTCTGTGTTAGCCAAGCTGGGACAACAGCCTGGCCTGAATGAAAACTCCTGCCTTTTCGTGGCCTGGCTTTTGTATTTAGGCCATCAGGAGGCTAAGTCAATAGTCCAAAACTAAGTCTCCTAAGCCTATTAAGCCTTGAAGACAGTTTCAATATATTTTAAAGAAAAACTATCAGGGGCAGCTAGGTTGCACAGTGGATAGAGCACTGGCCTTGAAATCAGGAGGACCTGAATTCAAATCTGGCCTCAGGTACTTATGACCCCAGGGATATCACTTAACTCTAATTGCCTCCTTATTTCTTCGCCTCCCCCCCCCCCAAAAAAGAAAGAAAAACAAGCCTATCTTAAAGGGTAGATGTTGATCCTACCATAGAAGGCAGAAGGTGAACTTTGGCAAACCCATTCCTATAGTCAGGGGTGTGCTAGAGCCTGCTATCAGCTCTTGAGAGCCAATAGTTAAAATTTCAGTGTTGAGCATTTATACCTAGGAAATTGGTAAATGCTACACTCGGGGCTTGATTTATTATTTTGTTGATTGTTTAGACTTAAGAAAGTGAAGGAGAAAATGTTACTAATGCAGGTTTAAATGCACAAGTGTGTCATGCATACTTATTTTCAGAGAGCTAATTGTTAAACATTTACCAGTACACCTCTGCCTGTAGCAAACTGCATGTTTATAATCACATAATTGCACCAAAGGTACAGAAAATATATGATCCCAATGTGCTCATTTGTTGACAATTAAAAAATATATTTGATGTAGTAGGGTAAGATGGTACCTCGGAAGTTGATCTCCAAAACAAGTGTATCCCATCCATGTACAAAGATCATAACTTCCTTGAAATCAGTCACTGAGTTACTCAGTCACCAAACATTTATTGTTTACTATTGTCAGTCACTGTGATAAGTGCTGAGGATGTTAAAAAAAAAGTCTCTTACCTCAAGACAGTATCTCTGTAACTAGGAACACACAAGTTCTATACAAAATGCATATAGATGACTTCAGAGGGGAGACAGTAGCAGTTGGTGGGGGGGATTGGGAAAATCCTCTCTTGCAGAAATTGGCATTTAAACTGAGTCTTGAAAGAAACCAGGGAAGTTAGGAGTCAGAAGTGAGTAGAGAGAGCATTTCAGGTACAGGAGATGCCAGTGAAAATTCCAAAGTGCATCTGCTGTAGTGTTGTGTGAGAGGAACAGTGTGTCTAGATTGTGGAGTTCATGGAGCGAAGCAAAGTGTAAGAAGATTACAAAAATGAGGTGTCAGATTGATGAGGGCCTTAAATTCCAAACAGAGAATTTTATATTTGATCCTACAGGGAACAGAGTTTATGGAGTGCATGTGTGGGGGGCAGGTGTTGGGGTTTGGGGTGGGGGGTATGACATGGTCAAACCTCCACTTGAGGAAAACACTTTGGCAGCAGAGTGGAGGATAGATTGGAGTGGGGAGAAAAATGTTTAATGTGATGAACTTCTGGATATTAATATCAAATCAGGCATAAAACAGGGAGATATATGCTCTTGAAAAGAATATCCTCAAGGAGGATAGCCTTCACAGAGTCCAAATAGGAGAGCAATTCCATGTAGTTGATAGGGTCCTTCAGACACTCCTGTTTTCAGTTAATATTGTACTGATCACATCAAGACACAGATATTTGGAGAGCTTCTTAAATGAGATCAATAATCACTCAAAAGAATGAGGCCGAATGTTCCATAAAGGCAAAACCAGGTGGATAGGATAGTAGCCCAAAGAGCTTACTCATCTTTCAATCTTGGACACCAGAGTTGGACAATTAACTGAGCATAGAACTGAATAATAAGAGAATGGGTTGCTTTTGAGAAGTTGCACAGTGCACTTAATGATTCCAAGCTACTCCATGAAACAAAGGTCCAATATTCTTCCAATGATGCTAAATAGTTGCTAAGGTGTTAGTAATATCACTAGGGTCCCTATCACATAGTCTGGGCTGGTTTTTCTATGCAGCACCCTTCTGAACTACTCTACTCTTCCAACTTGTCCTCACAATAACATATTGAGTCCCCAAGAGGGTGGCTGCTTCCTTGGGTTCTAGGGTGTTGTGGGCTAGGAATTGGGGGTATGTGAGTAACACACCCTACACTCCCATTACACGTTATTTCCAATGATACTGCACCACGGAAAGGATTTTCCTATGTCCCTGATTGTGCAGTTCTTTATAACCTTTTTCCTTTCCCGTGTTATTTTTTTTTCATTCGCCTTGAAATCTCTTCCCTGGGTCCATGCCCTCTCACTCTTCTGAATATGAGCCATAGATTCCCCTTTTCCTGAAGAGAATGAATAATCTCTTTAAGCTCCAAATCCATCATAAGATTTCCATCTCCCTTGATAGAATATCCCTCTTCTCCCAATGGAGATTTCACTAGTGGTACCCTTCCCATGACAGAATAAAGAATCCCTTCCCTTTCCCCTCCCTGCCCCCCATTTCAATCTCTCTCTTTGCCTTCTTACCCATTCTCCTTTAGGCTCTCTTCTTCCTGAGAGACTACTAGAATTATTTCCCCTTCATTGTTAACCTCTGATTTGATTAGAGTACATCACATATTTTCTCTATCATCTTCTTCCCTTCACCCCTTTCTATAATTTAATTGCATAAAAAAAACCAAAAACATTGATTCACCTGTAGGTAGGGTGTTGTGAAGTTTAGCTACTCTGCTTTTTATGTATGTTTCTCTACCATAACTTCTATTTGACTTTTGCTTTCACCCTTGTCTCTTTGTATATTTTTAGAAAGAAGTTTCTTAATGGTCTCTGTGTTTTGGTTCTCAGTTGGTGTTATATATTGGCCTGCCCTGTATTTATTTTTGTTGTCTGGAAGTGTGTGAAAAGCAAATAATTTGTTCAGATCTGGTTTTCTTTGTAAAAATGCCTTGAATATTTTTAAATTGAACATTCATATCTTTTTTAATTAATGAAAAGTTTGACTGAGGTTTGCCACGTATGTATCACTTCAGTTTGAGCATCTTTGTTCTTCAGAAAACATTATTTCATTTTCTCCTGCAGTTTCTTGTGGGTGCAGAATAGTCTGGTGTCACTTGAATGTCCTTTCCTTTATATTGAAGATCTCTCTCCTGGTCACTTGCAGAATTACTTATTTGTCATTAGAATTATTAAATTTAACCATTATGAGTTAGATTTTGCAGCATTTTTCCTCACCTCCCCCCAAAATCAATTTGTGGATTCTTTTGATTGGTACATTGATTTCTGTGTTTACAAGTTTTGGACAATTTTCTTCGATTATTTCTTGCATTATGGTGTTCAAGTTTTTTGACTTGCAATGTCCTTCACTTCTGTATATTTGCTTTCCTAACCGGTTGTTCTCTTCTTTGTCTCTTTGGCGAGACTTGTCTCTGAGGATTCAAGTTTTTCTATTCTGCCTATTAATTGTGTTTCTCTTTCTTTGACCTCTTTCTCTCTTAAACCATTTGGAAATATCCTGTTTATGGTTCAACATTTTGTTGTGAATCCATAGGTAACCTGGGGGGGGAAATATTTAAAGAAATTTTTTTCTAGTAAGTTTCATTTACAAAATCTAGGAGGAGCTGATTAAAATTTATGATACTAAGAGCCATTCTCCAATTGAGAAATGACCAGTTTTGTAGAGGTTATTCTCTTTTAAAAAATAACATTTTAGGGGCAGCTAGGTGGTGCAGTGGATAGAGCTCTGGCCTTGGAATCAGGAGGACCTGAGTTCAAATCTGGCCTCAGGCACTTGACACTTATTGGATGTGTGACCCTGGGAAAGTCACTTAACCCAGATAGCCTCACCAAAAAAAAAAGCAAAAAAGTAACATTTTATTTTCCCCCAATTACATGTAAAAACAATTTTTAACATTTTTTAAGTTTTTAGTTCCAAATTATATTTTTCCCTTCCTCCCCTCCTCATTCCCTGAGACAGTTAGTAATCTGATGCAGTTTATACATGTACAATCATGTAAAACATTTCCATATTGATTCTTTTGTGCAAGGAGACTCAAAAAAAAAGAAGGAAAGAGAAAAAGGAAGGAAGGAAGAGAGAAAAAAGGAAGATAGAAAAGAAAGTGAAAAATCATATGCTTCAGTCTATATTCAGATGCTGTCAATTGTTTCTCTGGAGGTGGATAACATTTTTCATCATGAGTCTTTTGGGATTGTTTTAGGTCATTGTGTTGCTGAGAATAGACAAATCATTCCCAGTTCTTCATCATACATTATTGCTGTTACTGTGTGCAGTGTTCTCCTGGTTCTGTTCACTTCACTTTGTATCAGTTCATGTATGTCTTCCCAGATTTTTCTGAAATCATTCTGCTTGTCATTTCTTATAGCACAATAACATTAATTATAATCATATACCACAATTTGTTCAACCATTCCCCAATTGATCAGTATCCCCTCAATTTCCAATTCTTTGCCACCGCAAAAGAGCTGCTATAAATATTTTTGTACGAATAAATCCTTTCCCCTTTTAAAAAAAAATCTCTTTGGGATACAGTCCTAGCAGTGGCATTACTGTATCAAAGGGTATGCACAGTTTGATAGCCCTTTGGGCACAGTTCTAAATTGCTCTCCAGAATGATTGGATCAGTTCACAACTTCACCAACAGTCCATTGATGTCCCAGTTTTCCCACATTCCCACAAACATTTATCATTTCCCTTCTTTTTTTTTGTCATATTAACCAATCTGATAGGTGTGAGTTGGTACCTCAGAGTTGTTTTAATTTGCATTTCTCTAATCAATGGTGATTTAAAGCATTTTTTTTCACATGACTATAGGTAGTTTTAATTTATTTTTTTCTGAAAAATGTCTCATACAGGTTACTCTTAAAGGAAGAAATACAATGTGTTTATCATGTCCCACTTAGGACCAGGGCAACTCATGCTGGATTAGGATAAGGAAATCTCTGGGGCTTGAGAAGGGCAATTTACTCTTAATGTCTACTAGGTGGTTCCTATCAGAATCAGAAAGTATAAACCAAAAGATCAGGTTAAATCCTTTTGGGGGTTTTTATTTTTTTTTAAACTTTTTAGTACAAAATTTGAGGGATTAAAATGGAAATACAAAAAGAACTATAGGGGTAGAAATTAATATCAAGAGATGAGTAATGGATCACAGAGTAAGATATAGGTAGGCAAGCCAGCCTAGCTGAAATAGAAAGGCACCCTGATGGAAAAGTAGGAGGCAGCATGTGCCGGGAAAGTCAGCCTACCATCACAATCATGACCACCATCTTCCCTAGGACCTTATGGAAACATCCCAAGACATTGAACTTAATAGGCTTGGGAATTGCTGCCATCATAGTGCCCTCAACCATCTTCCTAGGATGCATCCCTTGTGGTGATAAAGCCTAGCTATAACTACTGAAGAGCCAGAAAGGCAAGGTCTTGCCTTTGGAACTATTGAATGGTTAAGCATCAGAAACTGATATCTCATTAGTGGAAATAACTTTACAGAAAAGGCATTAAAATCTGCTTTGCCATTGAATTCTAAGGACCACGAGAACTCGCCATTTGACTTGCAGTTGAAACCTTCCGTATGTGTCGTTTGTTCTTTGAAAGCAGAACCTGTCTTACTTTTCTATTCGTCTCTATCATTTAGCATAGTGCTTTGCACATAGGAAGCACTTCAATATTCATATAGTTGACTTTGAAAAATCAAGTTTGTCTTATTCTCCTGTTTCTCCAAATCATTGATCCATTGACAGCATTTATGTATGCTCCTTGCCCATGTCCTGAACTAACATATAAACTTGGTCATGGACTTATTCTGCCACGTCTACATGTTTCAATTATTATATGAACTTGGACCTTGGGACTATAGCTTGATGGGGATAGCCTTAGGAAGCACCCTCCATCAATTCTAGGGTATGCATATTGAACATTGGCTTCCATGTTTTTCTAATCAAATCCACTAACCAGCTGACCAAAGAGTAAGCACTCATTAAATGCCTACTTTGTGCCTGCCATTGTGCTAGGTATTGGATACAAGACAAAAATAAAAGAATCTTCATCCTCAAGGAATTTACAGGTTTCTATCCTGCCAGCATACCAAGTAGTAAAAGAGGCCCTATTGATTTTGTAACAATGCCCATTCTTCCTGCCCATTCACAGTTATTGGGGATAGGCAAGGGCAGGTACTCTGGTGTGAATGAGATTATATCCTAATAAAACCATGAATGATCTTATATACAATCCTGAGTGGTGAGTCCTAGGCAGGGACATTTCACCCTTACATTCAGTTTCTGAGGATGTCTGATGGTGCCAAAGTTATGGGAGGAGAGCTAGATATTTACTCTATTACTAAATTTCACAGTTTCTGCTTGTCTCTGGGGTTTTCACTAGAAATGTTTGATAGTTTTCTATTTTGTTAAAGGCTCATTTTCTCCCCTCTAGGTTTATATACAGTTTTGCAGAGTAAGTTATTTCTTACTGAAGTCTTTATTTTTGTATTTTGGAATTTAGCATTCTAAGATTTTGTCTCCTTTATTATAGTATAATATAGTGTAGTATAGTACAGTATAGTACAGTACAGTACACTATAGTATAGTACAGTACAGTATAGTCTTATATGGTTTTGATGTGGTTTTTTGGAACTTGAGCCCTTTCTGGTCTCAGGAGTTGGATGGGGAAGAGAGTAGTTGTCCTGTCTCCCACTCAACCTCCATATGACTTATGAGCACATATATTAACAACAAGCACTAATCACTGGGCTTGGGAGCTGGAGATAAAAATAAAAAAAAAGAAACAATCCCTTTTCACAAGGAGGTCACATACTAATATTTAACCAGTTTTGCCTTTTTTGCTTATTCTTTCCTGATTGTAAGCAAATGAATATTCCTAGATGAAAATATTTGGAATTGTGCCGTATAGATTTTCCCCTCCCCAGATTCTTTAGTACAAGGCATTGGGGAAGGCATCCAAAAAGGATAATGTAGGACCTCCCCATATCACTAAAGAAATATGCAAAATTTGGGACTATTGATTTTGCCAAACACACTTGGGTAAATTTTCTGAGGACGGCAAATATTAAAACTGGAATAGTGAAAGGAGAGTATAAAGGAGAGACTCAAATGAGTCACCTAATCAATTACCCAATTCCACTTAATGTAAGTGACATAATGTTATAGCCTAATGCCCATGGCAGGTGAGAAAAATCAATAAATCATGGACAAAAAGAACTTTATCAATTTATAAGCCCTTGAAAGCCATTGGATGAACTGAAGTGATGCTGCACATGATGTTTGTTCAGGTTGGTTGAAGAGACAAGTCATTTTCTGTGGGGTTGACATAAATTTAGCAGTCCAGTTAAGAACTTATGGATTCAAGTTTCTGGCAATAGATAGGAGAGTCAGTCTCCAAGAACGACCACTTAAGGGAGTGGAGAAGAACTCACGCTTTGACCTCAGCCTCAGTCTTCATTTCCTCCCTCCTTCCCCTTGGCCAGAAGAAGATCTTGTGAACTTCAAAAGGTCAATGAATTTGGATTTCAAGTTCCTAGCATCATCCCTAGAATGGCTGATGGTAGTGTCTGCATTGGGAACCAAAGATAAACTGGATAACATCAGGAAAGGCAGGTTCAAAACTCCACAAGGAATCTAGAGTAAAAGCTATACCACTTCGAAGGGGAATTTCATTACTGCTTCACGGAGAGAAAGAGACTAGAGCTGAGAGTTACTCCTTTAGCTTACGTTGTTGTCTTTTCTCTTTTATTTGTTATATAAATGGATGGTCATTGGATTTCATTGTTTGTTTGTTTGTTTTTTGTTTGTTTCATGGCAATGATAAAAACTGTGAGAGTTCTGGAGAGCTAGAGAACCTGCTCTAGTTCTGAACCCAGTCTAGAACTAGAAGTTCAAAGTTGACTAGTTTTACACTAAATTCTTCCCTAAGGATTCCCCTTTGACATATGTAACTCCAGAATTGTATTTGGAGATATGTAGTATTTAGATAATTTCTTTCAAAAATGTGTAGGACGTGTACAAAAATATTTATAGCAGCTCTTTCTATGGCAAAGAATTGGAAATTGAGGGGATGTTCATCAGTTGGGGAATGGCTGAACACGTTGTGGTATATGAATGTAATAGTATACTATTGCTATAAGAAATGATAAGCAAAAAAATAAAAAAAAAGAAATGATGAGCAAGCAAACTTCAGAAAAACTGGAAAGACTTGTACAGACTGATGCTGCATGAAGTAAGCAGAATGAGGAGAACATTGTACACAGTAACAGCCACATTGTACAACGACTAACTTTGATAGACTTAGCTCTTCTCAGCAATGCAAGGATCTAAGACAGCTCCAAAAATCTCATGATGGAAAATGCTATCCATATCCAGAGAAAGAACTATGGACTTTGAATGCAGATTGAAGGATACTATTTGCTCTTTTTTTTTTTCTTCTGTTCTGTTTTGTCTCTACTTTCTTGGGGTTCCTCCTATTGGTTCTAATTCTTCTTTACAACATGAGTAATGTGAAAATATTTTAATAGGAATGTATATGTAGAGACTATATCATATTGCATGCTGTCTTGGGGAGAGAGGTGGGGAGAAAGGAAGAGAAAATTAAAAACTGAAAAGCTTATGGAAGTGATTATTGAAAACTAAAAATAAATTAATTAAAATAAAAAAAATGTGCAGGAGGAGAATTTGCAATAGTATCACTGCCTGTATGAGGATCTTAGGACAGAGTGACACCTGTCAAAAGTTGAGTGGCTCTTGGTAATGATTTTAATTAACCTAAAACATATAAGTTTACAAAAATATTAAAATACCAAGCAAAATCCTATTTCTTAATTGGAATGAAAGCATGAGAAATATGTTAATGAATTCCACCTGAAAGCAGGACTCTCACTGGCATCTGGTAATTTGACCTGCTTAACTGTACAAGGCTGACAAATTACATATGTTTCACATGAAATATCTACAAGCTTAGTCAGAGCTCTTTGAATTCTGTGTAATGTATTGTTTTATTATAAAATATACAGATTATCACATAACTAATTTGTTCCCCATATCATCCAGTCACTATTAAATTCCTAGAGCACTAGCACTCCTATGGTTGAAATAATTCTTATCCATACTTTTGAACTTTACAGTAGGAAAAAACAAAGCAAAAAATGGGCCTTTTGAATCAAAATCATCCCCAAAGTACTTTTTAAGCACTCCCTTTCTTCTAAGTACTGTGCTGGTTATTGTACTAAGAATGAAACAATCTTTACTTAGCAAGGACTTTATACTCTAATTGGGAAGATAAATACACATGAAAATAAAACATTGTTAGTAAATTGTTAATTATCCCTTGTTTTCAAAGAGAGCCAATGAGATCACACCTCTTGACTCACATATGAATTAGATTTAAGAGAGGCAGAGTTGCACAAATTCATCAGCCTCACTTTGTCTTCCAGAGTTACCAAAGTCCTGTGGCAAGACAAAAAATCAAGAAGTAGCTCAAGAACCATTTTCTGTCTAAAGTCTCCCCTGATTGTCCCAATTGGTAGGGTCCCCCCCCAAACAATCTTGTATTTATCTACATTGTATGATTGGTATTTACCAACTTCAGGTGTCTATCAGGTGTTCGTAAAGGAATAACACCTCTGACATGATGATTTGATGAGCCCTTTTCAGGGCTTCTCATTCATCTTTGGTGTCCACCTTTCACCCAACTCTCACTTGTGACTCCGAGAAGCTGTAGCATGAACAGCAGTCACGTTTCAGTAAAACGTCATTGACAGATGGGCTAAGCCAATATGAAGGTTAAACCCACAGGCCTCAGACTCATCAGCGAGTGAGGGGGATATCTACCCAAGGATGTGAAGACTTCTCTCAGTAGAATGAGTGGATGAGAACAATTTGTTTCAATGACCATAAAGACAACTGAAGCAGGTGCTGTGGAGGGTTTAGAGGTTGGTTAGACATCGAAGATGCCAAGGTCATCCACTGCATCCCAGACCATCCATCACCACTCATCTTGACTTCCCAATGTCATAAACTCAATGCCCTTCACCATTTGTTTTCATTGCTCTCCTCTTGGTACTCTCCAGTTTATCAGGATCCTTAAATTGTGGTATACAGAACTGAAAACAATATTCCAGATGAGATCTGCTCAAGGCAGAATACTATGGTAATATCACTTCTCTAATATGAAAAACTATGCCCCTCCTAACATGACCCAGGAGACTTTTGGCCACCTCATCACACTGCAGACTCACATTGAGCTTGTAGTCCACTAAAACCCTCAAACCATTTTCCTAACAATTGCTGACTATGCATGCATCCACCATCTTGCATTTGTGGAGTTGATTTTTTTTTTATTCAAATGTAAGATTTCACACATGCCCATGTTGGTTTTTATCTTATTAAATTCAGCCCAATAACCTACCCTGTCAGAATACTTTTGGATCTTGACTCTATTATTTACTATATTAGCTGTTAATCTCAGATTAGCATCATCTGCAAATCTGATAAGCATACCATTTATGTCTTTATCCAAGCCATTGATAAAAATGTTAAACAGTATAATACCAATGCTACATCCCTAGGGTACTCCACTGGAGACTTCCTATCACATTGACGCTGCATTAATAATGCCACTTGGAGTCCAGTCATCTAATCAGTTTGAATCAATCTGATTGTATTGTCATCATCCTAAACCATATCTCTCTGTTGGTTCCCAAAGAATAATAGGAGACATTTTTTATCAGAAGCTTTGCTAAAATCTAGGTGATGTCTATTCACAGCATTCTCCATATCTACTAGAATAGTAATCCTATCTAAAGGGAAATAAAGTTAGTATGATTGGATCTTGATAGCAGCCATATTGGCTCTTTGTAATCATCTAGTTCATTGTGAATTCCATCCTTCATTCTGATGTGTTGATGATCTGACTTTGCAGACAGCTCACCCAGGGATAATTTCCATGACAATAATCAGTCTTTTTCTGCTTGTCAAGATGCAATTTCACTTTTGTGATGTTATTTGTGCTCACCACATTCAGCATCTGCCTATGATGATGATGATGATGGTGGTGGTGGTGGTGGTGATGTTTAAAGAAAGTGTTGATTGTACTTTTTATAAAAACTCAGGTCTTATCCCACCTCCAACTCCTACAGAGTCAGGTTCCTAACCGGTTACTACTCCCCTTCAGGATCTTAGGTGCACCTCTGAGGGGCAGTGAGATTTATTCCTGATGCCATTTATTCTAGCCCTCATTCTAATGAATTCTCATCAGTGATAACTACCAATAATTAGCATCCCAGTATCATTAGGTTGCAGACATCTCTAATACTTCTTCCCCTACGAGCAGGAAAAAAACAAACACCAAGACAAAAGATAGAGACTAGTATTCATGGGCCATACGTTTTCTAGGTGAGGAGGACCTGAGACCTTTCCCCAATCAGAGGCTTGTAGCATGTCCTATTTGCTGGTTCCAACTGGGCAGAATACTAGACATGAGCTACCTCCATGGAAAGCTTTTAACTGTCTTTCAGTTCTGGCTCTTCAGCCAACCAAAAGACCCATATTCACCATTAGGTAAGTGAACCAGTGATAGTCTAAATACCTTTGTATGTCATCATATCTTTTTAAAAGCAAGCTCCTATTTTCTTCCATGAGGGATGGAAGCAGGGAAAACATATCTTGTACATGCTCTGGGGAAGGGGCTTCCATTGGGCGTTCCCCTTATTACATTATTTTATGAAGCTATGAGGCTTCTGTATAATTATGTTATCGGACTAATTTCTTTTTCCTGAATCACACTTTCCCATATATTTCTCCCTCATCACATCTTTTCATGGTATTCTTATATGTTATGCAGACACATATGTGTACAGACACAGATATTTATCTAGTATATATACATATAAGCATACTATATATAATATCACCTGCTTTAAAATGCTCTCCCACAGAGACTTTAGATACCATTAGTGCATCTTTTAGAGTCACTTAGATGTTGAGCAACTGGAAGCTGTACTGGCAGCTTTTGAGAGATTGAAAAGAGCCAAGATTTGACAAAAACTATGGAGCAGACAGAGAAAGAAGAAAAACTTATTTCTTAGAATAACTCTTTAACTCACATTTTGGAGAAACATAAATAAAATTCCTTCACAAGACTGGAGAGTTTTAATTATCATTATCAAGAATAACCTCTCATGACAAGTCCTTGGCACCATCAAATGTTTCAGCATTAAAAACCGATATGATTTTATTAATGGAAATCACACTAAAGAAGATAAGTTACTATCTACCCTCCTCTGGCACCCTGTGGACCACTGGGCCTTTCCATCCGCTAGTAGCTGGAACTTTATGTGCTGCTCCCCCATTAGAATATGAGCTCATTGAAAGTACAAACTGCTTTGCTTTTCTATTTATATCTTTAGTGCTATTCTTTGTACATAGTAAGCATGTAATAAATGATTTTTCATTCATCTGTCCCCTCATTCATTAATACCTGAAATTAGACTGAATGATTCATAGAAAATATTAAAAAAAAAACATTCCTGATAAACTGGGTTTGACTTTTTATCTTGAACAGAAATATGAACTTTATTTGGTATCCTAAATGAAATAAATGGAAAAATTGTGTTTCCGGGAGCAAAGTCATCTATCATTTTAGTGATGACCTAGTGTAATTTTCACTGTGATCTTTCTCAAGGCAAAAACATTGTAAATAATTTTGATTTTTTTGTTATTTTATTACATTGTCAATAAATTGTAATAATGAATAATAAATTCCAATACTACTAACATTTAAACCAAGCATTCTTGATCTGGAATCCATTAACTTCTTGTTGTTGTTTTGGATAACTGTATTTCAATATAATTGGTTTCCCTTGTAATCCTATGTATTTTATTTTATGAATTTAAAAGCAAAAATCTAAGAGCCGTTTCATGGGCTTGAGTAGACTGCCAAAGGGGTCCAAGACACAAAAACATTAAAGGCCCCTGATTTAAACCTAAGTGACCGGGGTTAATAGAGACAGAGAGAGAAAGAGAAAGATAGAGGCAGAAACACAGAGAAAAGATGAACAACTGTTCAGTATAAAAGATCTTTTTGCAGTTTATTAAGTAATATTTAATTAAGTAGAGTAGGGGTTCTGAGTTTTACTGATTAATTAGGAGAGAATTTAATAATAAAGAAATATTTAGACATATTCCTGGATTGCCTGAGAATGAAAATGAATATGATAATGAGTCAAACTGCAGGCTTAAGGTTGACCATTTCATATAGTGTTTGAGTATGGTCAATTCATTATCCTTTGCACATACACACATACATATAAATATATATGTATGTATGTATGTGTGTGTGGATAGGTAGATAGATAAATATTACCTACTTATCATCATCTGGACAGCTAGGTCGATAGAGCACTAGGCTTGGAGTCAGGAAGACTCATCTTCCTGAGTTCAAATCTGGCTTGAGACATTTAGCTGTGTGACCTTGATCAAGTCACTTAATCCTGTTTGCCTTAGTTTCCTCATCTGTAAAATAACTTTGAGAAGTAAATGGCAAGTCACTCCAGTATCTTTGCCAAGAAAGCCCCAAATAGAGTCAGACACAACTAAAAAAATGACTAACAGCAGCAGCATCTACCTATATACATATATCTATATACATGCATGTATATGTGACTACATATAGAGATATTGTGAGAGATGTTGCAATTTAGTAAATAATGTATATACTCATCACCATATCTGTATCATATGTTCTCATTATATGTATAGATACTTATCACCATATAAATGTATTATGTACTCCTATTCTCTCGTTGTCTCTCACTCTCTCTTTACTCCCTATGCACACACACACACATACACGTTACCATGTTTATTCTCATCGTTTGAAGTTCTAGAGTAATCCGAGTATATGATCTGATATTTATTCTTTGTTTACTAAATTGCAACATCTCTCTCATATAGATACACACACATATATATACACATACATACATATATACATATGCGTGTGTATATTTGCTCTCTCTTCATATATGTACACACACAAATGTGGAAAGATAGATGATATAGATATATGGATAGATGGATATAGATAGGTAGTTAGATCGTAGATAAATCATGATGTTTATTGACATGTTAGCTACATGAAGACAGTAATGGCTTCTCTCCTTTGTATCTGTTTAAATACAATGAAGTCTCTCAGCACAAGCAGTGTGTTTAGCTGTCATGAGGCAGTTATGTGACATGTGATGTGAGCATCCTCACTCACCTCGAATTTTTGAGCATCAGTATCACTCCTTAAGAGCCCTCTAAATTGGGTAAGGAATTTTGGCCTGGGAGGGGTCACCAGATTATCTATGAAACCATCACTGTCAATTTTAGCATAGAGTTTCCCTGATCAAAAAGGGTGCAATAGATGAAGCAGTGGTAGATAAGAACCTTGGAGGTTCTGAATCCCTTAAGCACAAAGCCTTTGGGTGCCTTTCTTGAAGTTTGTGCAGTCTAAAACTAAAACTCTGAGCACATACTAAGATATTACAACTTTATAAACAAAATAGGCTTATTGCTTTATTATTTACAGTTTTTTAAACACTTTTGTTTGTGTTTTAAGCAATAAATTTGAAAATAATACATTACTATTCATCTATTTTTAGTTTTAGCACCCAGAACAGCTCCTGACATATAGTAAGTAATTAATGCTTGTTGACTGATAAATTGATTTTAGAACATAACAAGTAAAATCACAAAAGAAAATTAAATTCAGAAAATATGAAAACTATAGAATTGTAAATGGAATGAGAGTGGAACAAATGTAAACTCAGAGGAAAGAAATTTGACAAAAGTTAATAATAAAATAAAAATCAACAAAATATCCTCCTCACCCAATAGCAGCATGATGTACAAAGTATAACATTTTAGAGTGGAGAAAACACAGGATGGATAAATATTTAATAATTTGTGTTGAGCCAGGGCTTTGCAATTGTTATCAAGTATTGGTGCAAGTGGAGTCAGTAAGTGCTCACAGCCCAGAATCTTCTTAGGCATTGGAGATGATGTCATGGAGCTCATGTTGGCAGGGTTAGGTCCACAAGTGCATAAAAGTTCAAAATGGCAAAATTTATTTCATGGGGTGGGGAGAGAGAGGCAGAAGCAAGAAGTACATCTTGTGAAGCAGGTGTATCAGTTATTGAAACCATAAACACAAAATAAGTCCACTGAAACCTAAGTCAGGAATTGTGTCTGGAGATAAAAAGTTTGCCAATGAAGCTTCTGTGAAATCCAAGGAATCTTCATAAGTCAGTCCAACGTTAGACCAAAGTTCAAAGAAATTGGGTATCCAATAAAATTTGAGCTCCACAAAGAGCTCCTATGCAATTTTGTCATATTCAGTTTGCTAAACCATCATCTGGGCACCTAGGTGACCCAATGGGTAGAGCACTAAGCTTGGAGTCAGGCAGACTCATCTTTCTGAGTTCAAATTTGTCCTTAGACACTTAGCTTTGTGGCCCTGAGCAAGTCACTCAACTCTGTTTGCCTCAATTTCATCGAATGTAAAATGAGCTTGAGAAAGAAATGGCAAACCACTCCAGTATGAAAAATCCCAAATGTGAGTCATTTTAAGCCTGCTCATGTGATGCCAACCCCACCCTCCTCTGAATTATAAACTATGATTACATGGCAGTAGGTACATTCATATTCAATGGTAATTAGGAAGTTGTAAAGGGTTGGGGTCACTATGTTAATAGGGGTTATATCTATGTCTCTACTTATAATCCATTGATCCCTTGCCTCAGACAAGTTTAGAACATAAAGCTGGAGCTGAATGCTTCTAAAAGTATACAAACCAAGCTTTAGCTAATATGGAGAAACATAGGTCTAGGATGGAAATGGCACAGCGTGCAGCAGTATTGTGGATAACAAGATGTAAAAGATGATGAAGATGGCATCGGTATGAAGAAAGAGTGACTCTAGCCATGCAGTCATTTTTCTGTGATGGGATTATGATTGGAAAGCTGTGTCTCTGGGCAGAATTTTGACAGAGATGAGTGGTCGGACTTCAGTTACACTGTAGGTAGAGCAGCCAGCAGATAGGATTGGGCAGAGGAGGAATAAGCATCTTCACTCATATTACCAGCAGCTGCCCTGAGGAAGAGACATACATCCAGACTGCCCTGGATCACATCTTGATCTTGAATTCTCCATGATTTGATTTTGACTATTTGGGAGATCATGAGTAGAAAGGCAGATGGAGGATGGTTTTACCTCCTGGAAGAAGCAGTTAAGTTAAGCCACTGAACCTGTGTCCATGAACTCCTGGATTTAGGTCTGGTCATTGGCCACTTAGACCTGGGAAAAGTTGCAGCTTCACAGCACCCACGGAAGTTGGCTTTGATACAGTTTTATTTTATGCCTTTGGAATCCATGGTCATGAGTATAGCACTGTATACAGTTAAGCCTGTCTTGTGTAGCTAGTTCCAGATTTTTTGAGTAATTCAGAGGATAATGAGTGGGACTTGAAGTGAGGTATTCAAATCTCCTAAATTTTATTAATTTATGGAATAAAGCAAGCATTTCCATAACATAGTGTAGCTTAAAAAAGGATGGTTGAACATGAAACTGCAAATCTATTATATACAACTTGCTATTCCTTTTAAATATATAATAAAGTCATCATGCTAATTTTTCCCTTCCCCTGCCCTAGAGATGGCTACCATTAAACACGAATAAGCATGTGTTTGTATGTGTGTGTATGTAAAATTATTCTATACATCTATTCATCAGTTCTTTCTCTGGATGCAGGTAGTGTCTTTCTTCATATGTCTTTTATAGTTAATTTGTGTATTTATAATAGTCAAAATGACTTATTCGCTCAAAGTTGTTCTTAAAACAATATTGCTGTTACCATATACGATATTCTCTTGGTTCTGCTCATTTCACTCTTCATTATTTCGTGCAAGTGTTTCCATACACTTATTGCCTATGTGACCAAGAGCGAATCACTTAATTGCCCTCTGCCTCCATTTCCTCATCTACAAAATGAGGAAAATAATACCAATTACCTCACAGGGTTGCTGTGAGGACGAAAAGAGATAACAGATTCAAACCTTAAAGTGCTACACAAATACTAGCTATTTTGATATGTGTTAGAGGCAGGTCTGATGCTTATTCTCTGTTAGAGTTTGATGGGATGAAGTGAGCCCTTTGTGGCTCATTGAACAGCTAATAAAAATGGGTTTGCTTAGCTATAGGGTATCAACAAGGACATAGTAGCATTTAGCTTCAACTTTGGTAGACTATCCTTAGATCCAACTCCTTAAGGAAAGGCTTTTGGGCAGTAAGGCAGACTACAGTGATTCTCATGGTTTCAGGACATCCACTAAGCCTGAGAGGCTCAGACTATGTGAGTGGGAGTGTTTTTATTTCCTTAGGCAATGAGGAAGCTACATCAAAGGATGCAGGAGCTAAGCATATCCTAAGCACAGCTTTGTCACCTTTTAGGGAAAATTAATTCCTCTTTCGGGGGAAGGAGGCATGGGCCTTAACCATGTTGTGGGGGAAGGGAGGAGAAGCTTGAGGAAACTTAGTATACATTAGTCCTATCATATACCACCCCATGGTAGCAAGGTCCTAAGTATTTTCTAGAGGACCTTCTACCATTTAAATGCTTTTAGGGTTTTACTGGACAGTCCTGCTGGCATGGACAGGTGTAAGTTGGAAAAACAAAAACAAAAATTTATATTCCTGCCGGGGGGCACCATAATGAAAAGGAAAAAAAATGTGGAGGAGAAAAAAGTCATGTATGTATGTGTATATGTGTATGTATATACTTATATACAAATATATCCATGCTTAATTATAGCCTTCTGGGGGGAGGGGGAGGAATGGAGGAAAAAGGACAAAGTAAAAAGTGCACAGCAGAGGAGAAAATACAGACTTACAAGGAGGCAAAGAAAAGATGGATAGCTCTCAACCCAATGAGTAGTATTTATTACATAGGTTCTTTTGAAATAAAAATTTATTGCTATGTATTCTGAATTTCCTCTTACATGCTGCTGTGCATATGGCATGATTTTTCTTTTCTTATTTTGCATTTGTTTTAATATTTAAGTTTATAATATTTTTCTTTTCTTAGTGTGTATTTGAGTTTTAGTATTTCAGTCTAAAATGCTAAAAAAAAAAGATTTAAAAAAACAAAGAAGTTAGAGATCCTAGGATTTTTCTCTCTCATTCAGGACAATTTCATCTTTCAACAATCTAGTCCACATGCCAGATCTTTGCAATTTATGGTGGGGCTCCTAACTTATGATGGTGATTATGAACTGGAGCAGTACCAGGGACACCAAGACCACAGCATAGTCAACACTGGCACAATTAATAATTTCTTCATTACAATTTTTATTATGCATCATATCATCTGCACAAGCCTCTTGCACGCAACCTGTCCCAAGATCTAAATTTATACCAAAGATCTTCCTGTACTTCCACCCCACTCAGCATTCCCTGACTCACCTGCCAAAACCTCCTCCTTCCTGGGGGCCTATACAGGGGGATGATAGCAAATCTTTATTCCTTCAGAAGCCTCTGTTAAAATGCCACTTCCTGGGGCAGCTAGGTGGCACAGTGGATTAAGCACCCACCCTGGAGTCAGGAGGACCTGAGTTCAAATCTGATTTCAGGCATTTGACACTTACTAGCTGAGTGACCTTGGGCAAGTCACTTAACCCCATTGCCTAACAAAAAAACAAACAAAATAAAATGCCGCTTCCTCCTTCCTCAAGTGAAGACCAAGGAATATCCTTCCTCCCGTGTAAATTTGGAATCATCATAATTAGGTAGAGACAAAATTTACCTCCCCTATATCATTAGAAAGCAGGGCACCTCCCAAGAATTCCACTCCATCACTTTTGCCACCTAGCTGTCTCTGTCCTCATTAACTGAAGTAAGAGTAAACATTTTGCTTTGAGATGGTAGAAGGGTCTGATAGAATCAATTTGCCAGTCAGAGGCAGGTAGGAGACCATATAGGATCATATCATACTGATCTCTACAGAAGTAAGTCCTCAGAGAGTTTCCTCAAGCTTATGGAATTTTTCTGCAGAGAGAGTCTTTGCATTGATTGGTTCCATTAGATCATGCCCTTAGGAACCATTATCCCAGTGACTCATTTGATTGCTGTCCGTATTTCTCTTGTAACCTCAAAAATCTATTGGTGGTAAAATCCTCACTCCTTTACTAAACGAAATCATACTCCACTGTGTAGTAATAAGGTAAACTTGGGATCATCTTACCATTTTTGGGAATACTCAAGTACTGCTACTCTCATTCTAATCTTTCTTACAGCTCTGGTTTCAGCATGATGCAACCTTTGATTTGGAGATCTTATTTCCCTTCCCAGGTCCATGAGTTCCTGGCTGCAACTTGTTAGGTGGCACAGTGGATAGAGTGCCCACCCCGGAATCAAGATAACTCATCTTCCTGAGTTCAAATCTGGCCTCAGACACTTACTAGCTATGTGACCCTAGGCAAGTCACTTAACTCTGTTTGCCTCAGTTTCCTTATCTATAAAGTGAGCTGGAAAAGGAAATGGCAAACTACTAAGGAAATCCCAAATGGGGTCACAAAGAGTCAGATATGACTGAAACAATTGAACAACAATAAAAACCCAATTAGGAGCTTGACTTCCATGATTCATTAGTTGCACCTCAGCCTACCTTTCATAGTCCTTAAACGTCAGGTGCTCTGTTTTTAGCTACTGGGTCAGCTCACATTCTGTCTTATTAATCTGGCTGTCTAGTTCCTGAAGGATGGACAACAACTAGTAATGCTAAACTTTGTATTTTCTTTATTTTTCTTGCCAGCCTTATCTGAAATTAGCCCCCTGAGCTAATTTCTCTGTGTTAGCAGGGGCCTACTCCCTATTCCATTAAGAAGGCTCATCATTTTTGACCAGAAAGGCTCTAGCCATCGAATTACCAACATGAGATAGCTTCACTCCACCCTCCATATTTTCAATGCCTTTGCTCCAGCTCAATTGTAATGTGATACATGACACCATCCTGTCTACGGACCACACCAAATATCAGAAGCATATCTGATACCAGCACACTGTTAGTTCAGGTTTAATTGGGACAAAATGAGATACATGTAGGCCATAGAACAATTAACGAAAGGGGTTTACTTAGCTATAGCATAGAAAAGATATCAGCTAGATGCAGTAGTACTTAGATTCTGCTTTGGTGGGCATAGCATCCTTCCCATCCTTATGGAAACATTTCTGGTCAGCAGGACTGGATATGGTGACTCCAGTGATATCAAGGTATCCACCAACTTTGAAATGTCTTTACTCCATGTGGGTGTGGCTTTTTATGTGAATAGATGACTGGGAAGTTGCATCAATGGATGTATGACACGAGGAGGTCCAGAAGACAACTTTGTTACCTTTTAGGGAAAATGAGTAATTGTTGTCGAGGATAGTGGATGTACAGGATGTTGGCCTAACTCATGATGTGTGTGGGGGAGAGTAAGAGGAGCCAAAGAGCATAGCCGATGGGGAAACCCTGATAGACAGTAGTCCTATCACAACATGTGTAGTGATTAGGGTTCATCGAAATGTAGCACCACAAAGGAAGGACATGGTAGACGCTGGTGACAAGGGGCCAAGTCAAGAGTTTAATTGGATAAATCAACACAGACCATACCCCTAGACTAAAAAGTCAAGCACTCTTTCACTTATTTTCAATCTCTCCTGTTGTCTGGGTCATACCCTCTAACTTTAGGTATCATACAGGGTTCAGTCCTGGGACTTCTTCTCTTCTCTCTTCATACTGCTTCACTTTTTGATTTCATTAGCTTCCATGTATTTAATTACCATCTCTATGCTGATGATTCTCAAATCTACCTATCTTGCCCCAAACTGGCTGCCTTTCAGACATCTAGAACTGGATATCCAGTAGATATCTTAAACTCACCATGTCCAAAATGGAACTCAATATCTTCCCCCCTAAATATTCCCCTCTCCTACCTTCTCTGTCAAAGTAAAGGGTAACACCATCCTCCCAGTCCCTTAGACTCATAACCTAGGACTAGTCACCCTGGACTCCTCACTCTCTCACATCCCCCCATACCCAATCTGCTGCCTAGGCTTATCAATTTTACCTCTGCAACATCTTTCAGACATTCCCCGTTCTCTGCTCTGACACTGCCACCACTCCAGGGCAGACTGTCATCACCTCACACCTAGGCCATTGCTGGTGTGCCTGCCTACCTCAGCTCTGTCCCCATTCTAATCCATCTTCCATTCAGCCACCAAAGAGATTTTTTTTCCTAAAGAAAAAAATCTGTTCATGTTACTCAATAAACTCCAGTGGCAGGGGCAACTGGGTGGCACAGTGGATAGAGCACCGGCCCTGAAATCAGGAAGACATGAGTTCAAATCCGGCCTCAGACACATAACATTCACTAGCTATGTGACCCTGGGCAAGTCACTTAACTCCATTGCCTAGCTTAAAAAAAAAGAAAAGAAAAAAAATAAATTCTAGTGGCTCCTTATTGCTCCAGGATCAAATACAAAATGCTCTGTTTGGCATTCAGATCTCTTTGTAACCTGGCTTCTTCCTACCTTTCCAACATTCTTAGTCCTTGGTCCCCAAAATAAACCCTTTGATCCAATGACACTGGCCTCCTGGCTGTGTCACAAAGAAGATAATCCATCTTTCAGGTCTGAGCATTTCCTCTGTCCCCATGCCTGGAATGTTCTCCTTCCTCTATTCAGACTATTGACCTTCCTGGCTTCCTTTAAGTCCCAAATAAAATCTCATTTTTTTACTGGAAGTCTTCCTCAGTCCCTCTTAATTCTAGTGCTTTCCCTCTCAGTCACTTCTGATTTATCCTGTATATAGCTTATTTTGTATATATTTGCTTGCCTATTGTTTCTTGCATTAAATTGTAAGCTCCTTGAGGGCAGGGACCATTTTTTTTCTCTTTTTACAGTGCCTGGCACATACATCGTTGTTATTGTTGAGTCATTTCAGTCATATCTGACTCTTTGTGACCTTATTTGGGGTTTTGTTGGCAAAGATACTAGAGTAGTTTGCCATTTCCTTCTAGGGCTGATTTTACAAATGTGGAAACTGAGGCAAACAGTGTTAAATGACTTGCCCAGGGTCATACACCTAGTAAGTGTCTGAGGCCTAATTTGGAGTCTTCCTGACTCCAGGCCCAGTGCCCTATCACTTTGCCACCAAGTTGTAGACTATCGTTTAAAAGAAAAACCTCTTAGTGTACTTTTCAGTTTACTGGGGGATCATAGAATCAATCCTAAATCATCAAAATTTAGAACTGGAGGGGGCCTTAAAGATCACAGAGTGAAAGTGCCCCCTCCCAATTTTACAGCTAGGCCATGCCCAAGGGACTTGCCCAAGGTTACCTCATCACCAGTAGAGTGCTCTTTTCCCTACGTATCTCTTCCCCAGGCTCCATAAACCTACCCTAACCATACGTATAAACTCTGGTATAATTCTGCTACAAAACAAACCAGGATGGGAACATAATTCCAGCCATGTGGCACCCAAAGGAAAAATAGCATTGGAGAAAATGGGAGCTGTACATGAGCGATGATTTTCCAAGATACTCCCAAGTCCCTGTACCACTCCCCAGTGAGAAAATTCTAATATCATTTATCAAGAGACATAAAAAAGTTCCTTGGGCAGCAGCTGCCTGGAGCTCTGACAGCTGGTGAGTTACTCTTTTCAGCACAAGTAGGGAGTAGACACAGTCTTTTCTCCACTTTTGCCCTTCTGCACAAAGGGGAGAATCAAGGATATTTTTATGCAGAGAAAACATCTGCCCGATCCTGAGTTATCTGAGTGAAAAATCTGGTCTATTCCAGCTTCCCAGGTACTTCAGGCAAAGGTCTGTGCTGTAATTTGTGTCTATGTTATCTAGGCAATTGGCTTAACTCACAACCACAATCTAGATGGGAAGATCTGGCTTCCATGAGATTTTTGTTCACATTTTGGTTGTTTTTAGAATAAGACAATGATAGATTTGTTGTAACAGACATGAAGTCATTCCCCCAAACTGTTTCCAACTGTCCCTCCATCTGGCTGGCACTTTGACATTCTCGATCTGGAAAAGTCCAGGGTGAAAAATGGCAGAAATTTATTTTAGCTTTGGAGTGCAATGACTCCTTTAGAACAGTGCTTTGGGAAGGAAGGGGGTATTGCAAAATCTCTGACTAACACTTTTTTTTTCAGATGTATTAAGTAAAAAGGCTCAGAGGCAAAAGACAAGAAGACAAACAAAGACTAAGCATGTGTGCCAACGCTTCGGAGTTCAGGTGTGATGCCCTGAGATGGTATTCCTATCTACCTAAGATGTGTTGTAAATGTACAACTCCTGGCAAGACTATTTTCCACCAAGATATCAACACAAAAATGAATATAAAGTTAGTCCCAGCAACAGTTGGCAGATTATGCACCTGTTTGGAAAGGAAAGAGGGTCCTAAAGATTTTGTTCTCCTATTTCACACCTCTTGACCTTTTCAACTGCTAACTTCATAATGCACACACTGGTGGCTAATGGTTGACACAGAAATGATGAGCCGTGAGTTTGTATTTTATTTGTAAATCCAAATCAGATTGTCCTAATACTTGTATAATTGTAAATACTTAATAATTGTAAATCCAAATCTCTTTTACATACATATAACTGGAAAATGTACTTCAAGAAATTCCAGCACTTAGGAAACAGAGAAATAACATAAATAAGAAATAATAATCTGGTCATATTGCTGTTATTATTATTATTATTATTGTTATTATTCCTCAATCCTTATTGAAATAACTGTACCTAGTGTGCTTAGATCTATGCCAAGTCAAATGAAGGAAGGAACTGATTCAATTACTTGATGATCTTCTTTCAAAAGATATTTTTGCCCTAATTTTCTGGACATTTAAGACAAAGTTCTTTTTGTGCATATTTATATTGACTTGGATAAGTATCTCGTTTCTAACTTTGCTTTTCTACTATATATTTTTCTATACCTTTTAAAGATACAGTGGCTACATTTCCTTATATTGAAAAGATGTTATATTCTACCATGACGTGATCTTAGTATCCTTTTCTTCATTAATCTGTCATACAGATTTCTCTGTAAAATGTCTTTACATGAAACAATCCAAAGGGCAAACGAAGCAGTGTAAAATCCCTGACAATGAGTTCATAAGCATTTAAATAATGCAAGAGAACATCTGTCTAAAAGGACCCAATTAAATAGTTGATTTAGCAGTCTCTCCATCTATGAAATTTAATTATCTTACACTGTTGTCTTTTTTTTTCCCCTTTTGTAAAAAAAAGTGCTCCTGAAAGCACTTTACGGTACTTGGAATAAAAAAAAAAATAGACTATCTTTTGGCAACAAATTGATAACAAAGCAATAAAATTTAGCTAAGAATTATATAACTAATTCTGAGCACACCATGAAGCTTTCAGCATATATGTCTTCCTGTCTCTGGCCTAAACCCATCTATCATCTACATATGGTTGTCTTCATTAGAATTATTTTTTTTCTCAGAGGCTCATTAAATCATGCAGCTGGCAGGGCAGCATTCTGCCAAACAGGGGATGGAGTTCAGGAGGAACCTCCTGACCCCTCTGCCTAGCCTTACACAGGGAATGTCAGAGCCATGAGGCACCCTCATGTTTCTGTAGAAAAATGGATTTCCTCTGGAAGGGACCAGATCTGGAAGGGACCCAAAAAAGAGGAACTACAACTTGGATGAGGTTGTGAGTCCTCATGGCCTAAGGATTAGGTTAAATTCCTAATGCAGCTTCAGCCCTGCATTCACATGTTTTGTGTTACATACTTAAACACACAAACAAACAGGTTCATAGCACTTTAAAAATCGCTAGGGAAGTTTACTTCATCAGTCTTCTGTTTGATTGGTTTCTCCTAGATTTTACAGTAGTGACTTTGTACTTTTACTCTCTCTCCCTCCCTCCCTCCCTC
>NW_020950239.1:14095839-14107338 GCF_900497805.2 Vombatus ursinus | reverse complement strand
CTTTCTTTCTTTCTTCCTTCCTTCCTTCCTTCCTTCCTTTCTTTATTCCCTCCTTCTTTCTTCTTTTCTCTTTCTTTTTTCTTTCTTTCTATATAAAAAAATCCAGCTTTCAACTATGTACTACAATTTGACAAGGTGGATACTATCATTAATCACAAATTCACAATAGTGTAAATCACAAATATGTCTATTTTACAAAGAATTTATCCTAACATGTCCCCACAAAGCATTTTTTAAAAATATGCAGCTTTTAATCACATTGAAAAAATTGTAGCATCTTTATTGGCATCAAAAAAAAAAACAAAGTCATTTAGGGCACGCGAAGTCCACAAGTCATAACATCTGTTTTCCCAACTTACACAATTTTAAGAGAAAATTATCAACTCAGAGAAGGCATGTTGTTAATGGTATTATTTTTAAATCCTTTACATTTAAATTGAAAATAAATATTTTCGTGATATTTCCTTCCTAATTGTATTAAGCTCTAGTTAACCCTTTGGCCCTCAGGCAGTAGCGGGCAGTTTCTGCCTACCTGGCTCATTCTTCCTTTATCACAGGATTGGGCCTGGCTGCCAGAAGAATGACTAGCAACTAGGCTCAGCCTGTACTCATGTTGCAGCTCAAAGAAATCAAGAAATACGTATTCCTTACCCTATTTTACCTTATGGTATGAGCATACAAAGGGGCAAAAGGTGAAAGGAACAATTTTTGAAACAAGGCCTGTGGTAGCTCTGTCCCAGCAGTTCCCCAGTCATATCTCCTTCGGGGACTGCTGAACAGTGGTACACACACGGAGGAAGAGAACTAGAAATCCCATCCCAAGTTCCTAATGGCATTGGACACAGAAGTGGGACTTGAGACCCTGTGAACTTTGTATAGAATACCATAAACAGCTTGTTATTAAGTTGGTTTGAGATGTATGAACCCTCAAATCTCAAGCCTGTAAGAGACTTGACATTATCATACCTATCACTGCCCCAACTCAGGAGACTCTAGCAAGATGGTCCTTTGCTTTAGAAGATGCTCATGGGTTCCATTAGTTCACAACCATTTTCATCAATAAATTTTCTGTGATGTATAACCTATATCTTTCTTATTGTAATTCAAGTCAGTTTCTTTTTTGTTTGCCCTCAAGTGAAGATGCATTAGATGATACTCTGGAGCACTGGACCTAGAGTCGTGAATAAACACCTGAGTTCTAATTTGGGCTCACATTACTAGTTGTGTGACCCTCGGCAAATCTCTTAACCTTTGTTTGTGTCAATTAAAAGTAAATAGTAGTGCCCAATTTGTCGTCATATGAAAAAAATGCTCTAAATCATCATTGATTAGAGAAATACAAATTAGAACAAACTTGAGATATCATTTTACACCTACCAGATTGACTAAAACAACTGAAGGAGAAAGTGACCAATGTTGGAGGAGACGTGGAAAAATTAGGACACAAATTCATTGTTGATAGAATTGTGAACTGATCCAATCATTTTGGATAGTGATCTGGAATTGTGCCCAAGGAGTTATTAAACTACTTATACTCTGACCAATCAATAGCACTACTAGATCTATTTCCAAAGATGATCAGGGAAAAAGGAAAAAAAAAACCCTATATAGTCTAAAATGTTTATAGTAGCTCTCTTTGTGGTGGCAAAGAATTGGAAACTGCAGGAATGCTATCAAATGGGGAACGGCTGAACAAGTTGTGGTTTATGATTGTGATGGAAAGCTATTGTGCTATAAGAAATGATGAGCTCAATGATCTTAGAAAAACATGGAAAGACTTACATGAAATAATGAAGAATGAAATGAGCAGAAGCAAGAGAACACTGTATACAGTAACAGCAATATTGTTTTAAGAATGACTCTGAGTGAATAAGTTATTTTGACTCTTATAAATACCTAAACTAACTATAAAGGACTACAATGGAGAAAGATAAATAGATAAATAGAAATATGTATAGAATAATTTTACATATATACATACATATATCTGTGCACGTGTGTGTGTGTGTGATGGTAGCCATCTCTAGGGCAAGATGGGGAGAGGGTAGAAAAAAAAGAGAAAAAGAAAAAATAAATTTACACAATAATTTTGCCATATATTTGAAAGGAATAGCAAGTTGTGCATACTAGATTTGCAGTTTCATATACATCCATCTTTTTTTTATTTTACTGTGTTAAGGAAATGCTTGTTTTGTTCTGTAAATATGTATTAATGTAATAAAACAAATAAAAAGAAAAATAATAACACCCAAAGTTGTTGTGAGGATTAAATTAAATTTTAATTATAAAATGCTTAGTATAGTGCCTGGCACATAGTAGGCACTTAATAAATCTTTCTTTCCTTCATATATACACACACACAGATATGTGTGTATCTCCATGTGTATACACACATGACACATACATGTATATGAAAGAGAGACAGAGTTGCATACATACAGAAATAGAGAAGTGGGGATGGGAGGGGAAAATGAGAGGCAGGGACAGAGAGACTGAAGTAATCTTACCTCACTGCTATAGGGAAAGCAAACGAGGTTGATAGAGAAGCAACTGATCCTAACTTATCATTGGGCATACCATTGTCCCTCGTTTACTGTTTCTTTTTGTGAAAGTCTTCATAGAAAATTCTATTTGAGAGAGGAGTATATTCTTCTTCAGGGTTGGAGTTGATCAGAATCTTTTCCTGGCCAACACAAGTCACAGTACAATGAAAAGATTGCTGGCTTTGGAGTGAGATGACCTGGATTTGAATTTCAGTCAAGTTATTTCATATTTCTGACCCTCACACTTGTTTTTTATCATTTGTAAAATGAAGGAGCTCAAATAAATGACCTAAATTCCCTTCCAATTTTAAATCTTTGACCTATGCTTAAACATGTATTCATCACTGAGGCAGGTAATTACACCTATGTCAGTGAATAATTGGATATGATGATGGGCTTATCTGAGGAAATATTGACTCCAGAACTTCAAGGGTCTGCAATTTTACAAGTGTGTTATCCACTGACTGAAGAATTGAGACCTCTACAATGTACTAAATAGTCTATGGACATAATTGTGTTAAGATTGTGTCAATCTGTAACCAACCTGGTGATTACTTCCTCTGAACTTAGCCAGATAGATACTGGGACAACAAATATACTGGAAATTACAGTGAATTAAAAAATCTTAGGGAAGAGGCCTGACTTGCTGGTCTTAAGATGCTCAATCTCCCAAGCTCAGCATCCTTGACATTTGGAATGGGGGCTTTTGGGTAGAAGAACTCCAATGGAAATAAAAAGGGGGAACCAGGAAGCCAAGCAAATGCTAGGACATGAGGATGTGATCTCAAGAAGCCCAGGAAATTCCATGTTAGACTGGAGAAGAGATTGAAGAATATTATAGTCCAAGACCAATTGTAGAGAGTCACTGTACATTGTTTATCCAGAGAATGCGGGGAAAATAATACTGAATCTTCTTCTCTTCTTCTTTCTCCTCCATATTATTTTGTTTGGAAAAATTAATAAATTATTAAATTTATTTATATTTTGACCTTTAAAAGTTAGAATAAGATAAAGTTCTCATTTTCTAAAAGATTTTCCTATAAGAAATACATTAAGTACACATAAGATTAATATAGGAAAATAACATTTTCTTAACCACTTTCCAATTTGATTTTGAGCAAATCACTTAACCCACCTGGGTTTCAGTTTTCTCAGCTATAAAATGAGATACCACCTACATCAGTGGTGTCAAACTCAAATGGAAAAGGGAGTCACTATACTGTACATAAGGAAGCCTAAAAAGGCTACACTTTGACTTAGAAAACCATGATCTTTGTCTTATTGTGGGCAGCTAGGTAGCACAGTGGATGGAGTGCCAGGCCTGGAGTCAGGAAGATTCATTTTCATGATTTCAAATCTGGCCTCAGACATTTACTAGTTGTGTGACCCTGAGCAAGTCATTTAACCCTGTTTGTCTGAGTTTCCTCATCTGTAAAATGAGCTGGAGAAGGAAATGGCAAACAACTCCAGTATCTTTTCCAAGAAAACCTCAAATGGGGTCACAAAGAGATGGACGTAACTGAAATGACTGAGCAACATGTTTTATCATATTTTGATTAATTTTGTTAAATATTGCCCAATTACATTTCAATCTAGTTTGGTGGCAGTGCGCTGGTATTTGACGTTTCTGGCCTAAATGACCACTCATTTGTTTAGAAAAAACTCAGTGATTATAATTACATAACATTAAGCTTGGGTTTTTTATTGTCATAATCACTATATATTTTGCTTTTTGAATTCTGTTTACTTCACTGTACCAGTTATGGACTCTTCGTGTGCATAATTTCTTATGATACAGTAATTTTTCATTTACATTTATGTACCACAATTCTCCAATTGACTGTCATTTACTCTTTTTTATAGTTCTTTACTGCATCAAAAAATTGCTGCCACCATATTTTTTAACAAGATTTTTGTAGAAATATTCATATTTAAATATAGCCTGTGATGGTCTTAGTTAAAGGAACTGAAAAGAAGACAGGTGGTAAGATAACAGGTTAGGAAAAGCTGTTTAGGAGAAGTCTGCAGTTAATAATACCAAAAGCTTTAGAGAGGTCAAGAAGGGTGAGGATTGAGAAAAGCCATTAGAGTTAGCAGTTGAGAGCTGATTGGTAACATTGAAGAAAGCAATTTCAGTCAAGTGGTAGGATCAGAGTCCAGAATGAGATTAAAAAGTGAGTGTGTGGTAGGGAAGTATAGACAAATGTAATCTATGTTTTCTAAGAGGTTAACAATGAGAGCGAGGTGAGACATTTAATGATAATTTTAGTTGATTTCAAATCTGGCCTCAGACACTAGTTGTGTGACCCTGAGCAAGTCATTTAACCCTGTTTGCCTTAGTTCTTCATCTGCAAAATGAGCTGGAGAAGGAAATGGCAAACCACTCTAGAATTTTTGCCAAGAAAACCTCAAATGGGGTCATAAAGAGTTGGACATGACAGAAAATGACCAAATAACAACAAATACTATTGTATGTTCTCTCTATTATATATATGTATGTATGTATGTGTATATATATATACATATATATGTATGTGTACATATATATATATATATAATTGTATGGGATGGGGGATAGGATGGTAGGGATGGAGGATAGGATGGTAGGTATGGGCATATTTGTAGGCAACCTGGAAAGTACCAGTAGATAGGCAGAGAATGAAGATGAAAGAGACAAAGAGAGGAAGTAATGGATAAGGTAAGCTCTTAGAGGAGACAGGAGGGGATTAAGGGTGCAGGTAGAGAGGGATTGGCACTGGCATGGAGAAGGGCCACATATTCCTCAGAAACAGCAGCAAAAAAGAACACAGGTGGAGACATAGAGGAATTAGGGGGTATGGGATGGGAAAGAAGATGGAGTTTATGGTAGATAGCATTAAGTTTCTGGAGTCATGGACACCTTTTTATAGGATAAAGATGAGACATTTGGCGCTAAAAGAGGGAAAAGAATGTTTAGAAGAGTCACTGAGGGTGGGGGGATAATCAATCAAGCAAAAAGAAAAGTTTCTGCATGAAGCAGCAATTGTTTATTTTAAATTACATAGTAAGAATTTCTAGTGGACCCAGTTAACATAGTGATGTGACTTTTTCCAGCAGTGTCCAATAGTTCAGCAGTACAAATACAGAAGGTGGATGGTGGGGGTTATCCAGCTCTGAATATTGATATGAATTGGGGGAGACAGGAGGGCAGAGGAGTCAAGGATTGAGAACAAGGTGTAGTTGAACTGGTCAAGACTATTGTAAAAGAGGCAATTCCACTGTAGCATGTGTTTTGGCCCTACGAGGGATGGGACAGAGAGAACTTTAAATCCCTTGCTCAAGGAGATAGATAGATAGATAGATAGACAGACAGATAGATAGATAGATTTTATATCTATCTTTATATCTATTTCTATCTATACTATATATCTATATATACTATCTATAGATAATATGCATATTATATCAATCTATCTATCCATCCATCCATTCATCTATCTATCTATCTATTGATCTACTATTTATCCTTATGGTCCTTTTCCCACATCATGGTGAGGTGCTAGGTCAAAAAGATCATTCTGTGAGACAGAAAAAGCATCCTACTGAATAGACCTTAAAGAAAAAAAAAGACAGTTCTATGGCACACTTTCTCTTAGTTTGCTGAGTATGTTTGGATTATTCAAGCCTCTCCCTTAGATTTCCTGTGAGAGGGGGTGGGGCTCCCCTCCCCACCCCCTGTTGCTATGATAATAGCTCATACATGATAGTTAAGGCATGTGCTTATTTCAGTAAACCTGAGACTAGATCACAAGGCCCATGCAGGCTGCCTCTTCTGCTTTTGTCCTTCTTTTCCTGAGCAGAGGTGACCAAGCGGTGATCTTGAGATTGATGTTCCTAGCCTTAGAGGCAAGTTCAAGAGGTTGAGAGTTCCCGGGTTCTTCAGTCGGTCTGAGCTGCAAGAAGGCAAGGCTGTCTCTGAGAGTAATACTAAGCTTCTCAGAGCAGATGATCACTGCCAGGAGGATGAGCCAGAGTCATGCCTTTGCTTGCCAGAAGATATGTACCTAGAGGGAGTTGTTTGGGCAGAGCTGAGGTGAAGGTGAAAGCACTCTGTAGTGGCCCCAGAAAATGTTGAATGTTTTGATGTTTTTACTATCTACCTCCTGGGAGAATACAAGAGGAGTTATGACTTACTATTTCATGTCTTAAGTCTTTCTCAATAAGTGCCTTATATATTAAGCATTTCTTCTTTATATATTAAGCAATAACTGCCCTATACCTCATCTACAATGTACATCATATATCTTTCTGCTATCTTTGGGGAGACTTAGACTTAAGCCAAGTCTAAGTATTAAGTGGCTGGGGGCTTTGGGTTGGGATGCAGTGAGACAGAGTGAAACACTTAAGAGTTTGAGTCCTTTCTTTAGAAGCCAGGATTCTCCATTGTGGAACTACGTCCATGGGTGTCTAAAGCTGGGGCCCCTTTGAGCTCTCTAGCCTCCTGGGCTGGTGCTAGTTTGTTGTTATGTTGTGAAGAAAGGAAAGTGAATCAGAACAGGGGTGATGGGCTGGAAGAACAGGAAAGTATGGCAGAGACTAAAGTTTTAGAGTGAGGACAAAGAATAGCTTTAAGAAGATGGTGGTGGTGGTTGTCCTTTTTTTGGGGGGGGGCAATTGGGGTTAAGTGACTTGTCCAGGGTCACACAGCTAGTAAGTGTCAAGTGTTTGGTGTGAGGCCAGATTTGAACTCAGATCCTCCTGACTTCAGGGCCGGTGCTCTATCCACTGTGCCACCTACCTGCCCCTGTTGTCCATTGTTTTTGAAGAGGACCAAAATGACACCATTATGTTAGAGTCTAGTTACAGTGTGTCCGAATGTAACTGGTCAAACCAATATGAGCTCAGAATGCTCTACCACAGATCAAGCACAAATAATCCATGTGAACATTTGAGATGGATTCTCTAAATCTGCACATCTCATATTTCTTTTGAGCTACTTCAATTCTGTTTTCTCATAGAGCATAGCACCTTTTTTGATGCAGGCATGCCATTCTGGGCAGTCCTTTGCCAGTATCTCCCATGTCAAGAAATTGATTCCCAAGTTATTCAGAGAGACCTTGAGAGTGTCCTTGTATTGCTTCTTCTGACCATCATGTGAGTGCTTGCCTTGTGTGAGTTCTCCATAAAATATCTTGTAGACAAGCACACTTTTGGCATTCAAACAATGTGGCCATCCCATCAGAGCTGTGCTCTCTGCAGGAAAGTTAGAATGCTTGGCAGTTTAGTTCAAGAAAGGACCTTGGGGTCTCGTACCTTATCTTGACAGGTAATCTTCAGAATCTTCCTAAGACAATTCAAATGGAAGCAATTCAGTTTCCTGGCATGACACTGGTAGACTGTCCAGGTTTCACAGGCATACAACAATGAGGTCAGCACAACAGCTTTGTCGACCTTCAGTTTGTTAGGCAGCCTTATACTTCTCTCTCACACTTTGCTTTGGAGCCTCCTAAATGCTGAGATAGTTCTGGCAATGTGTGCATCAACCTCATTATCTATGTGGACATCCCTGGAAAGTATACTGCCAAGGTAAGTGAACTTATCCACAATATTCAAAACTTCTCCATTTTCTGCAACTGATGGTTCCATGTGTGGGTGATGGAGCACCTGTGTTTTCTTGATGTTAATTGTTAGGCCAAAATTAGCACAAGCAGCAGAGAATCGATCCATACTTTGTGACATCTCAGCTTCAGAAGCTTCATTGAGTGAAAAATCATCTGTAAGCAAAAAATCATGCACCAACTCTCCCTCCAACTTTAGTCTTAGCTTGATGGTAAAATGGTATGAGTGATGTCATTTGATTCATGCCTAAATTGGATTTAAGCGAGGCAGAGTTGCATGAAGTCATCTGCCTCATGCTCTCTTCTAAAGTCATCACTGGAGTCTAGTGGCAGGACAGAGGCAAGATGACCAGCGATGGTTCAGGATGGATGCCTTTGGGGTCACCAATGTCTGACCGAGCTCTAAGAGTTCAACAGTGCCTCTTCAATCATCTTCGTGACCACTGGAGCAAATTGTTCTCATTCACCCATTCGATCACAGGAAGTCTTCACACGCTTGAGGTAGATACCCTCCCAACTCACTGAAGGGTTTGAGACCCTTTGGTTACTCTCAACCTGGTTTAGCCCATCTGCCAAAATGTTTTAATGGGGCATGGCCACTGCATATACTACAGCTTCTTGGAGCCCCAGGTGAGAGGTGGATGGATCAGGTAGATGCCAAAGGTGGGAAGCCACCCTGAAAAGGGCTCAGCAGGCCTCACACCAGAGGTACTAGTCTTCCCTGAACATACCTTATACTCCTTTAAGAAAATAGGTAGAGGAAGAGATGCAAGGATGGGAAGCTGAGATCAGAGAGTTTAATTCAAAGTTGAAAATCAAGGAACATCATAGAAATTGTTTTTACATAATACCAAAACTATTAATACTCTGTCTCAACTCATTTCTTGATGTGTGGAATACTCTCATTCCATTAAATGCATCTCCTCCTAGTGATTCCGACACTCAGTTGCCAGTGTGCAAACCTTGTTTCTCTTCCCAAACTCACTGCTCCCTCACACTTATCCACCTTGACCTCACCACCCCAATCTTCTACTTCAGATGAGTCTTCTTGAATTTTTAATCATTCTACTGTGCTTCCTGAAATACCTACTCTATAATTAACAAACTTCCTTCAATCCTCTCTTACTTTCTCATTTCTTCCATTTTCTGGCCCTTGCTGAAATATGGCTGCTTTCTAATGACATCACTTCCCCAGAGGGAATTTTCCTTTCCAGTACTGGTTATACTTTCTCTCATGTCCTCCAACTCATTTGTTGTTGAGGGTGAGTCCAAATATGCCTTGCAACCTGTCGCCATTTCCAAATTCTCCCTCTACCACCTTCTCAGAACAACCTCTCAACTTTTGAATTTTCAAATTTATTCACCTAATCCAAATTCTGGTGGCTATTATCTATTGACCCCCAGAACATTCTCCTTTCCACTGTAAATTCAGTACGTGGCTTACAGACTTTCTCTTCTGCTTATTTCTTCCTCTCATACCAGGAGACCTCAACATATATATTGATGCTCCCTCAAATACCCTAACTTCCCAGTTCCTCAGTCTACTGAATTCCTGGGACCTACTCCTCCACAATGCCCTAGCTACATACAGAGATTGCCATACTCTTGATTTTTTCAATCATCCACATCACTTCCTTGTTAATGAACTCTGAAGATTACTTTATCTAGGATAATCCTTATGTTGGATAAACCCTAACTGTATTTTTCATTCTCATCGTTAATTCCATTCCCTGCACTCACAGTTATATCTTAGGCCAGAGTTGGGGAATCTGCAGCCTTGAGGCCACATGTGGCCTTCTAGGTCCTTGGGTGCTGCCTTTTGACTGAGTCCAAGTTTTACAGAACAGATCCTTTTATTGAGGGTATTTGTTCTGTGAAGTTTGGATTCAGTCAAAGGGCTACACTTGAGGACCTAAAGGGTTACACGTGGCCTAAAGGCCACAGGTTCCTCACCACGGTCCTAGGCCATCACTTCCTTACTTATTACATTCTTCTCCCTCAAGTAGCTATATCCCTTGGTGAACCAACTCAAATATACACTCTCTGCTTTCAAATCCTTTATCTTACCAAACACCAACCCTGGATTACTCCCATCATCGACCAACTTTGCTCCTGTTGACATGCTGTTGAGTGACAAAGAAGGAAATTTTGAAACTGCAAATTGAGTACAGTACAAATTTCTGTTATCTCTTTTTGACTGGGTTCTATCTCTAAACTAAGTGATTTACTATCCTGGTCTCCACAGACTAGAAGATCACTTGTTCCAAACCTTACTCAATTCTCCTCAAGCCTACAATGGCATCTCCTTATCCGTATTCTCAGATAAAGGCATCTGAGAGCCCCATAATTCCTTGCCCCACCCCCTTGAAATATCTTTTCCTCACTCCATCATTTTTCCCCACTTCATTTTGTTAAAATATGAAATTCCAGCAATTAAAGAGTAATTTAGTTTAAGAAAACCATCCTCTCAATTAAAAATACAAGTATCCCCTGAGAAAGTTCAAACTAAGGTGAATCTGTTCACTCAGATTTTTTTAAACTAACAACTAGGTGAGATCAGCTGTACTGAGAAGCTAGAAATTTGCACCAGCCAGAAGATAGATAATTTTGGAGTATGGGCAATTGGGGGAGTAGAAGATGACTAGGTAGAGAGCTAAAGTGGAATGCTATCCTTGGAGCCTTGAGCGTTCTGAGAACATGGTGACTTGGGGAGGGAGGCTATTAAGATTTTGGAAAACAATGCAGAAAGGGGGGATGAAAGGGTGTCAATGGGAAACTACCTATTTTAGAACTTGTCTAAAGCTAGGTTTATAACCAGGAAAGAGAAAAAAACAACTTTTTTTTTGGCAATGAATATCTTGCTCCCAAGATACAGCACTCAATCTAGGAATTTTAATATTTCCACTGAACTAATTTATAGCTTAAATATGATTTATTGTGCTAGACTGGAAACTTTACATCTCAAAATATTGCTTCTATGGAAATTGCATTGTGGGTTCCAAACACTTGACTTCCAATACCTTTTTAAACAATTAAGTTCTTGTCTGTCTTATGAAAATAAATAATATACAGAATTACCCTAACTTGGGCAAAACAAATGTTCCTGAAAGTTGTTTGCAAATCAATTTTGAATAAATTGAATCTTTTCCAAACCTAAAGAGGGCCTCTTCAAAGCATAATATCCATTTCCAATACGAATAATTGCCCTCTAGTTTATTTCATTTGAAGTTTAGATTATTGTTTGTCAGATGTTCTTGAAGTGGGGTCATTCATACATTAATAATATGAGTAGGATTGTGTTAGGACATGATGTAAGTCAATTTTCAGATGGGGAAACGGAATTGTATAAGTTAAATTCG
>NW_020950239.1:13993595-14095829 GCF_900497805.2 Vombatus ursinus | reverse complement strand
TAAGTCAATTTTCAGATGGGGAAACGGAATTGTATAAGTTAAATTCGTCTAAAGGTGAAAAAAACCCACAGTTTTGATTATCCTTTAGGATAAAGAAAAGACCTTAATCTAATGAAGCGTGGTATGGGATGAAAAATGCTGAATTTGAAATTAGATCTGAATTCTAGTGCTGGCTCTGCCACTGACCGGCTGTGTGACTTTACTTTAAAAGATGGTCACCCACCTTTGGGCCTCAGTTTCTTTGTCTGTTTTATGATACAGAGTGTTAGGTAAATTGCTGTGTCAAATAAAATTATTAATGTGAAGATTCAGAGAATTAGGGAATGGACAATCTGATACATAATGAAGCAGAACCATGAAAATCACATAGACACAATAACTATAGGGACTGTGTTTTGGCTCTCTCTCTCCTAAATCCAAGCTGCTATATCAGACATGTCAGGGTTCTAGGGTATGCTGCAGGATTTTATGGGGAATCTATTACCATGGGCTCCAGCCCCAACCAGTACCCTTCCCCAACCCCATTGTTAGAAGCCAAGTGCTAACATTCCAATTCCATTTAACCACTTAACACTGGTTGGCTTTTACAAAGGGAGAACATAAGTAAATACTCCCATACCAACACACACCCACACACACACACACACACACACACACACACTCATCTTAGGGCACACTATTCCCTAAATGCTTCAATCTCTGTGAAGAGGTTTTCTCAACACTTAACTCAGTTCCTGCACAGCTTTAGTCCCACAAAGTTCATGTACAAAGACAGCAGATTTGCAGAATGTGAACCCTTGCCACAGCTGGTCTGGCATCCTACAATTAACTTCCAAAGGTCACTCCTTGCTCCTTAGAATATTCACGCTGCGATGGCTTTGAATCCTTGTCTGTACTCTGACCCCAAGACTCCTCTGACTCAATCTCATGACTTCTTGAAATTTCTGAGGTCAGCGACACTACTCCCTTCACCTAAAATGGAGAAAAAAAACAAATGGAAAAGGCCGAGGACCAAGGCCTTCTCAGGACACATGGCGTCAGAGGGGAGAATGACCAAAGGCCTCTACCCTGACAGCAATGTGTCTCACCAGATGCTGATTGAATGAACCAACAACGTCCTCCCAAGAACAATGAGGCAAAGAGAGTGAGGCCAAAAGACACGCTGAGGACTTTTTGAATGCTTTTGTACCAAGTCAAAAAGCCTCTTCTTCCTGTGCGGGTAGCCAACTGGAAGAAGTTAAGGAAATGCCCTGAATGTCCCACAGTCTCACCGGCTTCCATTATACACCAATCCAGCTTCTCTGGAAGCAGACTCCCCAGCCTCTCCCCATGAAGATGCTACATCAGTTAAGCAAGCTGTTGGGGTCTGCCATTGCACCAGACCCCACTTACCAACGGAAACCAACAAACAAAAAACTTAAACATTATGTAATCATAATGGCCCAGAAAAGAGTAGCAGAAAGGTACCATTCTCCCATCATTGAAGCGGTGAGGGACTATGGGAGTGAAATATTCTCTGTTTCTGATCTAGTCATTTTATCGGTTGTATTTGCTAAACTTATTTTTTTTTTCTTTATTCAAAAATCTTTGTTACAAGAGATACCTTAGTTCTAGGGGGTAGGGGATATTTGGAAATGAAGAAACAAAAGGTGTACTTTTTAAAAAAAAAAGCAACTTAGGGGTTAGAAGATATAATATCTAAAGTCCATTCTAACTCCAAAATTGTATGCATATGTGTAAAACAAGTCACACCCTCTTATCTCTATAGAATATTTGCACCTAGATTACCAGGCAATTGGTTTCCATTTTTTCCATTTGTTTTGCTGATTTGGGAATGACCAGAGAGCTAAAGAGGAATATTATCCACTCACTTTGAGGCTGGCAGAGCATTGGTTAGGAGTATGCCCTGTACTTTAGCCACACTCTGTATATGGGAGTTCTCTCCAGATAACATATGAGTAGGTGCATGGAGGTGAAGACTCCTCCCAACCCCAATTCCTTGCACCAAGCATTCTTACATTATGTTCCCACAGAGAGACCACTTTTCAATGAATCACAGTAAGATAACTGAGCAAATCCTGGTTTTCCATGGATTCTAATTCCCATTTCAGTGACCAGCTCAAGCATTATTGACCTATTTGATCCACATGATATTTGAGCTTCACTTTGCATCCATTTCAGCTTAGGAATTTGTAGGCAAAGGTTTGTTATATGTAGATGAACCCTGGATGCCAGCTATCTGTCAAGCATACCAAGTGTTCAGCCAGCTACTGCATTAGGTTTTGGTTTAAAGCCACTCTAAATGATTTATTGTTTTTAAATTATTTACATGGCATTATTCTTTTCTTGTAAAATGCAAAAGTGCTGTCAGTAATATCTCTGCAGCTCTGTTATGAATGTTACTGCAAGTAAATCAGGGTAATTAAGGGCTTCACGTTACAAATACTGGCACGTCCTATACTAGCTACCATTTCACTAATGATAATAAAACTTGCATGATTTCCTCACATTATATTCACTGCATTTTCCCACCCCCTGCTCACAGTAATTACTTGGGGCATGATCTCATAGTCACTGCAAGCAGAACTCTCACTGAACCCAACAGTGAATATTACAGGTGTTTAGTGGTGATGAGGACAGAGTGAAGGGGAGAGAGAGTTCCTGACATTGCTTTAGGGATATGCAATGTCTTGGCAGGTAAGGAAAAAAAAGAAATATTCTCAATTGCTCCTAAATATATCTAGAGCAAATTATAATTATGTATTACCAAAATAAACCCTACATTCTAGATTTTGATAGTATTGATCCCAGGAATTTTCTTTGAGAATCTTCAAACTAAAGTGAACAAAGAGATCAGTCATATATATGTATGTGTATATATATATACACACACACACACACTTATATACACATATATATAGTTATAGGTACATGTTATATATTATTATGTATATATTGTATGTAAGTATATATCATATATAACACAATTACATTATATACACATACACAATTATGTATACACATCCATATTATCCTGGGTTTGCCATGAAAAAACAAACAAAAATGCCATGCTATTCTTCAAGGTTTAGGACCGCACCCAGTATACAAATAGGCCAATGGGTACCACTGTCAGACTTGGAGATAATTAAAAGGGGATAAATCTAAAGTCAGTTCAGACTTAGGAGGCACCATAGCCAATCAATTCTTTTGTCATATTGGCTTCAAAGACCTAATATTGACTAATTATTTGATAATGTTGGGAGAAAGTGGATCAGGGAGAAGACTTTGCAAGCATAAAACTATAATGTTACACATGTAAGATATATGTGTGTGTATATATACATACATATGCACACAGACAGATATAGATATAGATATAAGGCTTACAGGTGTCATGGTCGTATATGAAATGACATCTGACCCAATTTGCAGAGAGAGAAAAGAAGCTTGGATTTGTCATCACCAGCACACCTTGCTTGGAGGGGTGGGGATAGTGGAGAAGGGGCAGGCAAGTTCCAAGACTGATCAAGCTTAGGTTATCCTTCCATCAGAGGGGTATTGTGCTGGGATTATATTTATGTACCACACTCCAAATATTTGTAGTCTAGGGGCACAAGTCTGGATTTCAGAACCACAGCCATTACCCCTGATTACTCTCAAAGGGGAGACAATTTTGAGCTTATACTCACTATCTTAGCCCCTTTCTACCAAATGCTGATTATACAAAAGACTGTCATGAATAATGAATAGTCTTCTTTATTAATGGAAGCAGCAGACAGAAATTAGAGATGCTCTACAGGTTATACTGTTTTGAAAGAGGTGTCCACTCTCTAGGGCTGCTGGTATTAGAAGTCAAAAGACATGATTGTGGATGGCCCCCTTGAGACAAAGTCTTTTTTCACAGCGTCATCCAGCACTCTCTCCCATACAGGTATATGGCATTTCTCAGTGTTCTTTTAGCCCTTCAGAAGTTACATCTCCCTTTGAGCATGCAGCATGGAGTAGAGGGTTGATAAAATGAATCTAAGGCTTTAGTGGAAGTAGGGTTACAAGTCACTGCCAAAGAGAAATAAAATACATGGTGAGAAAGGGAGACACCTTAATTCTCCTGGCAAGTAAGCCAATTCTGTTGGACTTCTCTAGGCAAGGTCTTGTTATGCAAAGACACGTTCTAAGTCTGAGAAATAACTTTCAATTTTTTATAGTACTTTCCAATAGCCAATGCTCTTTTGTATATATTATCTCATTCGATCCTCACAACAATTTTGTGGAGTGTAGTACGGTAAGTCTTAATATGTCCATTTTAGAGATGAGAAAAAAAATCCTAAAGTTCAAACAGGTTGTAATTTTCCTAATGCCACAAAGATAGTAAATTACAGAGCTGGACCCAGATCATCTAGGAAATTCCTGTGAACTTATTGAATGAGTAAAATACAGAAACTAAGAAGTATGTTGTAAAGAGATTTTCTTTCTTTCTTTCCTTCTTTCTTTCTTTCTCTTCATTTTTAATTTCTGAGGCATTAAAGGAAGAATATATTCTGGTAATCACCTATGAAAAGTAGCATGACGGAATGATGAAGAAAATCAGAGAAGCATGGAAAGACATATGAGGTGATAGACAGTGAAATAAGCAGAAACATGAAAATAATGTACAACTACTACAACAATGTAAATGGAAAAAATAATAATACGATGAAAAATGAAATGGAGTATTGTGTAACTATAAAAACCAGGCTTCCCCCTGAGAAACAGATGAGAAAATGTAACTCCCTTCCTTCCTGGCAGAGGTAAGAGACTATGGGTGTGGAAAGTCAAATTTATTGTTAAGACTTAATTGATGTGTTGATTGGCTTGGTTAAGTTTGCTTTTGCTCTCTGTTTTTATTCTTTACTATCAAGTGCGGTTGTTTGAGTAAGGGAAGCAGAAAGGAAATATTTGGAAAAGAAAATTATATAAAAACAAAAGATATGGATAAAAATTAAAGTATCACGATGTCATAGCACTGGAGTTTAATTGTTTAGTTAAGTGCTTAAACCTTTGGGTTTTGAAATTTACAAGCCCTACTACTTCTAAGGCCAAGAGGCCTCCAGTGTTTTGTAGAACCTTCAAATATTCTAAAAAGTCCAGAAATCATTAAAAAAAATAGACTATCCAGATTCCAGGGCCTGAAGCTGGTTGAATCTTAAATCCTCAGTTGCTAAGGATACTCTAATCCAAGATATTATATCCACTTCCTTTGGATCCTCTTGGATTTAGATATTTGCTGAAGTGAATACATTTTATTAAATGTTACTATTTCCTCTTTATTCCTACTCCTTAACTCTTTCCTCGGTGGTAAGTGATATGAGCTTGGATTAACATATAAACAGTCTTCAACAAAATAGAAGAAAAGTCCATTGTAAAGAGTTTGGCCTAATTAACACAAAAGATTACATCAATCTCTGTGGTAGGTTTACTCATTTTTAATTATATCCATTTTTAGACCAGTAGTAACTTATGAAAATGCCGGAATGTGTTGAGTAATACACAGAGTAGACTGACTCACAGTCTCAGAAGAAAAGATTCCCAGTGTGCCCTAAGGGGTGTGACTATGGACTTGCATCACTGGTTACACACAAGTTAAGCTTCAGTACCAAATGCACCAAAAGTGTGTGATCTGATGAACCCAGTAGTAAAAGTGAAGGGCTATTAAATGGCATTGTAAGAATGACCACAATTATGCTTGGTAAAAGATATTCCCAAGGGTGTGTGTGTGTGTGTGTGTGTGTGTGTGTGTGTGTGTGTTTAAATCAAATCCCTTTTCTTTTCCTGTGCACTATGTGAATGTGCTCTCTTGTATGATTCTTTTCTGATGAAGTTGGAAAACTAAAGAATAGACCATGACCAATCACTGCATTAACTTCTCCCTCCAGAGAGGTAGGGAAAACAATCTTTTCCCAAGTCCTTGGTGGATCTAGACTCTTGACAGTAGAAGAGATTTTTGCAAGAAATTCTTTGTACTCGATTTATGGCATATCACTAGAGTGTTTATGCATGTTGTTTCTATGAGAAGTTCAACATTAGAAACTTATGCTTAGGACTATTAGTGCAACTTTCCAAGTCAGAAAAATCTGGGCCTTTCTCACCCTCCCAATGGAATTCAGACTTCTTATTCTGAGGGCCTGGTCTCTTATAGGTGAGCTTTCAATTTATCTTGCTTGGAACCAGGCACCATGACACTTCCTGGCCAGTACAAACTCATACCCTCAGGTAGTCCCTCCCTAATCCCCTTCACATAAGCTTCCTGAGGGTAGGGACTAGTCTTGCTTGCTTGTAATTATATCTCCTCTGCTGAGCACGATGTCTGACCCGATACATTTTTTTCATTTATTCATTCATTTTGAACCAAATAGTTCCACTATTACAAATATAGTACAAGTAATAGAGTAACTTCTAATAATCTCCCCACAAATTTTGGGTGATATTGCATCTATTGATAAAACAGTATCTTACTATATACATTTACATTGCTGCTTTGCTATTTTGCTACTTTGTATATTAAGATAAATCTCATAAAAATGCTTTTGCCCATAAAAATATCTCTTGACCTTTTTTTTTAATGTGGTGCCCTATCATCTGTCAATGTAGTGAACAAGAAGAACAGACTTAGGGCAGAAGAAATAGCCAGAATGACAAAGGCAAAACCACATACCACTCTTACTCTCTGACATTGTAACTTAAGGGTAATTGAATTGGTCCAGCCATGTTGTGGTGAAGTAGGTATGTTTTATCACCCCCATTTTATAGATGAGAAAAAGGGTATAGCTACAGTCTACTTCAATCACTTTGGTACTTAAAGGAAATTTTACAAAAGGATCACACGAACCAAGAAATGATTAAAACAATAGATTATTATTTTAATACATTTAAACTCATTTTAATTCATGCAAAGGAAGGACTAAGTCTTACAACTAGACATACAAGGACAAGGATAGATACATGGGGAAAGAGTAGTAAAGGAAGAGAGTTTCAAGACAAAAGATGCCACCAGTTTGAGTTGGGGGGGTGAGGGGCAGGGGCAGGGCTAGTTGGGCATTGGGTTTGCTGGTCTTCAGGCTATAAGCAAAGGAAAAAAAAGGTGTTCAGTAATAGTTTTAAGAGAGGTTGCTCTTAAACTTGGCTACCATGGCTTTCATGAAGCTTTCATCAACAATCCTAGAGAAGAGGTGAGATGCCTGGGTCCTTCATTACTTCAATACAAGGTTATCTCAGTGTTACAGGATTTTAAAGGAGGAAGGAGTTGGTATCTCACTTGGGACTCCCCGATTGGTTTTTCATATCTTGTATTATGGTCAGAGGACTACTAAGAACTAGCCAGGGAAGAGATATATCAATTTTAATACCTAGAGCAAACAATGCAAAATTTGTCCTCAGTTCAGTTTGGGAATAGATGAACATCCTGAAATGAATCTCAATCATAGTGCTGAATTGTGTGGTGGCATAGTAGAATTGGGGCTAGAACAGGAAGGAATTCACTTTGGGTTAGACCTCTAAGAGGCCTTCATCTATCTCTTTCCTATTTTAACTCATTAATCTTTCTAACTAGATTTTAAGCTCGACTATTTCTATGTTGTTGAAATACTAAAAGTGCTACCAATAGCCACTTAATTCTGTTTATTTTAACAAATCCTGGTTACCCCAACCTTAAGTGTGGCTCTGGACAGTGGGAGTATCCTTGCTGTACAAGCATAGGACATGAAAGTTCCTAAAATGGCAGGTTTGTCATATGTCAGAACAGAGATAACCCCCACCTCCAACAAACAAACAAACAAACAAACCTAGATCCAAAAAAAAGATGTTTCTTGGACTATCCTAGAGGCTCAGAGAAAGTTACTGAATACCCCAACATCACATGACTGGCAAATAGAGCCAATACTAGATAATCTCTTGCAGAATTGAGAAATATCTCTAGTTTTCTTATATTCAATGAGTGTATTCTGGGCATTATTCTTTTTTTAAGTTTATTTTTTATTTTCAGTTACATGTTCTCTCCTCTCCAACATCCCTTCATCAACCCATTGAAATAGTAAGAAATGTGATACTCATTATATACATGAAGTCATGCAAAACATATTTACGCCATTAACCACATTCTAGGTAAAAAAAAAAGAGATAGACAGAAAGGAAAAAATATGCTTCAATCTGCATTCCAAGTCCATTAATTCCCTATCTGGAGATGGATAACATTTTTCATCATGAGTGCTTTGGAGTTCTAGTGGATCATTGTATTGATCAAAATTACTAAGTCTATCAGAGTGGTTTATTTTTATAGTATTGCTGTTACTGGATTCTCCTGGTTCTGTTCACTTCACTTTGTATTAGTTAATACAAGTCTTTCCAGGCTTCTCTGAAACAATTCTCTTTATCATTTCTCATAGCACAATACTACTCTGTCACATTCATATCCCATAACTTGTTCAGCCATTCCCCAATTGATGGACATTCCTTGTTTTCAACTCTTTTCCACAACAAAAAGAGTTGTTGTGAATATTTTTGTACATAAGGGTCCTTTTCCTTTTTCTTTGGTCTCCTTGGGGTATAGACCCAGTCGTGGTATTGCTGGCCAGTACATATGATTTTATAGTCCTTTGCTCAGAGTTCTAAGTTGTTCTCCAGAAAGACTGGACCAGTTCATAGCTCCACCAACAGTGCTTTATGTATCTATTTTCCTACCAGATATCACTAAAACATGGTAATGGGGTACAAAGGTGGCAGGTGTAAATCATCAAGGTCTTAAAGTAGCAAGATAAACTATCATTGCTATAATTTTATCCAAAGTAATGGGATGTTTTCTTAGATGGAAAGAAAGAAACAAGCATTTATTAAGCATCAGTAGATACCTATGCCAGGCATCATGCTAACTGATTTACAAATATTTTCTCATTTGATTCCCAAGGTTATTGGGTGATCATTTATTGCGTTACATTACATTGCTCCATTATACATTAGAGAAAATCCAATATTTCCTGTTTGTTCTCTGCTATTTGAGAATTCATAATTTAAAGGAAAGACCTAGAACTTAAGGAAAAAAAAGAAAAGAAAAATCATCGACGCTTTGGTGAGAATGATGAGTGCATTACTCCTCCCTTATGCTGAAACTTCACTTACCTCATCTGCATGCTTCAATTAACCCTTGAGTGAATCACCCTGATACTTGATGAAAATCTGCAGGTGGCCCTGCTTCCCCTTCACAGAAATGGTGTCGACATGCGCCCAGCTCAGGCTTCCCCCACGCCAGACCAATGATCACAAATGTGAATCCTGTCTGTGTCTTCACGCCCACCTTCACTCCCATGCACAGAGCTGTGACCACAGAGCCAGACGCTCACAGGGTGGTCCGCTAAGCACACCCTCAGGAGAACAGCCAGAAAATATTTATTGACAGCAGTCCAGCCTTACTGGAATGCTTGCTCTAACTAAACCCGAGGTGCCTTCATAATAGTATGGTAACATTGCCAGCCTCCTCAAATGTCCTGGGGGGTGTTCATTCATACCAATCACAGCAGCCAAGCCAAGAACAGGTTTCTCAGAAAAAAAAAAAAGTTATAATCCCATTCAGATCAACAATAAGAAGAAGATGCCTTTTTTTTTCAATCATGAAAAGTTGATAGACAAGTAGAAATTCAGTTAAAATGGTTAGAGATACAAGTCCAGCATCTCTAGACATTCATTTCTTCATTAATGAAATCAATGCAGCCACTAGTACAGAAGTTCAAAGCCTTTAAACCGGGGATGGGAGGGTGGGAATGTAAATCACACTAGATTTAGAAAGAAATGATAGTCTTGGAGCAGAATCAGGAATCTCAGGGGCCAACAAGGAGATGTGTATATAGTGGCACTAGAAATTACCATAACAATAATACTGTATCCAGCATGGAATCCAGTTTGGAGTGGGGTAAGGGTAGGAGACTTAGAAAGCACAAAATCAGTGTTCACTCTAGAACCCTTCAAAAGGCAATGAATTCTGGTCAATTAACATGAGCTTTTGGTCAGCTTAACTTGTGTAGGAAAAAATAGCTCATCAAAATGACATAAATGAATGAAAATGTGCCATAAGATAGAAAAACAGCTTTGTTTGCTATGGTTCTATACCCACCAAATGGCCTTCTGACATATAATTTGGTTTCCTGCGTAAGGCTTTCAACCAAGAAGGGTGTGTAACATGAATAGCCCTCCATTTACAGGAAACTTTTCTATATTCTTAAGTAAGTTAATACATTTATTCGGGCACAAGCTAGCCTCCTGAATTTAGGTAGAATAATCCATTTTTTTCTGGGGCATGTTCAGCCTTGAAATGAGTTGAGAATTAAGGTTCCAAATCCCATATGCTGAGAGACCATTGTAAGGTACTGTTTCCACATTTGTAAAAATGAACCGGCAGTACTAGATCTCCAGCTCCACCCCTGTTCTGTGGTCTTTCAAAGTCACAAAGCCTTGATGAGCTAAGGGGGACAAAGGACTGCCAAGTGAATGCAAAGGCATTCACTCCCAGAGATTTCCATTAGTTTGCAATTCACCTTGTGAGATTGAACGTTTATGTCTCCCAAAGAGTCTTCTCTTCTCTGGACTAAATATGCCCAGTTTCTTGAACTTATCCTCATCTGTCACAGGCTCAGGGCCCTTCACCATCGTCATTGCCCTCCTCTCAACATTCACCAGTTTATGAGTGTCCTTCCTACACTGTGGTATGGTAGTGGCCCAGACCCCAAGGGTGCCATTGTGATGAATCATGATTTTATATGCTTTTAGCAGAAGGCAGCACATTTTCCCAGACTGCTTTATACTGTCTCTTACTTCTAAAAATTAAACTAATCATCTCTACTGATTCATATGGATGGTGACTGTCATGAAGGTCTTACTGTTTTCCTGTGAACATTTTAATATTCTGGTAGCAGCTACATTTAATCCCATGGGTACTATATCCAAGGGAATTTAGAGAGATTAGTGAGTTCTTTCAAATTTCAAATGTGTAACCTGTGTCAAAATTGGAAGGTAGGTTATGGAATCTTAGCATACTACAAAGAGAAACTGATCATAAAATGAAGCCTAGCCAGGAAAGTGTAGGTTTAATTGTACTCTAGAGAATAAAAGGACATCCTATTGCCTCTTCAGCAGAAATTCACCTGACTATATGGAAATCTGATAAATTCTCTAGTTTCCCACTGAGGGAATGGTAGAGAATTTAATGAGAAACACATTTGAACTGTAATTGTAATGGTGAGATTATACAATAACTAATCTCTCTGTAGGATATAGAATGAGTCTATTTTCTCAGGGAAAGTTCATGTGGGGGTGGGGGGAAGGGCAAAAAGGAGATGGGGAAACACAACTAGAACCAAATTATCAAAAGCAATGTCTTCACCCTCCTACTGACATCCCACTGGAATGCTTGTTTGATTTATGAATAGCTAGCATTGACAACTACATGATAATCTAAGCATTTTTGTGGTTGCAAAACAAATAAAAATTTCATATGATGATAGCCTAATGGGAATAAAGAGAGCTTTTCACTTCCTGAGACCCTCGGGGGGAAAAAAAGGTGGTAAGAAAAAGAGACAGTATTGCTTAAAAAAAATCACAATAAATGCAGTTCTATGTGGGAAAAAATGTGATTTTATGAACTACAATTATCATCAACTTTATCCTATATTGATAAATACCTGTGCATGCATGAGGATGTAGTATTGCTGCTGAAAGCAATTTTAGGCATTGTGCAAATTTGACTCATTGGAGTAAATACCCTTCATGCCCAAAGTCACGTCCAGAAACTTTACAGTGCCTCTTTACATTGGACATTAAGTTGAAAAAATGGACAGGGGTTACTAGATGCAGTTCCTTACTTTAAAAGGTTTATAAGCTAAGAGTGAACTCACCAATAGAGACACAGACAAGACAGACAGACAGTCAAATATGAATTGAATATATTAATTCCTTCCTAATGGCTTGCTTCTGGAGTTTTCAATATCATGTCTAGCACAGTGCATTGAAAATAGTGGGCTTACGATATTTGTTTGTTGATGGGTTAACTAAGTAAATAAGTAAAGCAATAAAAAAATTAATTTCATGTGAAATTGAAGAGTCTCATATTTTTCTCACTATAGGCCACAGCTCTTTGCCCAACTCTTGTCAGTGTAAAACCTGAATGAAGCCTATAATTAGAGTTTGGTTTTAGTGTATATCTACATATGTTTTAGCTTTCAAGGAGATGCCATAATGGGAACCCACTGCATATTTGAAGTCAGTCTATATTGAGATGAATATTGCTCACTGAGAGAGTTGAGAAGGTTTTGTGTATTGAAAACTGAGTCAATCTGCATAGTGATAAGATTTCAGGTGATCAGTTTATCCTGGGGGAGGCATGAACTAATAGAGCAGCTGATGGAAAATGGAGTTTCCTGACAAGGAAACATGAATTTCCTTATAACTAGAAAGATAGTCTCTCTTCATGTCCAAAAGGCACAGAGTAAGGAGAAATGATCATCACCTAGCTGATTATACTAAATGAACAAATGTTGAACTGAATTTTTTTAAAAGATGAATAAAAATAGAAAAGATGAACAGGAAAAAAGAGTTCTCTGCTATTCCCTTTGCTAGATCATCGATCCATGTCCTACCCCCTAACTGTGGGAATACAAAGCCCTTATCCTGTACCAACTTCTTTCTCTACACCTTTCCTTGATGATTTCACCAACCTCAATGGGTTCATTTATGATTTCAATTAAGATGACTCCCTAAGCTCAAGTTCCATATCATCAACTGCTTATTAGACATTAGTAGGTACTACTAAAGCTGTGCCCAATTGAATCAACACTATATTCTAGGGAAATATTTTCCCTGCTGTGGTTAGATAAGCTTAATTTTGCTGAATGTTGGATGATCTACAAGTGAAAGAATGAATGAAAAGATATTTTATTAGGCGTTTACTGTATTCTAATCACTGTGCTAACCACTGGAAATACAGATAGGAAATAAAAAATGAGACAAGTCCTTCCTCTCAAGTTCAGGGTCTAATTGGGAAATACAACATATATTAATGAATTCAGTTGCAGTGCAGATGGGAAGGTCCAGGGGTCCAAAGGCTTTAGTGTCTTATCTCATACCAATTCTGAACCTGAAGAAGCTTGAATTAGCCCTAGAAGAATCATCCTCCTAGTCACGCATATTTACAATTTCAGAGTCGTCCTCCATTCCTAAAGCAGGAATTCCTTCAAATGACGCCAATGGTCAGCTCATCTATAATTCTTAGTCTAAGAAAATTCCCTGGGGCAACTTAAAGTTTAGTGACTACCTATAATTGGTTAATCATTATGTTAGAGGTAAGATTTGCCTCAGGTCTTCCTGACTCCAAGGCTAGCTCTCTTATGCCATCCTGACCCTTATAAGACTTTAAGACTTGTAATTGCAAATCTTTTTGCAATTTCTTTTCTGCAAATGTTGCAATTTTTGCAAAGCAAATCACTTTTCTTGTCTTTAGTATTCATTGAATACATACTTGTTGGCTGAATCTCACAAAAAAAAAGAAAGAACATTCATATTTTGGGTTCAAAATGTATAATCCCAATGTTTCTGTTGTCTCTTACCTGATCAAAGGTGTGGTGACAATTTCAGATATTTGTACAAGATCAGGTGCAGCCTGGAAGTATCAATTTTTAAAAATGGCTTACTGATCCTTTCTATGCACTAAATATCATGAATAATGACAATTCATATTTATATCACACCTCACAAAGTCCTATTTTTTGCACCAGACCCTGTGCGGCAAGTCATGCAAATCTTTGCTTTCATTATTTTGCAGAAGAGGAAACTGAGTTTCACAGAGACGAAGTGACATGCCCATAGCTATATAGATATAAATGTTCAGAGGCAGAATTCAAATCCAGCCAGGTCACCCATTTTTATGAAAAACACTAGAAAGCATATGAATAAATGGAAATTTTCTTAAAATGATAAAAAAAGTCTCTATCTAAAACCTAGAACAAACATTATCTATAATTGAGATAGATTAGAAACCTTCTCAATAAGATGGGGTTTGAAGCAAGGATGTCCATTATCACCATTATTGTTCAATAACATACTAGAAATGCTGGCTACATAGCAATGACAAGAGAAAGAAATTGAAGGAATAAGAACAGGCAATGATGAAAAACTATCGCTTTTTGCTAGATGATATGATGGTATACTTAAAAAACTAGAGAGTTAGCTTAAAAATTAGTTGAAACAATTAAGAATATCAGCAATGTCGCAGAATATAAAATGAACCCACCTAAATCATCAACATTTTTATATATTACCAACAAAACCCAGAAGGAAGGGATAGAAAGAGAAATTCCATTTAAATTAACTGCAGACAATATAAAGTGCTTGTGAGGCAACCTGCCAAGACTCACAAAGGAACTAAATAAACACAATTACACAACACTTTTCAAACAAATAAGGACAAATCTAAACAACTAGAGAGATTTTAATTGCTCATGGATAGGCTGAGCCAACATAATAAAAAAATACAATATTACTGAAATTAATGTACTTGCTCAGTGCGACCAAAGAATTATTTTATAGAGATGGAAAAAATAATTTTAAAAAATCATCTGGAAGAACAAAAGGTCAAGAATATCAAGGGAATCAATGAAAAAAAAAGTAAAGAAAGGTGTCCTGGCAATACCAGTTCTCAGACTATATTACAAAGCAGTAATCATCAAAACAATCTGGTACTGGATAAAAAAATAGAGTGGTAAATCAATGGAATAGATTAGGCACATATCATACAGATGTAAATGACCACAGTAACTTAGCCTTTGATAAATCCAAAGATTCAAGCTATTTGGGCAAGAACTTACTATTTGACAAAATCTTCTGGGAAAACTGGAAAGCATACACAAAACTAGGCATAGACCAACATCTCACAACAAATACCAAAAAAAAAAAAATCAAAATGGGTACATGATATTGACATAAAGGGTGATGTCATAAGTGAATTAAAGGATCATGGACAAAATTCCTTGTCAGATTTATGGATAAGGGAAAAAAAAATATTACCAAACAAGAGGTAGAATGGTTAATGGAAGGTAAAATGGCTAATTGTTACTACATTAATTAAAAATACTTGCATAAACAAAACCAATGCAGGGGCAGCTAGGTGGTGCAGTGGATAGACTGCCAGCCTTGGAGTCAGGAGGACCTGAGTTCAAATCTGACCTCAGACACTTGACATTTACTAGCTGTGTGATCGTGTGCAAGTCATTTAACTCTGATTGCCTCAGAAAACAAAACAAAACAAACAATAACAACACAAAACAATGCAGCCAAAATTAGAAGGAAAGCAGAAAACTGGGGGGCAATTTTACAGTGAGTTTCTCTGATAAAGGTCTCAACCATTCCATAATTGATAAATGGTCAAAGTATATGAACAGACAGTTTTCAGAATAAAAAAAATCAAAGCTATCAATGTTCATATAAAATACTCTAAATCACTAATAAGTAGAGAAATTGTAAATTAAAACAACTCTCAGGTACTAAGATGGCAGAAAATGAAAATGACAAATGCTGAAGGGGAAGTGTGAAAATAAGGACACTAATATGGAGCTGTGAACTGGTCAAACTATTCTGGAGGACAATTTGGAAGTATGCCCAAAGGGACATAAGACTGTAAACACCCTTTAACCCAAAAATACCAATACTAGGTCTGAATCCCAAAGGAATCAAAGAAAAAGGAGAAAAGACTTATATGTGCAAAAGTATTTATAGTAGCTCTTTTTGTGGTGGCAAAGGATTGGAAACTGAGTGGATGCCCATCAGTTGGGGAATGGATGAACAAATTGTGGTATGTGATTGTGATGGAATACTACTGTGCTGTAAGAAATGACAAAGTAGTTGGTTTCAAAAAACACAGGAAGACTTGTACGATCTGATGAAGAAGGAAGTGAGCAGAACCAGGACAACATTGTACATAGTAACAGCAACATTGCAATAACAACCAACCGTGAAGGACTTAGTTACTCTGATCAGTACAATAATCCATGATGATTACAAAGGACTCATGATGAAAAATGCTATCCACCACCAGAGAAAGAACTGACAAACTCTGAGTGCAGATTGAAGCATATTTTCTTTCATTTTCTTGTTTTTTTTTCTTTTACAACATGGCAAATATTGAAATATGTTTGACATGACTTCATATGTATAATGGGAATCATATTTCTTGCCTTCTCAATAGATTTAGGTTGCGGTAGTAGAGAGGGGGAGAATTTGGAACTGAAAACAAAATAAAACAAACAAACAAATTCAGTCAGATCTCAGACCTCAAAGTCCAACACTTTTTCCACCATTCCACATGGACGTGAAACTGGCGAGGAAGTGCTGACAACTCTTTAACAGACTCCGTTTAAAGCCCTGTCTAGGCAGGCCAAGCTATGGCTTTCCCATGAAATAGCTTTTTCTTAACACCCAGAGTAGTAAGCTCAGATTGGGTATTTGTCTTTCCTTTTTGTAGTACCTTCAATTCAGGAAATGGGTGTGAAGTAGAGAGCTGTTTCCCTCTAACAATCTCCAAAAAAAAAATTATGATTATTTATATAACTAACTGATCAGTATTTTAATAATGCTTTTTAAGATTGTTCATACTTCTAAAATTGCCTCTGCTTCAAAATCTAAACAAAAATTTTTAACAACAATAACAAAACACACATGGGAACAATTTCTTCATTGAGATCCATCCGAAAGCAAAAGTTTCTGGTTTTTGCATGACAACATTTTTATTACACTATTGAAAAGCAAGTGTAAACCCAACTGAAACTTTCAGTGTCTTGCTTCCTTATTCTGTGAAAAAATGGTAATAATCATCAATTCAATATGACATTATTATTGAAATTATGTTTCCATATATAAAACTGATCATATTTGAAATGTTTAGTTACTCTGAATAAGGGCACTAATTAGAGAATAAAATTATTACAACCCCAAACTACCGGAATTAGTACTTACACCACCCTTCATATGTCTTTTGAAAATCAAGGTATTATAAGAGCAGCTGGGTGGCACAGTGGATAGAGCACTGGACCTGGAGTCAGGAGAACCTGACAAATCTGGCCTCAGAAACTTGACACCTACTAGCTGTGTGACCCTGGACAAGTCACTTAACCTCGACTGCCTCACCAGAAAAAAAAAGAAAGAAAATCAGAAAATCAAGGTATTACAATAGCTACTGTAAGATAACTAATGTCATTTATATTCTTTCCTGTCAATCTATTTTGTTTAGAGGAAGGTAGGGGAGAGGAAAAGAAATCCAAAGCATATCACGTGCAAAATGAATATTTATATTCTTACAGCTACTTCTTCATAGATTGCTCGAAATGAACAAAATTGTTAATGCTAAAGGAAAATTTGGAATAATGAAACAGAAAATTACCATTTGACTTAACTTTTTGTCATTCCTAAAGTTTTAAAAGTAAATTTAATTAACTTTTTAAAATGATCACAGCTACATTTAAATAACCTGATTATTGCCTGTTATTATCCCACCTGTAGAGTGAGTTCTGGGATTCAAATGCATCCACAAATACTATAAACAGAAGGCTCTAGATAATAAGAATTATTGAGGTGGCATATGATATATGTTTTTTGAAAATGTTTCATTCAATTAGCTAATTTAGGTAACTAGGCTTCACTGAGCATTAATTAAATGTAACTGTGTATGGCTGGTAAACTGTAGATAAGAAATGCAATTTAATTTTTTCTTATTTTAGCTTGGCTTTAAAATTTGAAATGAATGAGTCCTGGCATGCATAAGATATCTCTCCTGTGCTTATCCTACTTTATCTTAGCTTCTACTAATCTAGTCAAAATAAGTATATGAGATAAGCTATGGGAGTTTGAAGCATTATCTAAATGACAAGTAACATCTAACAAAATAGTAAGACATGCATTCAGATCTGATGTCATCCTTGCCAGCCCTTACGGAAACACGTTTACTTGGTTTTACAACTTCTCCTATTTACAATTTCTCCTATTTAGTGAAGAACTTTATTTAAATCAATTCATACAAGGAAACGATTGCCCAAAAAGTACAAATATGCTTTATTGTGGATTAAAAATTATTAGTATATTTTTATGTACATAAAATAGCCAACCTTTGATAGCTGGATACCTTAATCCATAGCGTATGCCACATCTGTGCTTGTAAAAATCTCTATATCACCAGCAAATTTAGTCAAGGCTGAAGCATTTATTAGAGTATAAATTAATTATAGCTCTTGGAGGGTTGCAAGGTTAAAAAAACAAAAGTCTTGAATTCATAAAGAAATCATGCATTAAATTGAAATAAAGTTTAATCAGAGTATTAGTTGAATAATAATATACTCTATTTGAATTACAGCATGTCTTTGCTATTTATGCTAATCAACTTAAACTATATTAGCGTAATTAATGAAAAAATTTTTTATCCCACTAAAACAAACCAGGCTGACTTAAATGGTAATCCATTCAAATCTTCTATTTTTTTTTTGCATCATACTTACACAGAAAAAAAAGCTGAATCTTTGTTTTTTTTTTTTTAAAGTACACGCACACCCAGACCAACAAACATACCTTTATATGTTTTCTTAGAGTATGGCGAAACAGATACCTTTTGTGAAATACGTCACTCTCATCAAGAAAGACACACAATTCCCATGGTCACTACACCACTTTTATTGCCACATTTCTGTAGAGAAGATGAATTCAAATATATTCACATAAACTGCATATAAGAGAATACTCAACAAAATAAATAAGTTATGCAACTCATATTAGGCAAAAATGTTTGTAGACCAGCACTTGCTGTATAATAGGAAGCAAGCTTAGACACCACCATTATCTGCTCCTTTCTTAAAGGAGGATTACTGTAGCACACAAGTTGCCTTCCAATATACATACATCACTTGTTTTCTATTGAAATGAAAGGCTGCCATTGTTATAGGAATGGTTGATTACCTTTGGAAGGAAAGACTTTGAAAAGTTTTATTTTATGACCACAGTGACAATTTTTGATAATGAGACAGGACACAGATAAGAGTTATCTGATAGATCTTTGACATAGATATGGTTCTTTTTGTTTTCTTGCAGAATAATGTGTTTCCATAGGCCTATCTAGCAGGGATGCTACATTAAAGGTATTTTAAGCCCTCCATACAGCATGTTTGTTGGACAAAGTAAAGTGTATTCTTCCACTTGTTGGAGAGGAGGTGGGTGGGTAACTGTGAGGACAAAGAAGAAAAGAAGGAAAAAAAGGGAAAGGGAAAGGGAAAGGAAAAGGGAAAGGGAAAAGGAAAGGGGAAAGGGAAGGGGAGGGAAGCAGAATGAGGGTTGTCCTGACCAAATGCTATACATATTTGGAATAAAAAATCCTTTCTGTACTTGCCCCTCCAAATGCCTTTTCCTTTTCTCCTCAATGCCTTCTTCCCTATACAATTCCCTTTACTTCAACCCCCATTCTGGCCCAGCCACCAAAGAGGAATGAATCCACGTTATGGCAAAATTATAAAGAAAAAGAAACCCTGGTGACCCTGGGGCTCTGGGGGAAGGAAATAAACATTTTAAGACACAGAGCTAAACTTAGAGCATCTGATGAAATCTGGTCAAAAATAATGAAAAGTCTGGGAGGAAAGAAAATGCAGAAGAAATCTGCATAAATTACAGAAGGGTTTTAAGTGCATGGATAAGTGATGTATCTTACACTAAAATGATTCCTTAAATTGTAATAATGAAAGTAAGAAAATATGCTTTTTTTCTTAAAAAACAAAACAAAAAGTTAATAAAATATTTTCTCTGCACCAAAATATTCTTTGGAAAATAAAAATAAAAATGTTCTGTGTATGTTCTTTCAAGTTGTTTTGTAAAAATCATCAAAATACACAGTCCAATCCTGAAAACAGAGGTCCAAATGCCATTGAGAATTAAGCCAACAAAAGGTTTTCCATTTCACTGATTTGAAGCCACCTTCTTCCCTTTAGATTCCTGCTAAGAGCATCACTTGAGTTAGCACTCTTCCTCACCGTCAAACAGCAGCATTGCTTGGGTCTAGAGATATAAATTGTTACCTCCCTGCACGTCCTTAGTGGAGAAAAGTGCAGCTCGGCCTGCAATCCTAGGCCTAGAACTCTGAAGATACCCATAGCAACGACTGAAGAGAAAAAAAAAGTCTCCTCACAACACCGACTGCTATCCAAAGCGAAACTTGAGTCTATATTTGACTGTATTTGGCTTCTTTCGAGGTGTAGGAAGGGGGACCTTTGGTTTGACCAGGTGAGGAGGTCGCTTGTTTTTTTCTGGAACAGTGACTGTAAAAGAAAGTTCTGGCTGCTCTGACTGTTTGAATCTGGGAAGGAAATGGGTAGAAATATGTTGGGGTTTGACCCTTGGGCTGCAGCCTCTTTTGGCTTTACCTCTTTTGTTCAGTGCCACATACCATTCTCTTCCAGTCTTTTCTGTCCTGTGGATGGCTGAGGCATAGGTATTATAGCTGTTTTCTTGAAACCGCTCCTTGAATTTGCAATCATCTGTAAACCTGGCCTAGAAAACAAAAGGAGAGAATTTTGACTATCGGAAGGCAGCCTTGAATAGATTTGAGCTGCAAAATTTTCAGCATGTTATTTTTTAAAGTTTGAATTCCAGTAAGAGAAGCCAAAGTTTCTATTGATCCCTATTCCATTCCCTAAAATAAAACTGCCCAGACGTTGCTATCACTATCATCCTCAACACTGTTCCGTCGTTCACAACGCTGATTTCTGTGCTGAGTTACTACAGGCTCAGTAGCCCAAACATTAACATTCATAAAAGCAATGATTAGATGCCTTAATACATTTAATTATTGTTAACTCTATGAAAAGCCTAAAAATAAATGACCCTTAAGATCTGTAGTCACTTGCAGATTTGCAGAAAAAGCACTTTCTTCTAAGTCAGACTCTTGCAAATTCCTGAACCCTTAGCCTTAGAAGTAACCAGAAAACATTTCCCCAAGAAATTGTCCCTTGGCAACACATGCATTTGTGTTCTGTGACCCGGGGTTATATAATGCCCTTGAAACAAGTATAAATTTTCCATCATTATCAGTAAGACTTAGACTGCTAAGAAAGGGCCATCATGTAGCTTTATTCAGATTTTGTTATAGCTCTTTGGTTTTTTATTTTCTCACAGGCATAGACGCAGAGTGTTGGTGACTTCCAATTATTTTTTTTCTTTTCTGAATCAAACATTGATTGCTTTATTAGAGGATATGTTTTCTTTATAAAGAAATAAGTAATATGTAAATATAAGAAATTATTTCTGTGTAAATATCTAATATAAATTAATATAAACATACATTATTTATATAAACATAATAATGAATAAATTATATAAAGTTTTATTAAGAAATAAATAATACAAATAACATATATAATATATAAATAATATAAATATATATTATTTATATGTTAATAATATAAATCTGTATATAGAAAATATAGCATCCAATAAGTATATAAAGCAGTCAATGTTTCATTCAGAAAAGAAAAAAAATATATGTCACTAATACTCTGTGTCTATGCCTATGAGAAAACCAAAAAGTAATTCTAGGAAGGAGCGAAGTGGTAGGGAGAGATAACAACAGAAATGATATGTTTACATAATGACATTTTCCCTTTTTTTATGGAAATACATTATTTGCTGAAAAGGGAAGGAAAAAAAGACATTTTGTGTAAAATAGAGAAAAGGGGAAAAACACAGATTGTGTTGAGAGAAACGAAGAGGAAAGTAGACCTTCAGATAAAAGTTCTGAGACGACTGGAGGAAACTCTTTTCAGAGTAGTGACTGCATTATTTTCCCACTGCTAACTTGAATATAACTTTTTTCAGGACTTCAGGAGTTTGTTACCAGGAAACTCCAAATCAAAGGACTGTTTTGGACTATGGGACTAATGTATGATAACCATTTATGCTATATTGGACATTACTGTGGATTCTGGGTTTCTCAACCTAAGTTAGAGATAGGTCATTGGGAGTCTGATTCAAGGTTTTAGATACTGGAGGAAAAAAAATCAGATCATGCCTGTTTGAAAGTGCTGATTAGAGAAAAGGAAAATCCTTTAGTATGGGATGAAGAATTGATCGTAGGGCAGTAGAAAAGCTGCATTGCTTTCTAACACCATCTACAGCTTGAAAGAGGAGTAAAACCTTGAAAACTTATCTATATTTCCCTTTAATTCTCTCATAAGGGGAAAACCCATCACAGCCTGTAATGGTGGAGGGGAATTTTAGACAACCCAGAATTAAAAAGAAGTGCTTTTTTCATTGAAATAGTACCACATTGTCTTAGCTTTTAGCCAAAGGAAGCCAGAACTTCTGCAGACTTCACTTATAAAGATCATTTTACGTAAAAGATCTTAACCTCATTTTAGTGGCCCAAGAATAACAGAAAAATAACCTGGCTCAAAAGAGGTACAGGTGACAAGGGGTACAGATTATTATCAGAAAGAATCCAGATCTGAAGATTCTAGGGTCATGAGATGCTTTGGATACATGCATTTTCCCTACTCATGTGTTTCTCTGCTATGTTTCTGTAAGAGTATAATGAATCCCTCCCCACCTGTCCTCATCCCTGGAAATCATGAAAAAGTATGACTGGTTTATAGGTAGTCTGTTAGGTTTTGATTATGACTGCTTTTGTCTTGTATTGAGTAATGTTATGTTATGATTATTGTTGCTTTTGACTTCTTATTTAGTAAATAGTTCATGTTTAAGAGTTAATGGTATCATCGTGCCTGATTTGTATAAATGTGAAGCATATAGGTGGGGGCTCAGGAGCTACAATGTGAATGTAGAGGTATAATCCCTACCCAGGTTACATCTAGAACCCTAAGAGTGAATTGTAGTCACATTTCTGTCCAAATATGGAAAATCACTCCAACCTACCAGTGAGAACAAAGGTGGGATGAGCAAGGCAACTCCAAGAGAGAGAGAAAGGGAGAGAGAGAGAGACAGACAGACAGACAGACAGACAGAGAGACAGAGAGACAGAGAGAGAGAGACAAAGAGAGAGACAGAGAGAGAGAGAACTGAGTATTATTGGAGTCACATCTCTATATGAGCTACAATGATAAAGCTCTTCAGAGGTTCCAAAGCTATTTCACATTTCACTCAACACTTAACAATTGTTCATGAGAACAAACCCTAAAATCTGACATAGCTTTAGAAAGAAATTTTAGGTCACTTAGTATAGATATGTCTGGAAAGAAGTGACTCCCTCTTCCAGGTTCTGGAAGGTTTAAATTATATAGATTTTGATAAAGGTATCACACACAAGTCACACATGAAATCACATGAAGGGATTCCAAAACATAAGCCTGGGTGGACACCCAAGACTGAATGTGAATTCAGGACCTGCAGGAACCCCAAATTCCTTTTAGTTGTCTCTTCCATTCCTAGAGAGTTACTGGGGTCAAGATGACATTCTGGTGCAAACAGTCTCTAAAATGTCATAATAATTAGTTTTCCAAACAATCTAATAAAGCATTCTTTCCACACAATAATGCTGAGATAGGTAGAGTGGGCATTATGATCTACTTGGAATATTTGGGCCACATGTAATTTGGGGCATATGGAAAGAACTAGATACCAATGACATTTAATTTGCTTATGCTGGTTATTTACAGGTGGGTGTAGTTTGAGTTCTGATGGTAGCCTTTATTTGGGAATTGTGTCCTTGTGCATTCAAATTTTCTAAAACTCTACTATTGATAGTGTTTAACAATCACTATGTTTGAAATACAATGAGCTGAAAACTACTACTTTACTAATGCTACTTTAAACAAAATGTAATATCTTTGGGATCTTGATCCCATATTCTAGAAATCCTTTTAAGGTAACAGCTAATGCAGGTATCATTTTAAGAAACCACATAGTAATTTCTTTTATATTTTTAACAAAGAAATGATTTATTACAAATAAAAGTGTGAATTTGCTATTAATTTCTTAGCTTTTTGAAGTATTGATATGCTCTCCTGTTTAAATTATATAGTCTTAAAGTTTTAGCATAAAATAAAAGCTAGAGCTCTCAGGGATGAAAAGATAAGCATCTTAGAAATGATGAGGGAGTTGAGTTTTAGAGGAAAGTAGATGAAATGAAAGTATTTTTATATCCTTGAATTTTTTCTTGAAATGCAGTTGAATACAATGAAAAATGTCTTACACATGGTTCACTGACCTCACTTTCACTTCTGTCTTAGAAAATCCATTGTCTCTAAAACTTAGAATTGGGAATGATTAGCATTGGGAAAGACCAGAGTTCGAGCTAAGTATATTGAAATGTATTGAACTCTTTGGTCCCTGATTTGTATTTATTTCCCTTAAAGATGCAGTGAAAAAAAGGTGTAGAGGATTTGACAAGGTTTGTTATCACTGTTGTTGTTTGTTCAATGGAAGGGCCTTATTTCATTATCATCGATACACAAACCTTGCTTTTCTGGTCTTAGTTCCTCTCCTTGGGATCCAGAACATTAGTGAAAATCCTCCCCCAAAAACTCCCTCTCCAAAACTCTTGTTCCAAAAGCCCTGATGTTCAAGAGGAAGGCATCCATTTTTCACAGTGCATCTTCAGTTAAATGAGGGGAGTTGTTGATGAGAGAATATTTCAAAAAGTTTCCAGAATATGAATAGGGTCCAATGACCATTTGAGAGATGAGTGATAATCAGTGGAAGCACCTCACCAATCTCATTGCATACACACACCAATATATGGGGTGAGACCTCAGTCTCATAGATTTTTTTTGGACATCTCAATTGGTCTTTAATTAAATATTTTGTCTGGAAACTTCCTTGAATTTTGGCGGAAAAGACCCATTTGAAGCAAACATTTCAATTAAATGCTTCTTCAGAAAATATAGCTTTTCTACGAAGAAACTTCACCCAAAATAAGTATTCCTAGCCTTATGCATACATGATGCTAAAAAGCATGCAAGACACCCTTTCATGTCATGCAATGAGATTTTTGTGCTGACTAAGCTTGAATTCCTGTACACCTCCAGCAGATTTTTTTAGAAACATAAATTTCCCCGTTGCAATTTTCTATGAAGCCACTAGGTGGTGCAGTGGATAGAGCACTGGGTTTCATGTTAGGAAGTCCTGAGTTCAAATGTCACCTCAGACACTTACTGGCTAGTTGACCCTGGGCAACCTCTGTTTGCCTCAGTTTCTCCAACTATAAAATGGGAATAATAATATCACTTCCCTTCCAGGGTTGTTATTAGGATCAAATGAAATAATAGTTGTGTAGCACTAAGTACAGTGCTTGGCACATAGTAGGTACTGAATAAATACTTATTCCCTTCCATGAGATTTCAGTGAAAACATCATTTTGATTAGAAGCCAGATAAGTATTCTATTTACTAATTCAATATAAATAATGTAAGAGAACTAGATTTATTAAAACATTAAGAGATCTTTTTTAAAATTTCTGATTAATCAGTCAGCTCACCAGTTGCATGTATTAAGCTCCTTTTATGTGCCAGGCACTGGGGATAAAAAGAAAGGCATAAGACAGGGACTCCTGTTCTGAAAAAGCTCACAGCCTAATGGAGAGTGAACCTTCAAACAACTGTAAAAACAAGGTATAGACAGGATAAATTGGAGATAATCTAAACACTGCATGTCACACACAGTTTAGTTCAGTGGATTCAGGCCCAGTTGAATCACCAAAATCAAAGGGACTGCCAATAGTTCTTGGTCAGCTTGGAAGATGGTCTCTAATGAAATGCCTCAGGGATCTGTACTTGACATTGTGTTACCTAAAATGTTTATCAACGACTGGGATAAAACACAGAGATGGCATGTTTATCCCATTTTAAAATGACAGAAGGATGTTCAGAAGGATAACTAATTCATTGGATGACAGTCAGGACCCAGAAAGCTCTGAACAGGCTAGAATATTGGGCTAAATCTAACAAGATGAAATTTAACAAGGCTAAATATAATGTTTTAAATCTGGAAATAAAATAAAAACACTTCACAAGTAGAACATGGGGCAGATGTGACTAGATAACAGAATTTCTACAAAAAAAAATCTTGAGGCTTTAATGAACTTTAAGCTGAATGTGAGTCAGCAGTGTGATATGACAGAAAATATATATATATATAATTCTTAGGTTGCCTTGAAAGGCATAAAATCCATAGAATGGGGAGCCCTGGTCAGTCTTCATCTGAAGTAATATGCTTGCTCTGAGTACCACATTTTAATGTTACTGATATGGTGAAGGGACTATACCTCATGATAAATGAGGGTTCTTTGACAGACATGAGGATATTCATTCTAGAAAAGAGAATATAGGAATGTGATTGCTGGATTAAAGTCATTGTCATGTGAGAGAAGGCCTGGTCTGTTTGGTTCCGGAGGGCAGAATGATGAGCAACAGGTGAAAAAAAAGGCAGTCTTCAGTTCATTGCAAGCAAAACCTTACTAAAAATTACAACTATCCAAAAAGTGAACCTTCTCAGGAAGACGTGGGATTCCCTGCAGCAAAGGCTTAAAGAAAGCAAAAAGAATCCAGAAGGAAATCAACAGAGATAAGAGCTTACATCATTAAAAAAGGTGAGGATAGAGGAAAGACCAGAGTTTTTAGCACATAAAAGAACAATGATCAAACAAAAGATGATACAGGAATATAATGGAATATTATTGTGCTGCTTGAAATGATGAAAGGGATAAATTCAGAGAAACCTTGGAAAACTTGTATGAATTGACAAAGTCAAATGAACAGAACCAGGGGAACAGGTTATCTAAATACAACCAGAATTTAAAATTAAGACAATTTTGAGTCAAGAACTCTGATCAAGGCAATGACAAGTCACAACCATAGGAGACTGATGATGAAGAATGCCTCCTACCTCTTGACAGAGGTGATGGAGTAGAGGTGCAGAATAAGTCACATATCTTCAGAGAGTCCCTTCTAGCTGAACGATTTTGTGATTCTATGTAGAAAGTGTAGGGAGTCCAGACAAATATGCACTAACTAGCCATAAGATATACTAAGGATTGAGTGAATACATTTGGTTTATAAAAATAAATCCCTGTTTTTTCCTGTTTGCTTATGATTTTCTTCTTTCCCCTTAAAACAACAGCAGACTCTGGAAATGATCAAAGGAATCAAAAAGAGAAAGGAGTACAGTTAATTGAAGTCTATGCAAAAGTGAGATATTACTGTTCATTTCTCTGAAAGGCCAACGCTTCAAGGAGGAGGAAGTCCTGCTACTCCGCATCTATGTTCACTCTTGCTGCCTTATTCAACTCCAGTGTCCTCTCCATGTGGTGCTGTCCTCCTCCCGTGTTTTTGTTCCAATCCTGAGTTTCCAACTGTTCAGAGCCTGCCTTTCTTCATCCAGTAGTACCCCCTTGTCACCAATATACATTAACAGTAATTATCAAGGACTTTAAGGGAAAAAAAGGAAGGAAGGAAAGGAAGAAAGCAAGGAAGGAAGCAAGGAAGGAAAGGAGGGAGGGAGGAAGAAGGCAAGGAAGGAAGGAAGGAATGTTGTTTTTAATGAAAAAACTTGACCCTGAAGAAGAGATGAGAAAAAATAGGTCTCACTTACTTCTCTGCAGAGCTGGGAGACTATAGCTGTACGAAACTTTGCTCATGTTATTAGATTCCACTGATGTATTGTCAAAAGAAAGAAAATATACCACTTGTATTTTCTTTCCTCACTTCTGGAGGTAATTGGTGGATTCTTTCTATCTTGACTTTTTCCCCTAAAATAGATCTGGGCAGTTTTCATTTATATCTTGAAATATAGCATCTAAGACTCAAAAAAGCAAAGAAATCCATCAACATGGTTTTCAGGGAATCCAATGACTCTTAAAGGATCTCTACTTGACCCACTTTCCGAGTCGATTGTTTTTGTTGTCAGATAGCTTACATTTTCTTCTACCTCTTGAGTCATTTTAACGCCTCCTATTCATTTACTTGTATTTGATGTATTCTAGTTTTCTGGGTAAGGTTTCCCTCTTTCTCCTCTAAACTATTTATTCTCCTTCCACTTCTTCCCTCCATGGCTCTTATTTCATTTTTTAAATGCCTGGCTTCATTTCTTCCACTTATTCATGTAGTCCTTATGGAAAATCTATTTTTTCCTCTGAGTTGCTGCTTGCAGTTGCATGGAGTTAATTGCTCGTTTTGCAAAATTTCTAGATTTGTGCTGTGTTTACATACATACGTATACATATATACATACACACACACTTACAGGTATGTAAGTATATATGTATGTATGCATACATGTATATACACATATATGCATGTGTGCACACATGTATATACACATATATGCATGTGTGCATACATGTATATATACACATATACACGTATGTATGTGTGTATACATACATATACACATATACATATATATTTGGTATTGGTCAGTATTTTCTTTGATTTATTCATCTCTCCAACTTTTGAGTTACTGCATTCAGACTTTGTGCCAGAGACAAGCTTTGCTCCTTGATGAGATCTTCTCCTCTGCTTGGTCTGGCCCTGGATCACTTAGGTTTCCACACTGATCTCCACCTCTCCAGGTTTGCACATTTCCACATGTTCCTGTCTCATTTAGGTTCAGAGTGAAGGAACTTCGGGGTCCTCTCTGGCACCTCAGAACAAAGTGTTCAGGACCTCTGAGCCCTGGATGCCGATGCTATCCTAATGTGAGCACCAGTGTGTTGCATTGGTCACTACACTCCCTAGGGCTTTCAAGGTCCCCATTCTGCAGCTTTCTCACCATTCTAGGTCACTATCAGCAGAGCTTCTGCTCTTGCTTTTGGACACTGAGCTTTGCAGTCTGCACATTATATCTCGCCCATCTCTACTCATGCTTGAAGGCTGGGCTTATTTGACTGTGCTGGTCCTGGCTTTTCTTGTGCTCTCCCCGTTTATTACACAGGGGCTTCTGGGTGACGTTTTGTTCAGTTCTGGGGAAGAAAAAGTCGTTTGTCATTGTTCCTCATTAGATTTCTTGATTCAGTCTGGTACAAATTTTAGTTAATTTTTTTTCTAAAGTGAGAATTTTAGAGTTGGGCAGTATGTCTCCATTTGAGCAACCATCTTGACCATCTTTATTTGCTGACCAAAAAGAATAGTTCTAGGACTGGGAATTTTGAGTCAGATAGGAAGAAGATGAAAAATATTTTGAAGTTATTGGACCTTATAAACAAAATAAAATGACTGATATTTCTAAAATGTTTTGAGGTTGACAGAGTGTTTTATCTTTTTGATCCACATAACAATCCATTGACATAGGTACATCTGGTATTATTATTACCATTTTTACAGATGAACAAACTGAGGCCCAGAGAATTTAAGTAACTTGCCGATGGCCACACAACTACTAAATATTGCATGTTAGATTCAAACCCAAGTCTCCCTCAATTCCAAGTCAAACACTAATTCTACCCTGTCTCTTAGAGCAGTGGAAGCATTGTACATAAGGGGAAAGAGTAGAATGGTTGACTAAGAATCAATGTACCTTGGTTCAAACTCAAGCTCTGCTACTTACTAACTAGCTGTAGGGCATGGAGCCCATCACTTGACCTCACTAGAATTCACTTTCCTCCTCTCTAAAATGAACCACTGGACTACAGAATTTCTAAGGCTCCTTCAGAGTTTCATGTAAGAGATTGAGAGCTTAAAGAGAAGGGGAAGAAGGGAATAGAATAAGTGTTTATTAAGCACCTACTATGTGCCAGCACTGTGCTAAGTGCTTTACAGGTATTATCTCATTTGATCCTTATACCAACCCTGGCAGGTAGGTACTAGTATTATCCCCATTTTATGGTTGAGGAAACTGAGGCAGACAGAGAGTAAGTGACTTATCCAGGATCACACAGGTAGTAAAAGTACCTGAGGCTGGATTTGAACTCATTTTCTTGACTCCTGGATCAGTACTCTGTCTATTATAACACCTCACTGCCTAAAGGAACTTAGAGGTCATTCGTCCGACCCTTTCAGTTCACAGTCGAAGAACAGTAGCTCAGAAACCGTAAGTGCCTGGGATCACACAGGAACTAAGTAGCAGAACTAGAATGAAGATGTCCAACTTAAATTTAAGGCCAGTTCTATCTCCTAAGATTCTATTAGTACTTACCACACAGTGATTTTTTTTTTTCAAATCGAGAGGATTGTAAAAATTATAAAAAATTACTACATATAACCAAAGATCTTCTAGTCTCATCATAGTATGTCTGAATTTGAGGCATTGCCATCAGGAAGAAGTTTACTATAGTGCCATCTCCGGCATCAAAGATATCAACCTTCTTAATCCATTCACTTATATTCTCTTTCTCCCCCCCATATATATGTATATATGCACACATACATACACACAGATACATGCATATACGCATATACGCACATACACACAAAAATAATGCATGTGTTTGTGTGTGACTATATATATAGACACATGCACGTATATAACCATGGATATGATTAAACACTGAGAAGAATCTTTGCATCTGAAAGCAGATTTGTCCTTGTCCTGTAAGCTCATCAGTGGGCAAATGCCTCATAATCAAAAGGTTTACAAACTGCTAATAGAACCAGAACGATCAATTCAGACATATGACTACTATGTACCCGTTATATACATATAACATATACATGTATATACACATATATCTAAGTTTACGTGGTATAGAAAAAGTGAATTTGAACTACAAAGATAGATGACCCCCTTCCATCTGCATTTTGGTGTGAATTTGTCACTTATTCTCCAGCTGCCTTCCAGTCCAATTTAGGCTAGCAAAGTTAAATTATAAAATCCTAGATAAGGAGGTGTTGGGGGAGGGGTGAAGAGGTATCTCTGTTCTAGATGATACTTTAGGCCAGGGGTGGGGAACCTGCAGCCTCGAGGCCACATCCTTCTAGATCCTTGGGTGTGGCCCTTTGACAGAATCCAAGTTTTACAGAACAAATCTTTTTATTAAGGGGATTTATTCTGTGAAGTTTGGATTCAGTCTAAGGGCCGAACTTGAGGTCCCAGAGGGTCACATGTGGCTGCAGGTTCTGATCAAGTGTAACATCTTCACCTGTTTTATAATGTCCTCCACTTAGAAGAATTTTTCTACTGCAACATTTTCTATGGCTCTTTAGATTGAGAATTAAATATTAATCAATTATTTGATAAATATTTAAGGGTCTACTATGTGTCAATCACTATACTAGGTACTGGGATTAAAAAAAGAAAAGAAAAGAAACCTGTCCTTATGGAGCTTACATTCCATCACAGTTAAAATAATACAATTATATGTATTAATTATAATTATATACAATATATTATATATTACATATATGGAAGTATGTATGGATGGATGTCCTTCAATAGAGGAATGAAAGAATTTCCATCAATCTAGCTCTTTTAGGAGCTCCCTGAAGCAAAACAGTAAGATTAAAAGAGATGTCTGAATAATAACAAGATTGTGGTGAGGCATGCACCCTTTTTAAGGAGTAGGAATTAGCTTGGGAAGTTTTATAATTAAACACAATGTAGGGAAAGGAAACATCTGTTAATAAGAGGCCAGAAGGTGCCCTAAGTAATAGATTTGAACCAAGACAGAAGTAGAGGCTAAGCAAAATGCTGAGCTTCCAAGGAGGATGCTTTCCTACCTTGCCAAGAAACAAACAAAATCTTTGCTGAGAGAGAATGCTAAGGGGAAGCGAGCAGATGCCTTGCAGGAATCTGGGAGAGATCTCCTTCCAAAAGAGCAAAATCTGGACCTTCTTGGGAACTCAAGAAGGACTCCCTGTTAAACTTCTTATTAAAATGCAAAATGCAAATGATGAGAAGGGAAAAGAGAAAAAGATGGAGAGGTAAAGGGACTATTTCTGGGAAATTTTGATTCAGCTTAAGAACTATTTGAGAAAGAGAAGAGGTAGAGAAGGAATAATTCTAGTACTGATACATAAGATAATTTGAGCAGCAGCCTTGAACTTCCCCACTGAATTCATGGTGGTTTCTAATTTTTAAATTTTTTTCTTTTTGCTGCTGGGGTAAATCAATTAAGAGGAGAGTCAAGCCAAGTATACTACACCTTACCATCATGTCCTATTTATGGTACATTGCACCTGATCGGTGTAGTACTAAAAATGTGTCCTTATTCATAAGTAGAACTGAATACTGGCCTTCTTTTCAAAAAGTACAACCTGCAAGCCTCCTATATACACTGGATTGGGTATATGATTTTATATATAAATATAAATACTTTATATCTTTTTTTAACAATTGCCAAACACACAGCAGTATTTAATAACGGTCAAATTTTAAATGAATGAAACAAAATTTCTGCGACTGAGCTAAGTAGTGCTATGAAACCAGTTCTTTGAAAATCCAAACAATGCAATTTTTTTTTAAAAAGCAGACAAGCAAAAACCATCTTGAGGGAAAAAAAAAACAAGCCTCCTTCTTTCTTCCCCAAATCTAGACTAATTATAAGAATCTAGAATTTGTTTCTCAACATAATAAATACTAATAGGGTGATTGTGAAGATCAAATGAGACAACATGTGTGAAACACTTAGCATATGTGAAACACTTACTATATGCTTGTTCCCATCTCCTCTAGTCAAGAGTCTGGGCTGTTGTTTCTAGGTCTCTAAGATGGTTAACCAGTAGGTATTCACCCCTTGATGAACTTATGGAAAATATATCTCAAAAAAATCCACTTTTGAGCTTTGAAGATTCATCTTGAGGTTTAATCAAGTATTTATAACTTTGCCAACCAAAACCAACCCATTAAAATTCATTTAACATGCCTAATCAATCAATCAACAAGCCTTTATTAAGTGCCGGTTATCTGCCAGCTGCTGTGCAAGGCACTTGGGATATGGTAACAAAAATGAAGCAGGCTCTTCCTTACCTCAAGGTCTTTCCATTCTATCAAGGGACATGTACACATGAAAGTATGTACAAAGTACTTATACAAGGTAACTCAGTGGGGGCAGCATCAGCAGCCTCATGTAGGTAGACCGAAGTTGAAAATATATTACTAAAGAATCCAGTTCAAAATGATACCTCCCAAATATAACACAAAATGCTAATAAAATGCCATAATTAGAACTTTCCAACAGAGTAAGATAATCCAAATGTTTCCATATGGGACTTAGAAGAACAGTACTTTCTTTTGCATATGTTTACCTAGCTACAAGATAATTTTGAGCACCCAGGATGTGCCTATAAATCCAAGTAAGTAATTCTTTAAGTACCCAGTAAACTTTTATCATGATAATTTAGAAACAAGAAAAACAGAAAGTCAATATATCTTCCCCAGTAAAGGTTGGGAATTGAGGGGAACATTGATTATAGGAAGAATTACTTCACTTGTTCTTTTAGCATTGGCTTTGTAAGGACTATCTTTCATTGACCGTAGTACCTCAAACCTATTTAGGTACCCAGTTGGTTTCTTGGTTGAATTGAATGCTCTACCTCTACAGGAAAGCTCAGCATCTCTATAAAATTATTTATTGAAAGTAACTCAAAATTATTCATGCCAATTTCATAATATAGTTTGTAATATGGTAGTACTACACCTGTCTTTGTGATCTAAACTAATCAATATTTGGGAAACACCATTAAGTTTTCAAAATCTTAAACAGGACTTTTAAAACAAGAAAAAAAAATCTGTGCATAAGATTGATAATTGCTAGAATTAATATTATTTCTAAATCCAGAATCCTTAAAAATGAACCACTTTATAATTTCATTATATTTTCATATAAAGCAAAAGGTCCCATAAAGCCCACTAGGCTCAGATAAGAGAATGAGGGCTTGAAAAATTTCAGTTTGAAAGAGTCCAAATAATTGCAGAACTTAACATTTATCTCTACTTCAGCTCAAAGTCATCAGAACGACTTTTATATCAAAGCCTTTCAGTGAGTGATGAGAACAAGATTTGCCAACTGTTTAAAACTCATTAGGCCATGAAATAACTTTACCCTGCCAAGCCAGGACAGGAGAGCATCTACTGTTTTGGCATTATCTGTGTTATTTAGACCAGCCTTCTTTAGACATTTGGGTCAAGTTTCTAGAAATTTGTTGCTTGAATTTGCCTGAGGAATCAAGTATTCTATCTTCATAGCCTAATGTAGCTAATTGGCATCCATCTGTAACTTAGTACTCTTGGTGACAATTGTCCTTAACCTGGCCTGAGTTTAATCTAATTTATGTAAACCTTAGGCTAGCAATCCACCTGAATTTAAAGAAAATAGCAAGATATTCTTCTCTACTTAAATTGACCGTTATCAAAAAACAAGACTGTATTACATGGTAATGCTCAAATATAGACAAATTCCTTATTATTTTATCTTTTTACAAATGAAAGTAGATTGGCGAGAAATTATTCTATTCATTAAAGATAACTTTATTATTAATGTCTATCCTTTATCTAGATTTCTATTCTTATAATACTAATGGGATTTGTGAGAGAAAAGGGATATCCTACATTTCCCCAAATGATGTTATGGCAAAACAAATATAATAAAAGGATTTTTTTTTCAAATAGCATATTATTACAGTTCCCGTATTGTAAAATACTGACTTTGAAAATGATATTTCTATAAACACACACATATATTAAATACATAAGTCATTAAGTTAATTTGAATGAGAGATTATAGACTTTCACCATGACCTCTCCTTTATCTTAAAAGTATTCTATAACTTTAGGCTGTACTGTAGGGTCTAGAAATATTTCATATCCTAAGAAGCATTCCATATCATATCCTAAGATTCATTCCAAGAAGCAGAGATTTTTAAAAGGCATACTAAGTGGTAAAATGATCACAATATAATACATTTAATTGGTATGTGAGATTTATCAGAGTCAAATCATCTCTAAAAATCACCATAAAATGATTTTTTCCTTTATTGAATTAAAGTGTTTCTCCTACCAAATATTGCTTATTTTAATCTTTTAAAAGCATTTATTTCTTGAATAATGCCTTTAAATCTTTGTTCACTATATTGGAAAAAAGCATCTTCCACATTTATTTTTTGAGTAATCCCCCTCCCCTTGGTGCCAGAAAAACAATGATGTATAAGGTAGTAATAAGCACTATAGTATCGTAAAAACAAGGAATATTTATGAATGAAAGTAATTTTAGACTGTCCAAAATCTTCTTAGACATAAAAGTAATTATTTTATGAGAGTAAAATACAAAGACAGAATACATGGAAATAAATGATAAGAGAGACTGAATACACAAGGGTTGTATATTTTCCATCCAAGAAAACAAATGAAATTATTTATCTACATGTGAATTTACTTGTATGCAATCTATGAAATAGAAACTACTTGTATACAATGTGTAGTAGATAATATTTTTATACAGTCTTTTAAAGAAACTATTGTATGGTAGGATCTTTTTTTTAGGTGTATGCCTAATAAACTTATAATGAAAATTAGTGTCCTAATCATAAATGTAGGAATTCATGAACCTCATTTGCACCACTTGTGTTCATTTCATTTCTAAGCATTGAAAACTCACATTTTACAAGTAAAATAATGCTATTTCCATGTGTACTTAAGTTTAATAAGCGAGGATATTTGAATCCAATAAAATGTTTGAGTAAATGAAATGAACATCTAACATGTAATTGCAAAAACAATTTTTGCTAAAATGTAAATTAATCATGTTTAATATAGACATATATACACATAGATATGCATATGCATATACATATACAATCAGACACATATATATCTCTAGGCAAGTTGTCACCTCTACCTATGACTTTGGAAAATAACTTTGCACGTAAAGTTTCCTTAACATCTTTAATTAATGAACATAATGCAATTCTACTTACACTTGCATGGAGTTTTCCCTTTTTTGACATCGCTAAAAATTTGTTGCTGAAAACTCCTCGTATTCCTACAATCCCCTGAGACACAGCAAATATTTCCAAAACACCTAGGATGACAGAAATCCCAAAATAAAACACAGATTGTTTGATAATACTGTGAAGAATTCAATGTCTATGTTGTTTCTCTTTATATCTTCTTTGTAAAACCAAATCTACTTTCTTGTTTTGTTCAACATCAATTTTGAGAAAATTTGTTATCACCTTAAATGATTAATTGCAGGCTCCAAAGATATTTCATTAATCTCTTTTTTGTTATCAATACTCAAATGCTTTCTTGCAAGTACTGATCCACATTCACTAAATAGTATTCGATGATAATACCTTTTATATGGAAATTAAAGGAATTTTTTTTTCATTCGTATTCTCTAAAACCCAACACAGGGTTTTTGGCAAGAGTAATAATCCTCATTTCTATTAAATATATGGAATTCACTCTTTCAGTCAACTATAAAGAAATAAAAGCATTGAAAATATTTTATGTCTTTAAATTCAAATTTGACAAATCTTTACAATTAGAAAGCATATCTTCCACCTTAATTTATGAAAATGCATTATTATATAAATGCCTCCAGTGCATAAGGTAATATTTGTATTACAGGTATTTAGGAACTGTTGGCTCAATAAAATTAAGTTTAATTGAATAAAGTTTTTTATAGCTTGGGTTTTTTATGGAAATATAAAAATTTAATTGGAATTACTTAATTCATATTGTATATATCAGTCCAATATTATTAACGCTTTTTTTAAAGTCTCTGTTCCTTTATTTGGAAATTACATATCCACAGGGATTAAGGGAAAAAATCGTAGATGGCAGAAAATTGTAAGTGAAACAATTGTGATTTATCCCATAGATTTGCATTTTGAGAATCAATATTATGCTATAAAAAGAGGAGGTTAGAATATAGCTTTAATCTCACAGTCATATAAATATCAGAGAAAAAACGGGTGATATTGTGGGGAGAAATTACCCTGGTTTTCCATTTTCCACATTATCTGCATACTGGAGAAAGAGGGCAAAAGAAGCCTATTGTCCTCCCATCATGTTGTGGACCTAACAGCACTTTTAGAAAAACTGATACACAACACTCCACATTTATAAACTATGTATTAATGTGTGATCATACTTGTATCACAGAAGGATGCTCTATTTCACATTAGGGTTTCCCCAAAGAGTTCCTGAAAAATCCAATTCTTCCTGGCACGTGGGAAATACTTTTTCAAATTCTTCAATTTATACTCAACTTTTCAGAACTTTATCAGTTCTCGAGAGTGAGGTGCACCTAAATGCAGCACTATTGAGAGAAATCTCTCAGCTAAATTCCATTAGATTACCTGGCCAGGTGGCAATTTCCCCAAGCAAGTAGGATCATCTGAAGGACTTTTTGGGAAGAAAAAAAAACATTCTTAGCTGTGAGTGCACAGCTTTCATTAAGGAAAGCAATGACTAATTTAAAGATGTTCACTTTAAATTAACTCCTAAAGTAAATTCTAGAAAAAAAAGAAATGTTGTTTGCTGTTAGATTGTGAATAAATATACCAGTTACTAAATAAAGTATTGCCTTGTCAATTCCGATTTTCAATATATTTTAAATACCACTGCTCTTTAATAAGTCTTACAGGACAAACTATGTAACAAAGAAGCTGATCTAACAATAGGAAACTAACTATGAACTTATTTTAAGGTTGTTATTAATTTTGTTTATAAAAAACTCCCGGGAAAGGTTCTATAAGAGTAGTATTAATGCCTTTAGAAATGTACAAGTTTCTGTTGACTATGGATAACAGAGAGAAATAAAAAATGAAGAGAGAGAAAAATAGCAAAAAAAAACAAAAACAAAAACCCAAAAAACCACCCAAATATGGAGTGAGCATGGCAGGGCAGGAGGACAGATATTCTTTATGATATTTCCCCCTAATATTAGTTAGATCTTCACATTTGAAAGTTTCTTATTTGAATTTCAAGAAAACAAACCCAAATTCATCATTCAGATGACCCTGGAGCATTTAAAAATGAAGTGCACTATATCTGTAAACATTTCTGAGTGCTTGAGTGGAAATATACTAACAGAGAACAACAAAAGAAAATACTTATTGGAAGCACATTTCCCCTCAAAGTAAAAGTTTTAAGACTTTTAGTTAAAAGATAACATTGACTTATCTGAAGAGAAATGAACAGTCTGGCAATTGTATATTGTTGATTTTTGATATCAAATATAATGTTATTTACTCTCTTTGTCTGGCTTTTGAAAAAAACAAAAGTATTTTGACTCTTTTAACACTCATATCTGTTTCAGGGCTATGATCATTGAATTTTTTTTATGAGACAAACTGTATTTGAGGGATTTATTCCTGATAAATTCTTCTCCTGGGAAATTTAGACTTTTTTATCCTTAAAATGAGATTTACTTTAATAGAATACAATATTAAAATATATGCAACTGATTCTTCTACATTTACATTTCTTAATCTGAAAAGCGCAATCTATTTACACAAACTTTTCTAATTCACATAGGCATTACTATAGATCCAGGGCAGACTTTTTATACCTTATTTTAATATTATGGCAAACATTACAAAAAGGATGTTAAGGATAGTAAGTCCAAAGCAACTACAGCAGTGGTTTCATGGTAATTCATTTGTATTGGACATTGGACCAAATTTTGCATTTTGTTTCATCCCATACACTCCTAGGATTTTTCTGGAAAGCAACTGGTCTTTCATATTTACTGTGCCAAATCTCAATAGGTAAATTAGGCCTAGGATTGTGGTTGTGTGTATATGAATGCACATATCCATGGAAATGCTAAGTGCTACAGTTGGCTAATATATGTCATAAAGAAGTTAGTAACTATTTAGCCCTATTGTCCTTAGAAGCCTAGAAGCTTGAGTATTGAAATCACATTGTGCTAGCAATCATCTTATACCAACCAAAAGGACTAATCTTAAACAGAATGTGTGGTTAACATATTTGTTGAACAAAAATGGATCATTGAAAATTATAGCAAGTTCATATTCTTGACTCAGACTCCCACCCTTGTTTTTAGCTTCTTGCTTTCCTTCTCAGAAACCATCCTTCCATTCTCAATGTTCCCTCTCATCACAGAAGAAAACTATCTAAGATAATTTACCCTGAGGTTTCAGTGATTTAATATGCTGTACTTCCAGAATGTTTGCATTTTAAAAGGAGATCACAAGGAGGGAGAAATGCTAATTTCAAAGGAATACATCACTAACAGAAGAACTGTAATAACTATAACACCCAAGCATGGAAGATATTTTGAGGAAAGAGTACATCCTTGGTGCCTCCCAAGTGACAGGACACAGGCACCTATGTGCTCCACTGAAGCATAAGGCCAGCCCATTGTTCCAAGATAAATATACTCAATTAGGCATCATAATATAGCAAATGAGAATACTGAAAAGCAGCAAAAAAATTAGGAAAAGTAATGTTTTCTTGAGAATTTTTTTCCTGTGGGATATTAATGCCAGAGAAATATATCTGAGTTATAAAATCATATAGAATGTTCCTTTGTGTAGTTACACCAAGAGATCTAATAATGTAAACAATTACTTCCTCAGTTAATATTTATTTCTCTGGTCTGTAAAGCCTTGTATTGGAAGCTATTGCAAAGTGAAGAGCTGAAAAAATATAGGCCAAATTCAGGCACCAGACAGTTCTGGAAATCCTCAAACTGTCCCCCTGAATTGCCTTACATTGGCCAAATCCACCAGATAATCCTTTCTTGTTAGTTAAGCCAATTTAAGCCAAAAAAAGAACCTTTAAGGTTTTTACAGTATCCAGATGGCAGCCTACAGTGATTTTATCTAATATTCATAATCAAGAGATGGCATAGTCATTGAGTTTCAATTTCCTTCTCTGTGAAATGGGTAGCCCATACCTTCCAGGGGTATTGTGATGCCAGAGGAGATGCTCTATGTAAAGCACCTGGCTAACCTGAAAGCATTTGTTTCTTCCCAATGGTCAGTGCAGAGGCCAGCACAGAAAACTTAATATTTTTTAAAGAATCAGATTAATGAGATGGTTACCTAATTCTGCCTTCCCTTTGCACAAAGTAGACATGGCTTGTAATCCACTTTGGCTGGGAAGAACATAATCATGGCTGTTAATACAGAACAATCCAGTTCCATGCATATGTATGCCAGTACTTTAAATCAATGAAAAAGTAGCACTTTGGACAAAATCAAATGATGAAACTTTTCAATTTTCAGGCAAATGTTTTTGCTTCATTGAGATGTGGCCTTTGCCTATGCTGCAACTCGTCCAAAACTAGGTGATTCCCAGGAGAATTGCTATGACATTTCAAAAGCATTTGTATTCCAGCTATATTTGAAACACATAAGAAAAGGGGGGTGAGGTGAGGTGGGACCGGATGATACAGAAACCTTTACAGACCTACTAAATCAGTGAAGGAGACCTCTATTATCCCTACGTATTTCCAAACGATGAAGAATTTATGGGATTTAAAGTTGTTCATTTTATAAGTGAAGAGACTAAGACCCAGAGAAGGAAATAACATCTTCTGATTACTGATCCAGGACACTTCATTGAGACCACTGATATCCTGATAAGTATATCAGAGAGCCTAAAAATGTGTTACGCTCATAATTCTATACTAACCTGACACCCTATTCAAATTATTTCAAACTTGGTGGGAACTTAGTAGACCAGGTCTGGAGTCAGAGATCCTAAATTAGAATAAAAACTCTGCCACATCCTTTCTACTTTTATGACTTTAACCCCTCTTGCCTCAGTTTCCTCAACTATAAAAGGAGACCTCTAAATTCCTGCCCAAATCCAAGTCTAGGACCCTAAAATCTATCCTTTTGAACTGCAGAGCTCCAAAAATTTGAAAAGTTTCCCAAAGTAAAATAGTTTTGTAACATATGTCCACATTCCATCTGTTAAAATGTTAACATTTAAAATAACTCTTTTTCAACTTACACGAATGTTAGAATGACTTTGCATAGCAAAGCCTTATCTTTTCTCAAGGGGGAAATGTATAAAGTGAGCATATTTTGAATAGGTCTCTGCCTTTGCTGCAAAGAATACATGCTAGCGTTGTTCGGTGGTGTTTGGAGACCCTTTGAAGGATCGTCAGTTTTCTTAAATGTGCTCTGTTCCAACCCTATCTCTTCTACTATCACTGGTCTCTTACACATACTCCTTTGTTCAATCACTTTCCCCATATTGCAGATTGTTACTTCGGATGCATGAAGCCTACAACGTGGTCATAATGTGGTACTGTAGAAATAACCGGTTATGGAGTTAGAGGAAATAAGTATAAATCTTGGCTCACACATTTACTACCTATGGTACCTTGACCTAGTCATTTCACTTCATCTGTAAAACAAGGTGATTGGACTACTTCTACCAGCCCTTCCTATTCTGAATCTAAAGCTCCTAAGTGATGGGACATAACTAACCTAAAGATTTCTAAATATCTGAAGGAGGAAGGAAATAAGGCACCAATGGGTATGGGGCTGTGCTATCAAAGCTGCTTAGAGGCAAGAATCAGGGTTTAAACTTCCTTGCCATCCTTCACAGTACCCAGCATAGTGCTGAACATAAAAAAGTAAACAATAATATGAAAAGACTAATTTACATTTACACAATGCTTTATAGCACATATCATATTTGACATTTACCACCTTGCATGGTGGGAGTATTAAAGTATTTTTATGAAATTTTTACAAATAAGGAAATGAAGACTGGGAGAAGCATAAGTATTTTGCCCATCATACAGCAAGTAAATGGTGGAGCCAGAACTTGGAAATGAGGCTCCGGCCTCCACTCTGCTCTCAGCAGAGTCAAGGAATCTGGGAACCAAATACTTCATGTGTTTGCATGCATTCAATCTCTATATTGATTTTTTAGGAGGTGGTGGTGGTGGTGGTGGTGGAGGGATTTCTTTGCTACAAAGGAGGGTTCAGTTGCAGGGACAGGGGAAGTGGTCTATAAAGAAATGACTGTGATATAAAAACAAAAGACATCAATACAACATTAAATATACGTGCTAAGGATAGGGTCTGGACTTGCGATTTAATTGGCATAGAGGTCCCCTTGATCAGGAAATACCTTCTACTAATGCAGGTCAGCAAATTCTCTTCAACTTACAGTTTGAGAGATTTGCCTAGATCAACACTGAGAGGTTAAATGATTTACCGAGGGTCACACAGGCAGTGTGTGTTAGTGGTGAGACCTGGTTTAAGTCTTCCTGGTTCCAGTCATGTGGTCTCTCCATGCTATGGAGCAGTATTAGAAACCTAGTCATTAAAATTCATTACTGTTAAAAAGCCTAAACTTCACAATGCTCAACGAGAGGAAATTGCAGTTAAGTGTTAACTCCAGAAGGGAGTCTAATTTACCCTGAATGATACACAGATATTCATTTTGTGGCTAAGGAAAGACATTTGAGGCTGTGGTTCATAGTGAATCAGGCTTCAGATTTCAAGAAGGTCTCTGTTCAAATCCTGCCTCTGACATACGCTGATTGTGAATCATTTAATTCCTCCAGGCCTCAGGCAACTCTTTAAAACCAAATTGCTAAATAGTTGTCCATCTATGCTAGAGAGAGATTGTTCCCCAAGCGTTCCATAGACCACTTAAATCCCAGCTCTTCACACTGGCACAAAAAAAAAGGAAAGACAAAAGATCTATGAATTCTGAAGACCACCACTGTGATGAAGTATGAAAGAACTAAGGAAATCAAAACTCTCATTTGGTTAGCACTTTAAGAAAATAACCTTTTTCTATAAAGACATAAAGGAGGGTAGCCAGAGAGAGGCAAGGTAGTATAGTGGAAGGATGTGAAGAGTCAGAAGATTTGGGTCTGAAGGTAGAGGCATGTGATCTTGAGAAAGTTCATAAGCCTCAGTTTCCTTTATTGTAAAATAGAAGTAAACCCTTCTCTACCTAGTTTACAGGGTTGTTGTGAGGATCAAAAAGATATATGAAGACATCTTGTAAATCTCAATATGTTATGAAATGAATGCTATCCTTATTTCCTTAATCTCATAGAATTATAATTCCAAGCTGTTTGAAACTGTGTGCACTAGTCAACAGGAAGCAAATCAAGGTGAAGTATGCCTCTGAGTGCCCGAGGCCACTCTCTGAGACTATAAATTGAAGAGCAAGTGTCAGTTTCCTCACTGTCAAGTTCTTGGATCAAATCAAACAAACAAATTGTGGTCAATAAATTATTTTCTTAAATGAATTTGCCCTGATTGTTCACTGTTAGTCTTAGATACATTTTTCCTTCTTTCTGTCTTGAATAATCTTTCTTCTCAGCAATTCTTTATAAAGAGGGGAATCTAGAAATTAGAGTTTCCTGATCAGAAGTCAATCCCCTTCCTCCCACTGAAACACACAACCTATATACTTCTCCCCTGTTCTGCTTAGACCTGCTCAGATACAGCAAGACATCGCTTGTTCTTTTATAACTGACTTTCAGAATAGAAGATGGGAACCAGAATTCCTACAAGAATTGTTTTCCATAATTAGAAGTACTTATGCACAAAAACTTACATAAAAAATAAACAAAGGGAGAAAGACAGAGGGACTTTACTCAGGGTCCACAAATAATCCAATTTGGGGCAATACCCCAATGTTGTTACAGCCAGGGTTGATCTAAAAAAAGGCTTAGGAAAGGAAGTAGGGGTGGGGGTTTTGACATACTGTCTAGGGTGGTGTGCAAAGTGATTCCTTTGGAGGAGTGAAGGAGATTGTGTGAGGTGGGAAAGGCCTGAGGCTGACAACTGTGAATCCTGAAGGAGGGGCCCAAAGCATTCCTGGTACTAACGATTAAAGTGGAGTAGAGTGTGATAGAATGGAAAATTACTTTTCTACAAATCCCAGCTCGGGATCCCTTCACCTCAGCAGGTATAACAGCAGGAGAAACATGACTGAATGAGAGGGCATTGACAGGGGACCCTACATATATATATATATATATATATATATATATATACACACATATATAGCCATGCATTCCCCAGATCTTGGAGGACGGGAGAGTTCTTATGTTGGTAGGGGATGCATGTCCATTCTCAGGAGGTCAAAATCCAGTCTTTTATCTTTTCTCTAGAAGTTGAAGAGAGCCCTAGACTTATTTTAGCCAGTTACACTAACTCTGCCACCCAGCTAAGCTATAAGAGGTAGGCTTGGGAGTCCAGAACATGGAACATTGACTGCTCAGCTCCACACTAGCACTGAATAGCCTTGAGAGGAGTATGGGATCCAGGACCTGATGCACAGAAATTGATGGTTCATTCTGCTAGGGACTTGAGACACTGTTAAGACAACCAGACACTGTTAAGACAGGTTTTTCTCAACCTCATGAAGGAAGCATTCTAGAACACCTCCTGCCCAATGCACATACATACACCAATGTGCCTCTCCCCTAGTCTTGTGGCATCCAGTTCTTGTCTCTGCTTTTCCACTATCTTCAACCTCTAGGCTTCTGGAAGCAGTCTGGACTAGAGCTGGCCTTGCTGCACTACCTTAGTTTGCCTTCTCAAACATTGCCTACACCTATGACCATGGAGCAGAAGGATTCTAGAATCATAGATTCAGAGCTATATGGAACCTTATAGATCACATATAGTCAAAATCACACCTTTTACATATGGGGAAACTGAGGCTCAGAGGCTTAAGTTCCTGGAACTAGCCAGACTGCAAAATAATCAAGTTGACCTGGAGGCACCCAAATCTACATGTAGCTTTAGAGTTTGTGTTAGTTATAAGTTTGGGAGAGAAACTCTGAAGAAGGAGAGGGTATATAGAGCTGAGAAGTCAGAGAAACATGATACTTTAATTTGTTTGTGCTCTCTCTCTCTCTCTCTCTCTCTCTCTCTCTCTCTCTCTCTCTCTCTCTCTCTCTCTTTCCCTTCCTATGTATCCATTCACAGTCTTACTTAAAATTCTCCTGGTGGAATTTTTAAATTTTATGTCCCACTGAGGTACAAAAAAAATTTTTTTTCTAGGGCTAATTCAGTGGTTGATTTTCCAGGGTGCTTGAATACAACCCACCAGACCCAAACAACCCATAAACCCAGTTGGCACATGGCAGAGAAGAAAAGCAGAACACAGTTCATTTGCATAAATGCTGCCATTATTTACCAAGAGAGATGTTAAAAGTATTTGAAGGATAAAGGAGGTAGAAGAAGGAAAGTACATTTAGGGGTGCATAGTAAATTTCATTTAAAAGGCTGATGCGAGGGAGTTGCAAACTTGGCAAATTCATTTCTAACACAGGGTTCCTTTTCAGAAAAAGAGCCGTGAATGCTGAAGCCCTTACATTTTAGCACTTATATTCCAGCCCTGCCTGCTCTCAGTTTCTTCATAAATAAATAACTGCCCTCTAATCTACCTCCAGGAATACTAAAGACCTTTCGGACAACATCATTACAAGGAACTGCAAATAGCCCAGTTGATTTTCATTCGGATGTCAATCAACTCGCCCTGTTAAACGTGCCTGTTGGCAGAATCACCATTTTCGGGATATTTCGCAAATACAGCATGTGGTGGAGACTGGGGCTGTGAGCGGGTGTCAGATGTCCTTAGAGGATTTTTGTGGAGATAGTTGGCTGTTCCTCTCAGTGTCGTATTTTGCGATGAAGGGGCTGGAGCCGAGGGGGCAAGGATGTGCTTTAATTCTTAATGAGAATTCCAGCCATGCAATAAATCTGAACTAAAGAGAAATTCATCGAGGAGAGGAGATAGCTAGGAAGGAGAAAGAAGGCATTGGAGGAGAGGAGGGAAGCAAGTCTTTTTTTCTTTTTTTTTGTGGTTCTGATTGCCATCCTATGACCATTACTGGTGTTTACATATAGAGGATGGGGGAAGAGGCCAAAGTGGTGTCTTAGCTGAGCTACCCAAAGACCTGGACTGTAGGTATCTAGACATGAATATAAATACCCACATAGCGTGTGCGTGTGTATGTGTGTGTGTGCAGTGTGTGTTTAGCAAAGATGGGTCCCCACCCAACTCGTGTGATTATAAGCAGCACTGGTTCGGGTGCCAGTGTCCAAGGGTCGGGAAAGGATGTTTTTATTTCCCTGAAATCTCCAGTTTTCTCCCAGTTCGTCCGACACCTGGCGCTGCGGGGCCGGTTTTCTAGGGGAGCAAACAACTTACTTAGCATATTGGCTTCGTGGGAGCCGTTGACTTTGCCATCCGGATGGATCTGCAGATGGAAACCGATACCAACTCTGCAGTAGAGGCTGCCAGTCCGGCGCCCCGATGCGCTCCGCTGAAAGCTGCTCCGTTCCGAGTGGCGGCCTTTCATTCCCAGGGCAGAAGAGGAGGAGGCAGAGGAGGCAGATGAGGAAGAAGCCAAGGAAGAAGTGCCGTTTCTGCCCCTGCTACCGCTGCCCCCTCGATTCCGATGACTGGCTGTGGGTCCTAGTTGCGCTTTGGCAAGGAGTTGCTTCTCTTCAGCCCGGGAGCTGCGAATCAGGTGGCCGAGGAAGAGGAGGAGGAGGAGGAGGAAGGACAAGCTCATTCTTCCAGACCCAGGAGTCCTAAGAGCATCTTGCGAGGGTCTTCCCGGGATCCTTGGCCCCGGTGCGACTGCGGTGGCGGCGGCTGCGTGCCTATCCTGCCCCCCTCTCTGCACTCGGTGGACATATCCTCAGAGGGGAGGGGAGGTGGAGAAAAAGAGAGGGGGGGAGAAAAGAGAGGAGAGACAGGGGAGAGGAGAGAGAGAGAGAGAGAGAGAGAGAGAGAGAGAGAGAGAGAGAGAGAGAGAGGGAGGGAGAGAGGGAGAGAGAGAGAGAGAGAGAGAGAGAGAGAGAGAGAGAGAGAGAGAGAGAGACTGAGGACAACCCGAACAAATCTCAACCGTGGCCCAGAGATATTTATAACAGGAGTGATCTCACTGCTCAATGCATGCCTGCGAAGCTACAAGACCTTTCTCCTCCATCCGCTGCTTTGTGTACGAGCCGGCCAGAGCGGTGAGGGGACCTCGCTAAGGCAGGAGATGGGGGGTGGGGGGGGGGGAGGAGGAGAAGGGAAAAGATGAGCAGGAGGAGGAGAAACAGGGAGGGAAAAGGCTGCACCCTTAACTCTGGATGCATTCACCGGAGGGCCACCGCCGACAGCTCTCATTCACTACTGGCACAGGGTTAATCCCCATCCCGCAGCAAAGCCTTGGGAATCCCTGACACAAGAAAGACAGGTCTTCCGGCAGGCAGTGGCGGAAATAGGTGATTTAAACATGGAAATGTGCCATTCTCCCCCGCCCTCGCCGTACACACCTCAGAAATACCTCCCACCTCAATCCAGGTCACCATCTCCTTTCACAAGCAAATAACTTACCTTCTCCGCCTTCCCATGTCCCTGAAGATCCCCCTAAAACCGGAATGTTTTCCCTTAAGGAATTAAATTCTGAAGCAATTCTGAAGCACATTAGAGCTCAAAGCCAAAAAGAGACTTCTCTACTCTAGAAACTCCACGTGAGCAGAGAGGTTCTGTGTCTGGCAGCCCAGTTCTAATTTCTAGAGGCTTTGGTGGGAAGCCGGAAGGGGAATGGGGGAAATCAAATGCTTTAAGGTTAGCAAAGGCCCAGACTGGTTAATTTCTGCACTTAAGACATCCATCCAGATCAGCATCTTCGAATTGAAGAACAGAAACGGACCTCAGGGTTCATCTAATTCTCCTACCCGAATATAACTCCATCTACTCGGTCCTGGACAAAAACTAGCATAGTGCCTGGACTATAGCACTTAAGCACTTAAGAAATGTTTGTTTATTCATTGATTGGTCATCCAGATGCTCATTTGAAATGCTCCAGTGATGAGAAACTCATTACCTCTCAATCCTAATAATATTTGTATTTGTTTTACCGCTCCTGCAGACAACTCTATGATCTTTATTGCAATGTGAACACATGTACTCAACCATTTGACTATATCCATGGGAGGACAGAGTCTGGGCTAGTACAGAAGTCTGCCTGAGTTGTCCTCCCTCCCACAAGGTTTCCCTTCTCCTTAGGGTATGCAGATCTGCTATTTGAAGAAGTATAATGAATTATTAATGATAGATACCTTCTGATTTTAACCTTAAGAAAACTAAGAATGGAGGATTCCTCTTTATACAATGCCCCCATTGTCACTTGCCTGAAAAATACACCTTACTTGTATCCTTGGAATAGTCTGCAAATATACTAAAGCTATAAACTACATTCTGATACATTATTCACTGGAAATCTTAATGAAAAAGCTGTATTATAGGCCAATAATGCCAGTTCACAGAAGCCAGGGGTAAGGTTAATAGTATTTGGCTTTATATCTATCTTAATAATGAAAAGTACATAAAATGTATGCATATGTTTCAGAACTGAAATTCTTTCAATTCTTCCAAGATTTAGCATCAAGCCAGCTAGAGAATCACTTGACCAAAGCATTGGAAACAATGTCAGCAAGAAAGAAAGGAGACAGTCTAAAAAATGAATGTGTATATCAACAGAAGGAGCTATAAAAAGACATATAATAACTTAAAGAAGGAAAGAAAGAAAAGGCTAAACCCCACAGTCAGGAGCTGAATAAAAACCTTTTGGCTATTTAATGCTCAAGCAGTGGCTGAGATTTGACTGTCCTTCAGCAGACATACCCTGAAAAAGCAACATGTTAAATGCTAAATGCTAAAATGTTAGGGGTTTTTTTGTTTGTTTGTTTTTAGTACACAGAAATTCCAAAGAACATTTGATGTCTTATTGCTTAATGATGGAAGAAGCTGAACAGGGAAGGTGAATAAAGGATTGATAAAATTTCCCAATGGTAGGGCCAGATATTTGCAGGTTTCCCTACTGTCCTAGTAAATCTGTGGAATCTAAAATAAAAATGCCTTGGCTCTGTATGATCCTGTAAAGTATTTATTGCAATTATTAGATTGTATCGTCATTTTTCTAAAGGACAGAAACATTGTCTTTCAGATTCCGTTTCTGTTTTTTCCTAGAAGAGGTGACCTTGCAGGAACCCCTAAAGTTGAAATATCAGAAAGGGAAAGAAAGCCTTGTGCCTTGGATCAGTAACACCTGAAGAGAATTTTGGCTACAATCACTAAAGGCTTACCCTCATTCTGGCACACTGACTCAAAAGAAGAAAATAAGACTTTAGCTGCAAAAGAACAGAAGGTGATGTTCCCACAGAAATCTAAAGGACTCCTATGTTCACTCCAACTTTCGAACCTACTCTTAGATGCTACATGCTTGTGGCTGTGCCTGAGGGTTAGACAAATCAGACCTGATGATGACTTCAGATTATGTCGCGATGCATGCCTGAATCACAATGAGAGACTCCCTCCCGCTCCAATGCAGATCAGCATCTACTCTGAAACTTAAGTCACAGAGAGTTGCAATAAGGCAATGAGAGAGATTAAGTGACTTGCTCAGGGTCATATAGATGGTATACGTCAGAGAAGGGACCTGAACCCAGGTCTTCCTGATTCCAAGGCCAGCCACATAGACTCTGAATATATTTGGACATAGACTCATTTACAAGCCAAATTGACGTCAGAGTAGGAAGAATCCTTGAGAGGGATGAGCAGAGAACCAGAGAACGGGACAATATAGTAACTGTTCCGGTTAAAGGTCTACAAAGGTCCCCTAGCTAGCCATGCTCGCTCTGCTGGGAGGCTCAAAGCACTTTTCCTGGTCTTCCCCAAAGGCTAAGCCCGCAGGTTAAGTGGTATGAGTTGAGGCAGCGCAAACTACAAGAATTCTAGAGACCGGTTCCCCAAACATACTTCTGGGCTCCAAAAAGATGAGCGGTTCTCATTCCGACAGCACCGGGCTCAATTCGTGTCAACAGCTCAGAAGAGAGAGGTTATCGCACTTTCTCTGTAGCGAGCAGCTAAAGCTTTGCTTAAAAAGCACTCAAACCGAAGAGGGGCTTTGTGCCCCTTTATCAACTCTTGGGTCTCTCTGATGCCTCTAGGAGGGAGCTTCATTATGGGTCAAAAGGCTGCTGCATAGAATTTGCGTTACTAACCGCTCGGCTAAATGGTTATAGTTAATTACCGACAAATTACCCAGCCACTGACATCAAGGTCAGGGAGAAAATTTATTCGAGCAGCCCAACCTGCAGAAATAAACTAAAGACAAGAGACAATTTTCTTTCGATTGACCAAGTGAAGCCAACTCCGAAAATCGGCAGAAGCTGGTTCCAGGCCCTGAGAGAGCGCCTGCGGCTGACTGGAGAGCTGAGGCTCCTTAGCCTCTCCCGCCTGGCTCCTGCCTCCCTTGTTATCTATTCCTCTAGCTGTCTTGTAGACTCCTTTCTGTGAATCACCTATGTAGTCTGCTTGCATTCTTTCCTCCCAGAGTGAAAACAGGACTACGCCGGCGGCTCTTTCCCTTGTTATGCAGTCGTAGTGTGTGAGTAAGTTCACAGTCAGGGACAACAGCAAGGGAGTTGTCATTTACCTTCAGCCTTAGGTTGGAGCCCAGGAAGTGAACGAGAGAGAGCTGGGCTCAGAAGAAGAAGACCTAAGCCACAAGGTTCTTGAGACTCTCCTAAGAGGCTAGATGGAAAGTGGAGGCCAGGGGTCACTGACTCCCAGTACCAACAAGCAGAAAGCCCAGAGTTCCACGTTGCCCTAATTTAGAATGCATCACACCCTCCAAGGAAAGAAGGACAGCATATTTCTATTAGGAGTAAGTAGAATATGCACGTGGGATCCCTTCATTGTGTGATTCCCCGAAAGGCACAAACAAGATCTGTAGAGCTTTCCTCTATGTGCTGCTTCTTCTTAGGCAGTTTCCAGATGGGCTTTAAGAGACTCCTCTCTCCCATTCTCACCCCTACCTTATGACCTCGGTTTCAGAGAGTAAGGCAGAGGTCCCTCTCATCCCGTAGTGACTTCCTCCCCCATCCCCCCCATCCCTCCCAGCATATAGTATTCCACTAAAGCCTAAATTGGGGGCGGGGAGGGGTGGGTAGGAGTCGGGAAGTGATCCTGTTGAGGCCTTCTGTCGACACTGCTGCCAGGTCCCTTTATTTCCACCAGGCCTGTCCTCTGATCAGCCAAGTTGGCAGCCGAAACTAGCAAATAGCCTCTGGCTAAAGGGGGAGGCTAAAAGGAGGGGGCATTTTGAGGGCGCATGGATTGGAAAGAAACAAAGACACGAGGAGAGTGTGTGGTGGAGGGGAACACTCACTGACTGGAGAGAAAAGAGAGGCTCTGGGTCCCGATGGCACTGCGAAATATGATTGGAAACCCCCCTGCAGATAGTAAGGCTTTGGCCCAGGGAGCTCAGCTCACCCAGGCTTCTCCTAAGGTCTTGATCCCTCTGACTAAGCATCTGTTCTCTTAATAGGGGACAGGAGGCTACTAGTCTCTTCTTTGCAGAAGGGGGTTTGGGAGGTAGAGCTTGGGGTGGTGCGTGAGATGGAAAGGGAGAGGAGCAAAGACATTGTTTCTAGAAAGAATGAGAACATTTATTTTAAAAAGATTTTTTGAAAAATTCTCACACATTTACTTTCTCAGTTCCTTTCACTCTTCCCCCTGTTCTTCTTCCTTCTCTCTGCTTCACTTTCTCTGTCTCTCTCTGTCTCTGTCTGTGTGTCTGTCTATCTTTCTCCCCCTCCACCACACTATCGATCAGCTTGGGAGCTTTGACCTACTCTGTTTCTGACATTATTTTGCTAAATAAGCAAACCTAGGCCAGTTTGCTTATTCCAAAGGAGCTCACAATTCCACACCTCAAAAAACTTGGCCAGCCTCAGCCTCCTAGGTAGCTGGGATTAAGGAACATCTTTTTTTAAAGTCACTTTGGTAATTAAATCTCCTTAAAGGCACTTGTTTCCTGTCTTTACTTCTTGATCTCATTCTCAAACCAACTCCATGCACCTGCTTGACACCCAACTTCAGAGACTTTATCCAGCTGTTCTTGAAGCTCTAGAAATCTACAGCTCCTTTAACTTTCTTTTTACCCCTTTGATCAACCATTCAAACAACCAACAATTATCTCTTAAGTGTCCCAGGCACTGTGCTAGGTACTAGGGATATAAGTACAAAGAATCCTTCATTCTCAAGGAGTTTACATTCTCATAAGGAAGGGAAAAAAAGGACATATATAAGTATATACAACACAAATATAAAGTTAATAAATATTAAGTAGTTAAATAAAAGGTATTTTGGGGGGTTGGAGAGGATACCAGCAGTTAGAGGGATCTGGAAAGGCTTAATCCAGAAGATGGTGTTTGAGTAGTATATTACAAGAGGAGTTAACTCCATCTTCCATCAGTTGCTCTGTTTGGGAACAATGTACTCTACCCCTCCCCATATCTAGCTGATCACGTGAAATCTCATCAAAATGAGATGAATGAAATGAAAATGCCAAAAATTACTCAACACCTCCTCAATCTCAGTTGCCTCTTCCCTCTGATTGGAAGGCTGAAGGTTGAGTGCAAAACTCCCAAAGCCTTCCTTTATAGAGGGCTAACAGCAGCTCTGTTTGACTTTAACTCCAGGGAGCTACAGACTCCTGTGCCAGGTATCCTCTGGTTTTCCTCCCACCCTTTTAAGGTTCTTTTGTGTGTTATCTTACCCCTCATATTGTAAGTTCCTTTTCTTATTCATATCCCTAGTGCTTAGCACCTAGCCTAGCATGTAGCCAGCACCTAATAAATGTTTATTGAATAGAAATAACTTTCTATTCTAGGCATGGGGGATGGTTATTGTAAAGGCACCTTTCCATCTCCATCTGGGAGATGGAGTGTTGTGCATTTGTGAAGAAGAGAGGGAAGATCATTTGGGCTGGATTTCAGAGCATGTGTGAGGGAGAGTGTTGTCCAAAGAAACTGGAAAGATAGGTTGGGGGCCTGGTTGTGTGGAGCTCGAAAAGCTATGAAGGAGGTAATATGAAGCCACTGGAGTTAGTCAAGTGGCAGCAGGTGGTGCTTGATTGAGGGGGGAGGTCATGTAGTCAGATTTGCTTTTAAGAAAAACTATTTTGTCAGCATGGGGGATGGACTGAAATGGGGAGAGGCTTGAGGCAAGGGGATCATTAGAAGGTTATTGCTATACTCAGGTGAGAAGTGATTAGAACCTGAACAAAATGTTAATTCTATGAATGTAGAAAAGGGGTCACGTGGGAGACGTCTTTTCATGGTAGAAATAGAAAAAGTTGATATGTCCTAGGAAATGTTTCCTTTTCTCAGTTACTGCAGTCTGAAAAATTCATTGTTCCTAATTTGACATCATGGGACCCTCTATGTTGTTTAACCCCTCCCCCAGCTCTTTGGACAGAGCTTCACAATCTACTTTGAGAGGTAAATCCTGAATCTCTTAGGAGAGATAGTTCTGCTTGTGAGAGAGAAGGAGAAAATGCTAAAGACTTTACATGTGGAGTGAGAGTGGTTGAAGAAAAAAAAATGTCAATGCTATACTTTGTGTAGAGTACTTGGGCATAAATCTGCCAGAAACAATTTTATTTAATTTAACATTAATCTAATATCCAAGCCATTTCTGGCTTACGACAGATGTCCAAACTGGCATAGTTCCTCCATGCCCTCTAACATGGCTCTCAACCCCAAGATGATTAAAGGTAACATTCATTGAGATACTGAACAAGGAAAAAGATCACAATAAGTACAATTTGGGGGTTAACATTCTAAAACCAATAATCATTTCCCTATTCCTTCTTGAAGCATTCCCCTCAAGAAAAGAATGGAGAAGGATGTATCATTGTATTATTATTTTAGGAGCGTGGGTCCTATCACTTCTGGGGTGGGGATGGCAATGATCTAATCTAGATGAGGGTTAAATTTGGTTATCATCCTTAATGCATTTCCCTAAGAAAGGACTTAGCTTTTCTACCCACTTTTCTAAAAAGAAGGTTTGGAAAGTTTGTCCTCCCTCCCCCGAGAAATATTATTTTCTAATATCTCCACTCCTACTGAAAAGAAGTTGTTTAATATAATCCCACAAAGAGTACAGGCAGATCAGAAAGCAAAATGTGACTGAAAAGAGAAAAACAAAGCATTCTTCCAAAGACAACTGTATGCTAAGCACTGGAAAGAGAAGGGGGAAAAAAACAACACTTGAGACACACACGCTCTCACGGAATCACCAGCTAAAACAGAGCTAGAAGTTGCTCAAATATAGAAGCATTACTCAATTACCGACCAGCCTAAAGATCCTTTGTTCAGAAAGTAATTTGGTAAAAGCTGAATTCCCTGTCTCATTTATTGGATCGTTGACATAGACTATGTTTTTGTACATCAAAATAAGGTACTAAATTTTCTTCAATCCCAAAGACAAAGCAGTAGCAAGCTCTGGGAAGATAAATAGCCTGGAAAATTGGCACTAAAGTAGGGACCACAGGTGGATGATTTCCCTCGATGCTCTTGCCCGTGCCCCCCTCCCCAATGACACTTTCCCATCCCCAAAGAGTTTGCATAGAATATTGGAATGAACAGAAATGATCTGGAACTCCTTGTTTAAAAAATGTTGTGTTGGAGTTGGAAAGAGATGGTGTTTACCTGACGGGGAAAAACAAAGAAGAAACAATCCCAGGAACATCCCCCGAGAAATAACTGGTATTTTGTTCATAAGACTCACCTAGACAAAAATTTTCTTTCGATGACTTTTAGGTTTGGTAGTTTGGTTTTTGAAGTCGCTTTTCATAACTATGTTTTCTCTTTTTCCCATTTTCATCTGAAGCCATAGAAATGAAAACCTGCCCTTTTCACTCCAAATAATATCCATTGATTTTACATATATGCATATCTAGTAGACAGCTAGCTAGGCTCCAATAAACTGAGGCTACTGGAACTTATAGCCATTACCAATCCTTGTTCTTTTTCTACTCTCCTGGTTTGCCCTGAGTTCATTGTTCTGAAGTTTCCTGTCCACTTAATAGGGTAACTAGGCTCCATCATACTACATTATTACGCCTGCCTTAGATTCTTGAGGAACAATTCTACTTTTGGCTCTAGTTTAAGAGATTTTCCCCCAGCAAGGAGGCAGAGGAGGAAGAAGTAAAAGAGATACCTTTTTATTTTAATTTACTTTTAACATTCTTTTCTTTTTTAAAAATTTTGACTTCGAGATTGTCTCCCTTCCTCCCATTCCTGCCTCACCCACTGAGAAAGCAATATGTGAAATCATGCAAAATCTATTTCCATATTAGCCATATCACAAAAAGACAAAAAAAATGAAAAAAAAAAACCCCACCATACTTCAATGTGCACTCATTTCATCAATTTTCTTTATGGAGATGGATAGCATTTTTTCATCATGAATCCTTTGGAATTATCTTGGATCATTGTATTGATAAGAGTAGCCAAGTCTTTCATAGTTGATTATTATTATAACAGTGTTGTTACTGGGCACAATGATCTCATTTCACTTTGTATCAATTCATATAGATCTTTCCATGTTTTTTTTTTCCTTGAAACTACCCCCTTTGTCATTTCTTATAGCACAATAGCATTCCTTCACAATCATATGCCACAACTTCAGCCATTCCATAATTGATGAGTATCCTCTCAATTTCCTACTCTTTGCCACCTCAAAAAGAGCTCCAAGATGTTTGGACCATTTCACTATTCCACCAAGAATTCATTAATCTCATCCCTTCCAGCATTTGTCATTTCTGATAAATGTGAAGTGGTACCTCAGAGTTGTTTTAATTTGCCTTTCTCAAATCAATAGTGATTTATAGCACTTTTTTTCATATGACTATATAGCTTTGATTTCTTCTTCTGAAAACTGCCTGTTCCTATCCTTTGACCATTTATCAATTGGGGAATGGCTCTTATTTTTATAAATTTCACTCAGCTCCTGATATATTTGAAAAATGAGGCCTTTATAAGAGAAACTTGCTGTAATTTTTTTATTACTTTATCGTCTATGGTACCTTTTAGCAAAATGTAGTTTCCTTTATTATCTTTTTTAATTAGGTCTATTTTTGCTTTTGCTTTGTCTAAGATCATGATTGTCAGCTCTTGCCTTCTTCACTTCAGCTAAAACATAATATACTCTGCTCCAGTCCTTCATTTCAACTCTGTGTACTGTGTGTATCTTCCTGTCCCAAGTGTGTCTCTTGTATGCCAACTCTAGTAATTCCAGTATTCCAATTTCCAATTCATTCTGCTATCTGCTTCCATTCTCTGGGTGGCTCATGCCATTCACATTTACAGTTATGATCACTAACTGTGTATTTTGCTCCATCCCCATTTTCTTCTGTTTCTTTCTCTCTGTGTCTTTTTATCCTGTCCCTCCTCAAAAGTCTGTCTTGCTTCCGATCATTGCATCCCCAAATCTACCCTCCCCCTTGTCATTTCCACCCTCCCCATGTCTCTTACACCCTCTCCCTTCTCTCTCCCTATTGGGTAAGATAGATTTCAATACCTGAGTGTATATCTATATTCTTCCCTCTTTGAACTGATTCTGATGTGAGGCTCAAGCATTGACTGCCACGACCCCCCATTTCCCCCTCCACTGGAAAAGTGCTTCCTTTAATGCCTCCTTTATATGTGAGAAATTTGCCCTGTTCTACCTCTCCCTTACTCCTTCTCCCAGTGCATCCCTCTTTCTCACCCCTACATTTTTTTGGAGATCATTCCAACATCATTAATTGAAAGCTATGCCTTCTGTCTATGCAAACTCCTTCTAACTGCCCTAATAATGATGAAGTTCTTAGGAATTACATGTATCATTTTCCCATATAGAAATGTGGACAGTTTAGCTCTATTGAGTCCCTTATGATTACTCTTTCATGAGTACATTTTTATGCTTATCTTGAATTTTCTATTCAAATATCAAATTTTCTGTTTAGCTTTGGTCTTTTCAAAAGGAATGCTTGGAAATCCTCTATTTCACACACACCCCCCCTTTTTTCCCACATAAATCCAATATGAAATAGGCAGTTTTATTCCACATAGAAAGGAAATTGTTTAGGAATTAGGAATCATGAAATTATTCCAAACAGCAGAATGGCTAGTAGGAAGGCCTTGTTGGGATATTTGCAATGTGGATGCTCATTAGCTATTTACATACATTTCATGTCCCCTGAGCACAGCCTAAACAGCAAATAAATCCCCTCCCACTCTCTCTCCCTCTTCTCTCCCTCTTTTCTCAGTAAGAGGCTCCCCACTTGTCTACTGCCAATGTTACCATTATAATTGTTTTTATAATCCAATACTTGGGGCCTTAAGAAGAAGGAAATTGCCATCAGCCTTTCAGGATCTCCCAAGGTTCTATATTGAAGGAAAAAAAGATTAAAATAGATGGCATCATACCAGACATAGGCTTGCCAAGGAGGCTACGTGCTGTTGGGTTGACCCAGGGAAGACAAGATCATCCCTCCACTGGTCCTCCAGAGATCGGAGAGTCAGTCTCATACTTCAAGTACAGACATAAGGAAAGACCCAAGGAGCAGAAATTGTGCCTTTGTTATATCCATGGAGTTCTGACTCAGCAGTCAATTAAAAGTGTCCTCATGGCAGACAGGAAGCAATAAGAGGTTATCTGAGCCTCTTCTAAAGGGGTGGTGGTGGAAGGGAAGGGCACCTCCATGACCTCAAAGGGGCTGCTATGCAATGAAATGCGGAGGCCTGACATACCTTTCCTATTTTGACTGCCGTGATGATATTTATAGGAAAGACATCATGGTAGAGTGGAGACAGGAGCTGGACTCCATAGACTTGTGTTCAACTCAAATATCTATGTATGACCATGGGCAGATCACTAAAAGTCTCTCATCCTCAGACAATGTTCTAAGACTGGAATCTGTAGAGTGTCTTTGAACTGTATTGGTGAGGGAGTCTTCTGACAGAGGATATGAACTTTCAAATATGAACACTTATTCAGATCATATCCAACAAGGGGGAAAATGGCTAGATTCTGCACACTTATTCTGTATATAACATCAATCAATCAACAAATATTAAGTAGTGAATTAAATTCACTTTGCTACAAGTTTAAATAAGATTCTCTGTTCTCATGGAGCTTACAGTCAAGTATTGGGGCAAGACGGAAACACAGAATCCATCTTGTTTTAACCATTTTTACTCTCTTATCACTCCAATAAATGAGTCCTTCCCTTTTATGCCTAACACCATTTTCTCACATTAAGGTGTCTACCTATACTAAATCAGTAAGAGGATCTTAACTGTCATACTGAAAACATATGGTTTGAATATTTTATTTGGACCAATGTTTGTAAGTTTTGGAGAAAGTGTGTCCTGGCCCTGTAGCTGCAATGATTATTATGATTTACTCTAAATAACCAATTATACCCTAATTTTTTTTTCTTTAAGGGATAAGTACAATGATTCAGGAATGAGTTTAGATGTGTTTACTTAACCTAGCAATAAGATTAAGTGTTCACTATGTGCCAGACTTTATGCAAAGTGTTGGAGATAGAAAGAAAAATTAAGATTAGTCCCTGGCCTCAAGTAATTGATGTCCTAAAAAGGGAGAAAATTTGTAAATGAATGGGGGTTCAAGGCACTAGCAGTTAAGGAGTCTAGCAAAGACCTTCTACAGAAGTGACATTTGATCTGAGGCTTGAAGAAAGCTAGAACTCTAAGAGGCCAAGGAGGAAAGAATTACATTCCACTTATGTACCAATATTGTTTTAATATCTATGTTGCCTGTAAGCATCTTATAGTATACCTGCTGATCTCTTTTAACCATGTCTCCTGTTTCCTTGTCTGAGATCATAATTGCTACTCCTGCTTTTTCTGAGTTTTCTGAGTCATAACAAATTCTGCTCTAAAACCTCATCTTAACTCTCTATGAAACTTTGTTTCAGGTATTTTTTTAAAATGACATATTATTGGATTCTGTTTTTTAATACACTTTCAATCTTCTGTTTTATGAGTTCATGCCTTTCACATTAGAAGTAATTATTGTTAATTGTGTATTTACCTTCATTAGGTACTTTCATATATTTTTTCTGTGTCTTCCACCTCTATTTCCAGATAAGGTGATAAAAGAAAAGGAATGTGTTTGATATTAGTAGTCTATAACTGAAGTAATCTACTCCTATTGTACTATCCCTCCTATTGCCAACTTGGCTACAACCTGACTACTACTTCTTATACTTTCTTTCCACATACTCCTCAGTTGAAAATCTATGCCCCAGTGTTATTGTTTTCCTTGTATTCTTCCTCCTAATCCCCCCTCCTCCCACTTTCTTTTGCCTGCCTTTTTTCCTGTTGATTTTGATGTACTTTTCTACCAAATATGTGTGTATGCATGCTTTATCTGATTCAAATAACAGTATTTTTTTTTCTAGACTCCTAGATAAGTACTATATTCTGATATTTCTGAGGAAGACTCAGAGTAAGGAAAAAGTAAGTGACATCTCAGAAGCCTCCAAGACTCATCCCTGTCTTTGGGGACCCAGAGTAGTTGTAGTTCTGGTTTATAAGTTACATGTAAGTATTTAAAGGAAAAATTAATAAAATTATAGGAAGTGGCAAATTATATATACTGGATTACTAGTAATTACTGAATGGGAATAGGAGAGAATATACATTCCTATCAGAGGCTCATGGTACCTTTACAAAAATTTATCCATGTCCTAGGACATACAAGTCTCATAAAAATGCAGACTTTTTACAGACATTCTTTAATAATTATAATCTTGATATTTGCTTGCAGAATTTGTTGTTTTTCACTGGAATTGTAAAATTTAACTACCATGTGTCAGTTTGTGGTACAGAACTCTGCTATTACCCCACCACTGGGGTCCATCTATGGATTCTTTCAACTGACACTTTGTTTTCTATATTTAGAAATTCTGGGAAGTTTTTTTGCATTTTTGTAATGAATTGCTTAGGTTTTTTGATTTGTGTTCTTTTGGGAGACCCATAATCTTTAGGTTGTCTCTATGAACCCTATCTTCAAGATCAGTATATTTTGATGCAGTGGAGAACGTATTTTCTTTCACCATTTTACTTTTTGCTTCTCTTCTTTATCATCCTCATCTTTTGCATGATTAATCAGTTGTCCTTATGTTTCTTCAGTGAGCTTTGCCACTGTGGTTTTGAGTTTTTTTTCCATCCTGCCAATTATTTTCTGCTCTGCAAGCCACAAATTCTGCTTTTTAAAATTCTTATTTCTCTTTTAAACAATTTGGGAACATTCTGTTTCCTGCCTCACAGCCACAGGACTCTCTGCCTCATAAGGTCTTAATTCATTTTCCTTTTTCTTGTAATATTTATTCACAGATTTTTGAGTGTCCTTAGCTGATCTGGAGGCCATATCCCCTCTTATTATTACATGTCCTGTGATTTATCTGCTTATGCTCATGTTTTCTTAACATTTCTTAACTCAGTTTAACTTCAGTCATGTTTCCTTGCTCACTTTCTGACTCCTTCCCTACAGACTATATCAAAGCTATCTCAGTCCTTTTCCATACTGAAAAATTCCTATTTCACCATCTCTAGTGTTTGCTCTGAGTGATTTCTGTGTGTACAGAACTAGTTATAACTAAATACCAGTTCACTTTTTCTTAGGCTTAGTGGAGCACAATATACTCTACTCACACGAGCATTCTGCCTCAGTTTCCTCCGTTCTTCTCTTCTCTAGATGAGTACTATTGCAGCATAAACTATTACAGTCCCAGTCAGAGGAAACTTCTACATTTTGGTTTTCCAAGGATTGGGAATGGGGGGAAGAAGGGAGAATTGAGAGATTTTTTACAAACCTGTGGGTAAGCTATGCCAGAGCATGCCTCTTGGTAGAGGATGGTTGCTTAATGAAAGTTAGAGTTTAAAGATTAGTAATCTAGTGGCAGCTAGGTGATGCAGTGGATAAAGCACTGGACCTGAATTCAGGAAGATCTGAGTTCAAATCTGGCCTCAGACACATAACACTTATTAGCTGTGTGACCCTGGGCAAGTCACTTAACCCCATTGCCTAGCCAAAAAAAAAAAAAGGATTAGTAATCTGTGCTGTTAGTTCATTGGGTTTTTACTTTGTCAGAGTTCTTGGTGAGGTCTAAGGTCAAAGAGGTCTTAGAGCACAGAGATAGCTGAAATTGCTTTATCTTTTATGCATAATTCATATTTTGGAGAGGTTTGAGAGGTCATGATAAATGCAGAAAGTGTCTATTCCTCCATCTTGTTGCTTACATCATCTCTCAATACTCTTCTCAATAGAAGAGAAAAAGAGCAAAATTAGAATAATACTAAAAAAAGACTAGAAAAATAATGTTTTTGTTAACTAACACACAAAACCAAAAATTTTGAAAATGAAAGGGGAGATGAAATTAAAAGCAGAAAAATCCACATTGAATTGACATGTGAAAGTAGGAATTGATTTTTTGAAAACTAATATGATAGATAAACTGATAAGTAATTTATGAAAAAAGAAGAAAACAAAATTAATAACACTAAAATGAAATGATTTAATGAAAATTAAAATTAAAAAGGAAAATTTACAACAGATTAAATAGAAACGAAGGAAATTATCAGAAACTATCTTGTAAAACTATATGCCAACCAGACTAATAACTTAGATAAAATAAATTAATATTTCCCAAAGTAAATGGTCCATATTAAGAGAATAACAAGTACATAATTTAAATAACATAATCTCAGAGAAAGAACTTGAATCACCACAAAGAAAATTCCGAAGGAAAAAATCCCAGGACCAGATTGATTTATAAAGGAATTCTATGAAACATTCCAATAAAAATAAATTCCAATATTCTATCAGTTGTTTATAAAAATAGGAAAAGGGACTCTACCAAATTCTTATGAAACAAATATGACCCTGATAACTATACCAAGGAAATATGAATCAAAGATAGAAAACTATGTACAAATACCCACAATGAATATTAATATTAAAATATTGAATAAAATATTAGCAAAGAAATTACAGCAACACATTACATTGGTTAAGTTATAATCAGGTTGGATTTACACCAGAAAAGCAAGGTTGATGGGACATTAGGATTATGATTAGGACAATTCTAAACATAATAGATTACATTAATTACAAAAACATAAAAATCACATGATTATATCAATAGATGCAAGAAAGGTTTTTGACAAAATGCAACACACATTTATGTAAGAAAGCACAAAAATATGATATTTTCTCAATATTTTAAGTAGCATGAATCTAAAACCAAAAGCCAGCATTATCTGTAACCATTAAAGGCAAAGCAAGTTTGTCTACTGTCACTACTGTTATTTGATATAGTACTAGAAATGCTAGTTGTGGCAATAAGAAGAAAAAGGAATAAACATAGGTATTTAGGAAGCAAAAGTATCATTTTTGCAGATATGATGTTTTACTTAGGGAATTTTATTGATTCAACTAAAATTAAATAAAATAATTATTTCAGCAAAGCAGAATATAAAATAACCCCTGCCTAAAAAAAAAAAAAAATAATCAGCCCACCCTACATGAAGATATAGAAAAAAATATTAAAGTAATTGTAGAATGTTAAAACTATTTGGGACTCCACAGAAAAGACACACAGAAATATTCATACTTTATAGAAATAAAGATAGGCTCAAATAATTTGAATTATTAATTTCCCGTGGTTGGAACATGCCCCCCCCCAAAAAAATCCAGAAATGAAAATGCAACCCAAATTTACAAATTTGTTGTATTCCATTCAAGATCCAAAGGATGGAGGGGGACCTAGTAGTATCAGATCTACAAATATATCACAATGCAGAAATTATCAAAACTAATATTACTTAAAAGTTAGAAAAGTTGGTTAGTGGAATACAGATAAATGTAAAGATTTTGTGCAAATAAAACCAATACAGTTAGAATTAGAAGAAAAACAGTTATTTGGGAAATGAAACTTGGCAGCAATCTTTTCTGATGATGGTCTGATACCCAAGATATATAGGGAATTCGTTCAAAGACATAAGAACAAGAACCATTCCTCAGCACAGAAATAATCAAAGGGTGTGAATAGGCAGTTCTAAACAGGAAAAAAATGCAAGCTGTCAACAACCATATGAAAAATGCTACAAATCATTAAAAACAAGAGAAGTGCAAATTAAAACAACTCTGAGATTCAACCTTGTATCTATCAGTTTGATAAAGAAAAATGACAACTATTGGAGGGGGTGTGGAAGTTCAGACACACCAATGTATTTTTGGTGAATCTGTTAATTGGTCTAAGCGTTTTGCAAATACAAATCATTTCAATTATTTGCAATTATGCCCCCAAAAGGCACTCAGTTGTGCATCCCTGTGACTCAGTGATACTACTACCCCAAAGAAATCAAATAAAGTGGAAAGGACCCATATGTTCAAAATAATTTATAGCAATGTGAAGGAGGATTGGATCAAGATGTTAGTCTTGGCAAGGAGAAGGATCATCTCTTCATCAGAGAGTGGAAGGAAAGAGGAAATACCATACGCTTATATTAGACATGTATGGTATGAGGAATTTGGGATTAAAAAGGGAGCTTGCCCCAAATTGCCTCAATTCTTTGTTGAAGTGTGAAGTATTGAGCTGAGATAGTGAGATAAAGGATTCTGTGGGAAGTTTGAGGTGAGAAGAGATTTGGAATAACCACTATGGTGACTGGAATAGATAACTGAGTAGGGAAGAGTAGATAGGAGTAGCCTTGCTACTGCATTTGACCCAGGCAACTTGGTTTCATGACTTCTTCCACCTTTACTCAGCAGCATGTGAGCAGGAACAAATGAAGTGGATGATGGGAGTAACCAGGGGTGGAGTTTGACACAGTTTGATCAGTTATGGGACAAGGGAATAATGGAGAGTGGAGAGTAGATTGATATACAAAAGATCAAAATTGAGAAGGGAGAAAAGTATAGCTGGAGCTTGAATGATTGTCTAAAAAAGGACTGAAGGTTGGAGTAATGGGAGGGCATGGTGAGAGCAGAGAAGAGGTTCAAGACTAATGAAATATAGGGAGAGATGGAGTGACAAAAGACAATGACCACATAAAGGAATTTCACTTTCTTGAATATGGAAATGGATATAAAAAGGATATGTATCCTACTCAGCATCAGGTACAATTTTTCTTCCTTCCTTCCTTCTTTCTTTCCTTCTTTTCTTCTTTCTTTCCTTCCTTCTTTCTTTCTTTCTCATTATAACCTGTGAAGCCATTTTCCTTGGCTAAGAGATGCATCATGATAAAAGATATTATGAGATAGGTTTAATAATCATGTTACTATTTAGTTATGCAAGTATATGTTGTCCCTCTTGCTGATAAACATTATATTCTATGATTTGTACCCCCCAGTGTGATGCTATTCACTAGCAGTTTCCAGAAATGATATTGAATAACTAGAAAAAGAAATGAATGAATGTAACGGAGAAAGTATAAGACATATTATAAAAGGTGATTTAATAGATATTTGAATTTTCTTCCAAAAAAGAGACAAATCTTTAACACTTTAGTAAGTATAATGTGATTTATTCTTCAGTTTGAAGGTTTGAAAGTTGAAGCAAGGTGTGTGTGTGTGTGTGTGTGTGTGTGCACGCATGCATGTGTGGATGTGTGCATATATGTGTGTGTATCATGTGCCTTACCACTGCTCTTAATTACAGTAATCAGTTTTCAAAAATCAGTTTTGTTTTCTCCTTCAGTTCCCTGGCTCTTGGAAGGATACATCAGGAAAACACCTGTTGTCTGGTCACAGAGAGAAACACCTGTCAGTGGAACCACTAAGGACTGACATGGGGCCTCCCTCTTGGGAGTCTTGGGTATTGTGGGGATAAGGAACAGGCACCTGTTTGGGACCATTGGAGTCTGAATGACAGCCTATTGACTTCTGACAGATGATGTTGATAAATCGTTCCTTCCCTCCGAACTGTGATCTGAGGCCTCAACATCTGTGGAGAGGCAATGTTTAGCTGATTTTTTTTAGTGTATGTGGGGGGGGGGGGGAAAGGCTTCCTTTTAAAGTAGAATAGAATGAAACAAATCCTAGGCACAAAGCTGGGAATGGTGCATTTTGTGGATATGTTGTTTGAGGGTGGAGAAAGAAAAGTAAGAAGATTGGAGAAAGGGAAGGCAGCAAAGGAATAGGGAGGGAAGGAGGAAGAAAGAAAAGAAGAAAGGAGAGGGAGGGAGGGGAAAGAGAGAAGAGGGAAGGGGGAAAGAGGAAAAGAGGGAGAGAGAAACAGAGAGAGACAGAGACAGAGAGAGACAGAGAGAGACACAGAGACACACAGAGAGAGAGACAGAGAGGGAGGAGAGAATGAATATAAGGAGCAGAGAGAGGAGAGAATAGACTTGGATATTTAAAAAGGAATGTGTGGGTTTTTTTGTCAGCTTTCAAACAAGATCCTAGGATCTTGATGTAGAAAAGGACTTTGACACCAAACTCCTTCAATTTACAGATGAGTTAGAGACTAGGAGAGATGAGTTATTCATGGTAACACAGGCAGCTGAGCAGCAGAATCAGGGAATTGTACCCAGAACATCTGGCTTTTTGGCTCTGTATACCATAATAGACAGTACTTACAACTTGTTAAAAAAGAAAAAGAAAAAGAAAAAAAAAGCAATTCAACTTAATGCCTTCAAATCTCCCTCTGATGCCTCTCTGTGACATCTCTGTTTCAGCACCTCCATCTCCCTTTAGTTCGATTAGTTTGGATTCTTTAAGTTTCACCTTCCATACTGCTTTGGGAATCTTGAGCAGACAAGTGACCTAGCACCAGGTAAGAATGTAGATTGTGCCCTAGAGACAATTTTGTTGTCTTACTGGCCTCTTCATAGGCAATTTTGAGATTCAAGCAATCTCAGCTTCTCAGTCCTTTAGCATCCCAGACTTTCTGCTTTTGCTGAATTCTCATGGGCACCCTTTTATAGAGAAAACATTTCATTATTAAAGGGTATATCCAGGAGGGCAAATTATTTGAGTTTTGAGTGTTTTTTTCTTCTTTTTTTTTTCTATTGCCAAGATTTAACATGCAAATTTAGACTAGTTAAGTTAAGCCTACAGAGCTGGTTATTGAAATATAAAATAAAATAAAATAAGGCAACAAAGCCATTTACTATCTCTTCACCGGAAGACCTGTTTTCTAGCATGAAGACCTGCCAACATGAATGCCCCTTCCAAATGGATTTTTCCTTCCTCTTTTCCCCACATCTATCATCTGCACACACCATTGATATTTTCACAGCCTGCATTTACTGTTCTCCTGGAAAACTTTCTCCACCTAAAGCACCAGAGAGTAGCTAGAAATATTTCAAGGCAGAAATTGAAATTACTTGAAGCTAAAAGCTTTGGGAACCTGTCCCATAGCTTGGATCATGTCATGTTAGTAAGTCTGTCAAAAAGCATTAATTACAGGCTGAATGCTAAAGTAGGAGATTCCATGGCCCAATTTTACCATCTTAGTTTATTTCTTTATTTATAAGAGCTGGGTAGAAAAATGAGGAAGAACAAAGTGATTTCCAGCACTTCTTAGGATGACAATTTTTATCCTACTCTTTTTTTAAAAAATAGGTTTAAACTATTCTAGGATGCTTGTATACATTGGAGGGAAATAGCCCTCTGGTTTTCTTCTCCATCACTTTAGCTCATTCTCCTGTTCCCTTCCCTTCTATGGGAGAGGTGGCAACTAGGAAGAGGAGGTCAACTGGGAAAAGAAGGAAGTGTGCTCCTGTTATCTTTGCCTCTTCTTTGCCTCTGCTCCAACAACAATTCTCATTTCCTTCATTAGTACCCTGGTAAAATTAATGATTGGTTGTTGTTCTTTGATCTTGAAAAAGACCAAAATGACATCACTATGCTAGAGTCAGATACAGTGCATTGGGCTGTGCTGATCTGACCAATATGAGCTCTGAATGTTTTACCACAGATTGGGCACAAATAGTCCATGTGAACATGTGGGGTGGATTCTCTAAATTTGCGCATGGGAGACTATACCATGGGGTTAGTTTGGTAGAGCTGTATCTTACTATTTATTGTATCCATACTTAAAAAAAAAAAGTTAAGCCCATTTTTTGGACCCAGTTTTTCTTTTAATGTTGCCAGGAGAGCTAAGTGAGAGACTGTGCTTAAGAATTTAGGTTCATTCCAGGTCATGCAGGAAAAAGTTGTGTTTTTTTTTTTTTCTTAGACTGGAATGCTTACAGCATTTTGCAAACAGGTACAACTAATATAAAATAGATATTGGTAATCCAAAATTGGTGGAGATCTATGCCCCCCAGTGGACAGGAGGAATTCCGCAATGTTTCTCTACTTGTGAATTCCCCAATGTTTCTCCACTCATTTTAATAGAGGGGTAGGAGGAGAGGCCTTTTGAGAGGCAGTGAATGCATGTCAGTATTTGGAGCAGAGGAGACTGGTGGGAGAAGGCTGGGATGTCCAAGGGGGAAACCGTGTGCAACGTAATGACATTTTGGGAACTGAGTGAGAGATCCCTTCAGAGCAGCTTTATGGGCATAGTCTAGAAAGTCATGCCTCAAGGTCAGGATCCTTAAAGGGGTTGTTCTACAAGCACACAGAGTAGTAATCAGTTCAAAGACAGTAGCAGCTAGCTCTACTAGCCAGCCAAATACCTTCCATGATCCCTTGTTAAATAAACATATTTATCAATACATCTTGCCCTGGAGAAATACAGAGGTAGTAAAAATAAATAAATAAAATCAACAACTAGAATACTGGATATTTATTTAAAAGAAGTCAAAGATAGGAAAAACCCCTATGTACATGTAACATATATGTTCTTGCTTCCTCTCCCAGAGCCAGCTCTGCTGTCTTACCCCACAGGGTACCAGAGTATCCTGGGAGGAGGTCATGCTTTTCTAGGCCCAGCTGTATTGCTTCCATTTTTAGAGGCTACTCACTAGCACCTTAATTCCTTTTGCAAAGGGATATTTACTTCAAAGATATAGGAAGAACAAAGTACAAACATTTCTTCCAATACCTCCAGGGCATACTCTTCCTTACAAAGCACCTCAGTCTCTGGAGGAATAGGCTAAAAATTTTAGTTAGTTCTTGGTTCTTACATAGCATTGGTTCCACCAAGTTCACCTCCAAAAGTGTCATCTCTTCTGGATGAATTCATTTCACAGCTACCACTAGACTGGGTCCCAAAAGTCACATTCAAAGGTATCAATGTTGGACTGGCTGTGACACCTGTCAAGTCCTGAAATAAATCAAGCTCATGAGTGGAGGAATAAAGCATCTTTAATTGTGACAACAGGGTAGCAAATCTGCCGCTCTGGGGGATGTTCCTTCAGCAGACTCACAATAAAAGGTTCTTATACTTTTAGGAGAAAGGGGATAGGGGATGGGTTCACATTAGGTAGCAAAGCCTGGTCATGAAATCCCAGTCACCCTTCACAATCTGAGCAAGAATAACCATTAATTTGATTAGTTTACCATTTGTGATCTAACTCACTATAAATCTCAAGGAACAGCACAAAGGCATTGGGAGCTGAGATCCAATTCAAGCGAGGTTCTTGTACAAGGTAAAATCCCAGGGTGGAAACTTAGAGTGTAGTTCAGCTCAACCTAATTCAGAGCAAATATTTTAAGAAGAGGAAGGCAAGGACATCTGTAGAATTCTGACATTAATAGGATTATTTAGAAGAGTGGCAGGAAATAGGTAATATTACTGGATAGTAATATTTCTGTCATTACAAACAATTTTTTTCTGTCACACCTCTTTTGGATTATGAATCCTAGATTCTTCTGGCTCACTCTCTGGACCAAGATGGGGACTGTACTCCTTAAAATGGAAATTAATATATCAAAAAGATCAAAGACCAAGGTCTTTTTTGGGGAATGAGTAAGGGTTATGGTTTCAGGGAGATGAAGGCTCTGAGACCTTTCCTCTTGCTGCATAGTCAACCAAAAGACCAAAAAAGTCACTGAGATTCCTTAGACAAGAATGAGGGAAAGGGGAGGTTGAAACTTACTCAGGTCTTTTAAAGATGCTGACTGTCCCAGCTAAACAGTCCATCAAAAAAAAAAGTTCTTTCCAGTGAATGAATTAGCCAATGGAAACCAAGTACAGAATGGTAAATGTATGGTCTGTTGTCTCTTCAATGTAGTTTTCTTACACATCATGATGACTAATGGGGAAACATGTTCTCAGCCTCTTCTTGTAGAAAGATGGCATCGGAGCAAGCTGATGGGGTCTGCCATCTGTTTTAGACTGTCATTCCATACATAAATACTGATAGCTGCAATATTTGTGGGGTAAAGAACTAAAAACAAAATGGGTTCCCCATCAACTGAAAAAAAGTTGGGAAAAAAACCCTAATATGTTAATGTCATGAAATATTATTGTGCCGTAAGAAATGACACATATGAAAAATTCAAGAAAACATGGGAAAATATGTATGAACTTATGTAGGGTGAAATGAATTGGATCAGGAGGACAATTTTCATAATGCTGTAAAGGAAAACAATGTCTTAAATGTTTTGCTTCACTGTATTTTCTTTTAAACAAATAAGGGCTTCTATAGTGGGAGGGGAGAGAACAATGGCTTAATAGGTAGAAATAGAGATGTAAAGTAAGAGGAAAGAAAAGAGTATAAGATACTAAAACTTCACAGGAGAAAACAAACAGCAATTTTATCACTTTTTTTGTTTGTTTGTTTTGTTTTTTTGCTAGGCAATGGGGTTAAGTGACTTGCCCAGGGTCACAACAGCTAGTAAGTATTAAGTGTCTGAGGCCAGATTTGAACTCAGGTCCTCCTGACTTCAGAGCCAGTGCTCTATCCACAATTTTATTACTTTCAGTTTGAGTTTAACATAGACATTTTTGGTTCACTTTTTTCTTATAATTTTTAAAATTCGTTTCAAAGTTATATACAAAATGAGAAAAAAAGAGAATATTTCCATGTACACAGCAGAATATGAGAGGATTCAATATAATACTGTAAATTTCCATATCAAAAAACCTATATAATAAATAATATACATTATTTTCAAAGCTACTCAGCTTTTCTTTGCTTAAGTTTAATATAGACTTTCAAAAAACAGTAATAGAAGTTCACATTTTTGTTTTTATTTGCAATGAAATGTTTGTGGATGTTTGCTAGGTTTATAATAAAATAATTCAAATAAAATTATAATGCCAAAATGGCAAACATTTTGAAAATATTTAAAATGGTGCCCTTTATTATTTACTTATCACAAATCTTTACATTCAGAAAGGTGAAAAGCTCCTTATTAGGCTGGATTACTTTTCTCTGAACTATTCAAGCCACTGAAAGGTCATTTGAAAATATATTTATTAAATGAATGAAATTTCCTGCTTTATTCTGAAGGGAGTTACCAAAGACAAAAAAGAGTCATAAAAAAGAAATTTGTATAGAAAATACTTGAAACTCTACATTTGTTTTTTCAACCGCCTTCTTGAAATAGCAATTATTTTCACTGCTAGGAGATATTTAAAGGCAGCCAGAGTCAGTAAGTAATATGCAGTCTTCTCTGACTTTAAATCCTGGAACAGGTGCTTTGGCTCTCCATGTGTATAAATCTATAGAAATAACTTGTCTATTTTTTGAAACAAATTATCTGGGTTTGGGCTTCAGGTTACTAACTCAGAATACCTTTATAGAAGTCATCTGGCCATTTAATATTAAAAACTGTTTCTCCTAAAAGATCACAAATATCTTGCAGTGCTTGAAAATATGCCTCAGTTTCTTCACCTGTAATAATCCTGTCTGATTTTACAGATATGTCAAAATCATTGACTGTATTTTAAAAAAAAACTATTTTGAACTCAGAATAATTAGAAGATAAGCTTAAAAACAACAAAAAATCAGATTTTGGGGAAAATATATTGCACATGTAATATATGATAGACGATCATTGAACATACACAGACTGGTTGGTGTGTGACATGGATAAATAGATACGTGATCTGGGGTCCGTTCCTCTCTTTATCCAAGGGAGTCCTGCCTTTGTGGGAGTAAGAAAAGTCTGTGGTTGAACATTCATTCCTTCACTTTCCTAGCCCCAAGAATGGTATTGGGCTAGAATATCTATATATGACACCTCAAATACTTGTGATTTATGGTCTGATGCTGTTTTAGGAATTCAGAATAAAAGCCACTTTTTCTGGTCACTCTAAAGGAGAGGATAAATATAACTTACCCTTGGCCAGCTTAGCTTCTTTCCACCCAACACTGGCTACACAAAAGAGAGTCACAAATAAAGAACAACCTATTTATCAAAGAAAACAGTAAATAGAAGTCAGGGAAGTTATGAATGTTAAAGTAGTCGACAGAATACACAAAATTAATTGAGTTCTTCAATTTAGAAGCAAGATACAATCCTTAGGGGGAATATTATCTCTGTGCAGGTCTGTTCTTAGTCATTTTGGGGGCACAGAAATTGGGAATCAAGAGAAGTCATAGAGAATGACATCCCCCATGTATCTAAGATTCTAAGTGATCCCATTTGCATGCAAAAATTTAGACCATCTCTCTAGCACATCTTTGTTAAACTCTGATTCTCCAAAGTTTCCATACTCACACAGTTTCATGGGCTCAAAGGTCTCCCAAACAATCAGGAGTCACAGTTCTCTCTTAAGTAGCATCACAGCACTACCTTTCAGGGAACTGCCCCAAATTGTCCTTGGGCAGGGGCATTACACATATAAAGGATTTTAACAATTATTTAAGATGCAAATCAAATAGTTACAAAATGTTCACATCAGCATAGAAACTCACTGGTATAGTAATTAGGTAAAGTATTGGGAAATATTCCTTCAGAAACATTGAAAATTATTTTATTTAAAATAAAAGGATCCCTCCTGACATTTTTATTAGTTAAAAATGCATGATCCCTTTTCTATTTTCCCCTATCATATCTTCAAATATTATATAATGTCTATACCATTATATATGGGGCAGGTAGGTGGTGCAGTGGATAGAGTCCCATGTCTGGAATGAGGAAGGCTTATCTTCCTGAGTTCAAATCACTTACTAGCTATATGACCCTAGGCAAGTCACTTAACCCTATTTGCCTCAGTTTCCTCATCTGTAAAATGAGCTGGAGAAGGAAATGGCAAACCACTTCAGTATCTTTGCTAAGAAAACCCTAAATTGGCTCATGAAAAGTTGGACATGACAGAAAATAATCAAATAACAACAAATACTATTGTATATTCTCTCTATGCACATATATATGTATATATACACATATACATATATATTTGTATTGTTTCTATTTGTAATTTGTGGTATATCTGATATCCACACACACACCCTCCACTAAAAGACTGCAAATTCTTTGGGGGCAGGACCCCTGTTATTTTAAATCTTTATATTCCCAGTGCCTTGTAATTAGCAGGTGCTTAATAAATGTTGGATTTGAAGTTGAATTTAGAGGCAACTTGGTGGCATAGTGGATAGAGCACTGGCCTTGGAGTTAGGAGGACCTGAGTTCAAATCCAGCCTCAGACACTTACTAGCTGTGTGACCCTGGCCAAGTCACTTAACCCAGATTGCCTCCCCCAAAACCCAATGAAGTTGAATTTAATCCGACTCTAGAGATAGCAATGCTAGCAAACAGGCATAACACTAGGGGTGGCACACAAGTTGTTCTCATTGTAGCTCCATAGAGGGTCACACCTTGACCTGCATCTCTTCTTATTGGAATGCTCTCCTTTGGGAGCTTCCTAGAGAATAAAGAAGCATCAAGTTCTATGTGTGAATTAAACACAGAATGTCAACACAACATCAAAGGTTACTTTCCTCTGAATATTTAAGGATGCTGATTAAGTCCCTGGGCACTCCCCTCCTCATCCCTCCAAGCCTGATTGAGGTACAGAAGGCAAGCACCAATATTGTGTGCTGTTACTATAAACAGAACACCTTTTAGACCTGAGAAAATTCACTTACAGTAATGTTAAATGGTTTCATTTCAAACAGAAAGATGAAGCTCATCTGGAGTGGGAACTCACCACCATCAAAGAATGTGCTTATCTTCCTGTGTCCAGAGATGATACTTTAGCTTTATATGGGTCAGAGGAGAGTGTATTGATCTTGAAGCCAGAAGACCTGGGTCCTTGTCCTGATTTTATCACCTGAGTAGACGGCCTTGGAAAATTCACTTTATTCCTCTGAGCCTCAGTTTCTTCATCTGCAAGTTGGGAATCATAATACTGCACTGTATACGTAGGAGAATTTTTCATAACTCTTAATTTAATGCAATATAAATGTGAGTTATTTTCTCTCTCCTGGTGCTATTCTTCTCACTGGCCATACAACTAGTACCTATCCCTCCCTATCCAAGGTAAACAAAGAGAGAAAAAATGGGGAGAGATCATTATCTAACCTGTCCCCTGCTGGAGATGAGTCATCGCCCAACTTTTTTTTTCTATTGATTTTCTTTAATACTACTTAAGGAAGGGAGGTGGCATAGTGAATAGGGTGCTAGGCCTGAAATCAGGAAGACTGAGACACTTATTAGCTGTATTAGGTTGAGCAAATCACTTAATCTCTGCCTGCCTTAGTTTCTTCAATGGCAAAGTGGGGGTAATAATAACACCTACCTGTCAGAGTTGTGAGGGTCAAGTAATATCATATTTGCAAAGTGCTCTACAGAATGCCTTGCATGTTATATATGCCTATTAAATGTTTGTTTCCTTACATCCACTGTGAAATGGGGAAGAAGGGGGAAAAAGATTATTTAATTTGAGGGTTATATCTTACAAGGGATTTCTGCCATAAATAACAAAGACAATTGCATTGGTTGACATGAAGAAAAATGACAGCTCTCCATTTAAAAACCAATGGTGCCAAAGTGTTGAAAGCCATGAAAACATGACTACACATATCCTCCCATTACTAAAGCAGTATCACACAGACACTTATATTGTTTATTATACAAGTGATAGCAGCAATATTTCTTCTAGATAATAAAGACATCTGTCACACAGTGCTACAATACAAAATAAGACCTCAAAATCATACTCAACTTGTCAGGTGGATAGGACACAAACCATTTTTCTTCTGAGATTGGGGCTGGTTTCTTCACATATTAAATCCATAATAAAAAGCTTTCCTCATGTTAGATACTTGAAAACATTATTTTAAAATATATTAATATATTTATTTCATCTTCCTTTTCAAATACATCTCTCTATTTTTGTTTTAGTTCATTTCCTCCTTGTCTAATAATAAAACAAAAATAATGATCTATCTCTTGCAACAAAGAATAAAAAGGAAAGGGATTTTGAAAAAAAAAAGTTCATCAAAACTAACCAATGAACCATCCAGGCCCATCAGTCTAGGTGACTCTCCAGATCATTTTCTCTTACCTCTATTGAGAAGGGAGGGAGGTGAATTTTTTTTTGCCTTCTCTTTGGAACAGTGCTAGGTCATTATAATATACCACATTCAGGGCTTTTTGAGTTAATTTTCTTGTTCTCTGCCTTTACCTTTCTCTAGTCATCACGTACACTGTTCTTCTGGCTCACTTCTATAACATTTCACACATCTTACCATGCATCTCTGAAATCTTCATAAAAATATATTTTTCCCCTAAAGAAAAATATATTTCCTTATGAAAAAGAAACTGATTATTTTTCTTGTTACATACTTCAGCCTGAGTCCAATTCACTTTGTTAATAATAGTTCACATTTATCCAGCACTGAAGATTTGTGAAGTAGATGGTGCAAATATTATTGTTCCTATAATATCAATGAGAAATTTGAGACACAGATACCTTGCAATGGATCACATAACTAGTAAGTAGTATAGACAGCACTTGCGGTCAGGTCTGATTACTCTCAAATACCAAAGTCTTTCCCAATTAACTGCCATTGTTTACCAGGACTATTATAAAGAGGGAGAGGTGAACCTACCTAACCCTGATCATAAAATGCTTACATTGGTTTAAATTATCTCCATAAATTAAGTTATGAAGCAAATGTTAACTCATCTTCCTAGAAGGAGAACTGAGGCAAAGGAAAAGTGGGTCCTAGTTCTGGCTTTGCCATTAATTAGCTCTGTGAGGTTGAACAAGACATTCAGTCTTTCTAGGCTTCCGCTTTTTGCATCTGGAAAATAAAGCAATTGGTCTTGAAAGAATTCCAAAGTTCTTTCCAGTTCTAAAAAGCTATGATTCTAGTCATACATATTTTAAAACAATAAAAACAACCTGTAAGTAAAGAACAACAAAACAGAATCCACTTTTTTTTTCTTATTCTGGATACAGAATTGTATTGACCATACTTAAAATAATTAATAAAGCCATTTCTTTTTAACATGTTTTAGTTTCTGTGAAAAATCAATGTGTTAAATTCTTTAACTAGGAACCAGTAGGATTTCCATGGTTGCTTTTGCTTATTTAGGCAAATTTCCTTTTGAATGAAATGATATAATATTTGCAATAGATGATTTTGTTTATCAGACAATAAATAACACAGATAAAACAGGGTGAGACAAACAAAGGATAGTAAAAGGATATTATCCCAAGAGATGTGGCACTTTGGGGTTTGTGAAGAGATTAGTACGTGGAAACAGAATCACAGTGTCTTTTACTGCAAAAGGGAAAAGCATAACAATCCATAAGAGTGGATAAATCATTATGCCATCTCTTAAAGTGCTTTGGTTTGCTTTTCTTTACTTTTTTGTCTCTCCTATATGAATTTCAACTGGTTCTTGACTCATTTCACTGTTTTTTAGGGCATGAATGCTTCTGTTTTCACAGTGCCATATTTTAGCCATTGGGAAAGTTCTGGGATTTCAGGATTCCTCCAGATTGCAGCCAAATTTCTGATGCAGTGCACTTCACAAGAAGTGATGTGTGAACAGAATGAGAGCCTGGAAGGTGAGAAATACTTCTCCCATGCAGCAGTGAACCTCTCTGTGATTGGAAATACTAGTAAATATCATTGTTGCCTTCATTTTGTTCCTTAACATCCTATTTCAAGAAAATCTCAATTGTTTCCATTCTTCTATAGAAAGTAAGGCTTCAAAACAAGGATGTAGCTTAATTTATTTCCGTGCAGGTAAGAAGCATACCCAAAAGTACTCCCAAGGCAAGAGAGACTACAAAGGGAGAATCTCAAGAGGAATGAGAAGTAGTAATGAAATTCTAATGAAACAACCAAAAATAGAAGGTAGGAATGAAGAAAGATAGGAAGGAAGGAAGGAGGGAGGGAAAGAAAGAAGAAAAGAAGGAAGGAGGGAGGGAAGGAGGGGGGGAAAAAAGAAGAAAAGAAGGAAGGAGGGAGGGAAGGAAAGGAGGAAAGGAAGGAAGGAAGGAAAGAAAGAAGGAAGGAAGGAAGGAGGGAAGGAAGGAAGAAGGGAGGGAAAGAAAGAAGAAAAGAAGGAAGGAGGGAGGGAAGGAAGGGAGGAAGGAAGAATGAAGAAAAGAAAGGAAGGAAAGATGGGAAGGAGGGAGTGAAGGAGAGAGGGAAGAAGAGAAGGGGAGAGGAAAAGAAGCAAGCATTTGTTAAATGTCTACTATGTGCCAGGCACTGTGCTAAGCACTTTATAAATATTGTCTTATTTGATCTTCACAACAACCCTTTGGAGTAGTTACCATTATTGTCCCCATTTTATAGTTGAGGAAACTGAGGCATACAGAACTTAAGAGACTTGACCAGGGTCATACAGCTGGTAAGCATGCGAGACTAAATTTGAACTCAGGTATTCCTTACTCCAGGTTCAGTTTGCCACCTAGCAACTTTTAGAATAATAGATAGGTAGATAGAAAGATAGATAGATGGATAGATAGGTAGATAGATAGATAGATAGATAGATCTCACAAATTAAGTAGATGGATAGATGGATGGATATATAGATAGAGCTCACAAGTTAAGTAGCACAAGAAAGTGATGACAGGTGGATTCCCTAAGTGTTACACTGGTATCCAAATAAACTAAAAAGATGTACCCTTTGGTATAAGGGCACAGATCAATGAGAGGTGGGCATGGAGGGCTACACTTGGCATCATTACAGGAAGTACCCATTTTGAAGAGAATATGAGTCCATTGAAATTAAAACACAAAAGGAAATGATAACCAAAGAAAACTACACAAAAGTGGGATGAAGACAGAATATCAGAAAGGTTTAAATCTTACAAAATAAAACAGCAACAATAAATGCAAAAGTCAACATAAAGACCATTTTGAGCTGTATTCAGAGCAAGAAGAACAAGAAAGAATAAGACTACCAGCCTGAGACAGATAATTTTCAGATCAAATTTGTTTTTGACTTTTCTACCCGAAAAAAAATCATTTCAAACTGGGAAAGGTAGAACCAGCATGTTTAAAAATTCAATGAGGTAGGGAGATGGTAACCACTTTAATACTACCCATCTTCATTTTCACATGAATTACATCACATGCTTTTTACAAGTTTAGAGAAAACAGAGTATTAAAAAGATACCAGAAGACTAGATATGTTCAAAAATTCTCCCCATTTTCAAGAAAAAGAAAAGAAGTAGATTCTAGGAAGCATAAACTGTTAAGTTTGACATTGATCTCTGACCAAATTCTAGAATGGATAAAGAGATATCAAGCACTTAGGAACAGCACTGTAACATTTCATTCTCAAACTACTTTCTTTACATGCATTATTGGTGTAGTTGTGAACTAGTAATATGCCCAAAGGGCTGTAAAACTGTACATACCCTTTGACACACACTACTGAGGCTGCATTCCCCCAGAAAAAAAATCAAAGAAAAAGAAAAAGTGCCTATATGTACAAAAATAATTATAGCAGCTCATTTTGTGGTGGCAAAGAATTGGAAATTGAGGGGTTTCCCCCTCAATGGGGGAATGACTGAACAAGTTGTGGTATATGATTGTGATGAAATACTCTTGTGCTATAAGAAATTTGCTTCTTAGGATGATGACTGTAAGGATAAGGCAGGACCAGTGGTAAAGGCCTGCCACCCCAAGCCTCTCAGGTTTTCCAGCCTGTCAGAGGTAGTTGGCCAACAATTGTTTTTGAGGATGTTGATTATGGAAGGGTCCTTTTCTACAGTTCCCCAAGCTTTGGAGTTCATAGTCCTGGGCTGTCTTATATGAGGAAAGTGGTGGTTGACGTGGGATTGCTGGTTTGACTCACCTGGCACAAATTGACTCATGTCTCCTTCATAGAACCTTGCTACTGGAAAGGGTGGGATAAACACAGTTTAACATAAATTTAAATAGGAGATAAGTGAAGCTATGGAATGTGAGCGCTTAACTTCCCTCAATCAGCTCAAATCACTAAGCCTGAACAAACTATATTCTTAGGTACTAATGGACGTTCTTGTCAAGCCTCTACACAATGATTTAGAAAAAAATGATGAAGAATCAGCATTTGATAAGCCCAGGAATATCAACTACATTGGGAATAGCTCCTTATTAGATAAGAATTGCTGAGAAAAGCTGGGAATCTATTTTTGGAAGAAAAAAAAAGAACTCTAGAATCAAGGGAACAGTAAGAGCATTTCTTGCCATTAAAGTCCTTAACATTTGGATAAATGAGAGAAACTAACATTTATTAAGTGCCAACTATATACTGGACACTCTACTGAGCATATCAATTATTATCTCATTTGATACTCACAACAACCCTGGGACATATTATCAGCTTCATTTTACAGTTGAAGAAACTCAGGGAGACAGAAGTTAAGCTACTTATCCATAGTCACGTAGTTAGGAAGTGTCTGAGACTGTATTTTAACTCCTGTTTTCCTGACTCCAGGGCTAGTACTATATCCACTATATCAATATTTTATGTCATCTAGTGCAATGAGTTACCAATAGATTTCTAATCATATAAAAGATTGTGTCATTTCTTTTAAAATCACAAGAAAATAGATAAATGTACCTTTCATGATTATGGCCACAGGGAGAATTCTTAAATAAATAAGAGATAAAGAATAGTTATCTTTAAAAAAGATAAAATAGACAGTTTTGATTATATGAAATTGAAAAGATTTCAGATGAACAAAATCAAATTGTCCATTAGGAAAAATCTTTGTATCAGATTTTTCTGATAAATGGTTATCTAAGATATACAGGTAATTAATACAAACATATAAAGTCAAGAACTATTCCCTCCTAGATAGTGGTCAAATAATTTGAACCAACAGTGTCTATAGGAATTCCAGGTCTTTAACAAACATATGGAAGTTTGTACCAAATCATTAATAATAAAATAAATGCAAGTAGAAAATAAAAACTCTGAACCTCACACTTATCATATTGGCAAATATGAAATACAAGGAGAAACCACAATGAAACATTTCTTCAGCCCAGAACTGCACAGGGAGAAAGTTGGAATCTTGTAGGCTCTAGGGATAAGATCCTAGAAGGAGCACCCACATAGAGCCTTCTAACATGTAGGCGAAGTTTGGATCCTATAGCCGTATGCCAAGAGAGAATACACAAAATATGGGAAAGACAATAGCTATGTCATTTGGACTTTGGAGTGGAATCGTGGATCCAACATGGAAGGAAACTGTGGCCTACAGATACCATGGGGACATGGAGCAAGAACAGGGGTAAATCCATACTTGTGTCACTCTGTCGTAGGTGTAGGATCTCAGAGCCTGTCACTGCAGACTGGGGCTTGGACCTGTAGCTGAGTAACCAAAGCTGAGAGATGGATTAGCATTGGCCTTACAATTCTGCTCTTCTGTACCTGAAGAATCTTTTGGCTAGCTTACAGGGACCAAGAGCATGTCTTCTGGAGCTCTGACCAGAAGTGAGATTGCAGCTGTGTCATGAAGAACCAAATTGAACTTACCCAGAAAAACAGTATAATTTTGGAGGGGAAAACCAGATCTTTAATGAAATAAAGGACTTCCAAACATTCCTGATTAAAAGATCAAAGCTGAGTAGAAACTTTGAAATGCAACTGTAGGAGTCAAGAGAAGTAGAAAAAGGTAAAGATGTTTTGAATATTTGGAAAGTACTACGCAAGAAATAGAGGTAGAAGAAATATACGTACCCTCAGAACCCTAATATTATCAAAAGTCATTAACTCATAAAATATGACAGAGACTCTAGAAGGTATTTTGTTATGCTTTGATGATCTTTAAAAAAAAAGGAAAAATAAAACACTGGGAAAAATAGAGAAAATTACTCTCTCACATAATTGGGGTGTTCAGGACAAAGGCTATAACAACAAAGAAGGGGTAGTTGGGGAATTTCTTGCTTAAACTCAATTTTCATCAGAACTAGGAAAAAGGGGGGAAGAACACACACACACACACACACACACACCAATATGCAAAGTTTGTTATAAAACATTGAACCATACATGGAAATAAAAAAGAACTAGGTAAAGGAAGTGGGAGAAGAAAAGAGAGGGTAAATTTGGAGAGGGATTAGTCATAAGCAAAACAAATTCCTACCACTGAGGGTAAAAATGTAGTTAAAAGGAAAGAAAGACTAAAAACCTTGTGATTGAGGTCTGGATAAGAAGATGCAGAAGCAGATTTCATAAAGCATATAATGCTACTGAGAACATAATTTCTGCCTTGTGGCCTCCCATCTCTTTGTAAGGAACAAAGTGGGGAGGAAATAAAGGAAAAAGTATAAGAAAGTATGATGGAAGGAAAGACAATTAATAACAATAACTGCAAGAGTGACTGGAATGTGTTTATCCACAAAATGGAAAAGGCTTTTGTTTGTGCAAAACCTTTTTAATTTTACATAAACAAAATTGCTCAGTTTACCTCCTATGAACTTCTGTATCTCTTGTATGGTCATGAACTCTTCCCTATCTATAAATCTGACAGGTAATATCTTCTATGCTGTTCTAACTTGCTTATATCACTCTTTATGTTGAAGGCATGTATCTATTTGGAATTTATCTAAGTACATGGTGTGAGAATTTGGTCTATATCTAGTTTCTGCCAGACTGTTTTCTTAACAGTTTTTGTCTTAACAGTTTTTGTGAGTTCTTGCTTCAATAGCTGGGATCTTTGGATATATCAAACACTAAGTGGCTCTGTTCATTTGTATCTGTATATTGTGTGCCTAATCTATTCCACTTAACAACCTATTTCTTACCCAGTCCAAAACTGTTTTGACAATTACAGCTTTGTAGTACAGATTGAAATCTGTTACTGCTAGGCCCCCTTCCTTCCCATTTTTATTCATTTATTTCTTCTTGACCTTTTGTTCTTCCACATGAATTTTGCAATTTTTTTCTAGCTCTATAAAATAATTCTTTGGTAGTTTGATTGGTATGGTACTGAATAAGTAAATTAGTTTTGATAATATTGTTATTTTTATTATATCAGCTCAACCTACCCTTGAGCAATTAATGTTTATCCAATCATTTGGATTTGCTTTTATTTATATGAAGAGTGTTTTGTAATTGTATTCCTATAGTTCCTATGTGTATCTTGGCAGGTAGACTCCTAAGTATTTTATTCTCTCTGTAATTATTTTAAATGGATTTTCCTTTTCTATTTCTTCCTGCTGGATTTTCTTGGTAATATACAGAAATGAGGGTGATTTTTGTGGGTCTATTTAAGAATGGAAGTACCACATCATCTTACCTTTTCCTGAGGAACTTGTATGCACGTCACTTTTTTTATTTAACTTATATGCATGGTACTTCATGCAAACTGAATTAAAAGCTGGAATTAACATTGCTGGGAGAAATATCAACAATCTGAGATATCCAGACGATACCACTCTGATTTCAGAAAGTGAAGAGGAATTAAGAAATCTCTTGATGAGAGTGAAAGAGGAGAATGGAAATGCTGACTTGAAGCTTCATAAAAAAGAAACAAACTAAAATCATAGCAACTGGTCTTATCACTTCCTGACAAATAGAAGAAAAAGACACAGAAGGATCAGAGATCATTGTAGGTGGTGACTTGCAGCTATGAAATTAAAAGGTGCTTGCTCCTTGGGAGGAAAGTTATGGCAAATATGGATAGCATACTAAAAAGCAGAGACATCACCTTGCCAACAAAGATCTGTATAGTCAAAACTATAGTTTTTCTGGTGATAACATATGACTATGAGAATTAGACTATAAGGAAAGCCGAGCACCACTGAATCAATGCTTTTGAATTGTGGTGTTGGAGAAGACTTTTGAGAGTCCCTTGGACAGCAAGGAAGTCAAATCAGTCAATACTTAAAGAAATTAATTCAGGTTGTTCACTGGAAGGTCAGATACTGAAGCTGAGGCTTAAATACTTTGACCACATAATGAGAAGAGAGGATTCATTGGAAAAGACCCTGATGTTGGGCAAGATTTAAGGCAGGAGAATGAGATGGCAGAAGATGAGATGGATAGATAATGTCATGGAAACAATGAACATGAACTTGGACAGACTTCAAAAGATAGTGAAGGATAAAAGAGCCTGGTGTGCTACGGTCCATGGGATCATAAAGAGTTGAACATAACTGAATAACTAAACAGCAATTTTGCTGAAGTTGTTAATTATTTTTAGCTGACTCTCTGGGTTTTCAAAGTAAACTGTCATATCATCTGCAAAATGTGATAATTTTGTTTCCTTTTTGCCTATGCTTATTCTTAGTTGATTTTCTTGTCTTATTACTATAACTGGCATTTTTATTACAGTATTGAATAACAGTGATGATAATAGACATCGTTACTTCATTCTTGATCTTATTGGAAAGGCTTATAGTTTATATAAAGGCTTATAGATCCAGATAATGCTGGGTCTACTTATCATTTTAAGGAAAGTTCCATTTATGCTTTTTAGTTTGTTTCTTTTTCAACAGGGATGAGTGTTATATTTTATCAAAAACATTTCCTGCGTCTATTAAATTATTTATATGATTTTTATTGTTTGTATTATTAACATGGTCAATTATGCTTATAGTTTTCTTAATATTGAACTAGCCCTGCTTTCCTGGTATAAATCCAGCCTTTTTATAATGTATGATCTCTGTGATATAGTGCTATAGTCTTCTTCCTAGTATTTTACTAATTTTTTTTTGCATCACTATTCATTAGGGAAATCGGTCTATAGTTTTCTTTCTCTGTTTGGATTCTTCCTGATTTAGGGATTAACGTGATGTTTTTATAATAGCAGGGATTTGATAGGACCCTTATTTACTTATATTTTTAAATAGTTTGTGTGATACTGGACTTAATTGTTCTTTAAATGTTTGATGATTAAGTTCTTACAGTCCACACAGAAGAAAAAGACAAGTATCCTTTCAGAATCTCAAGGGCTTTTAAGATCAAATAAAGAACAAAGACAAACACAGGGCGTGAATGTGGCTTGGTTCCATATTTTTTATTTTAAGAGAGGAAAGAAAAGGGAATGTAATAGGAATATATTAGGGATTAAATGAGAAGGAAAATGGAAAGTTACTATTTCTCAAAACTGCAGGATAAAAGAAGAGTGTACAGTCATGGAGATGGGAGTAGGAAAGAAAGCATCTCATGAAGCTCATATTTTTTAAAGCTGAGCAAAGGAAGATTAAATACACAAAAACAAATTATTTTCACGTAGAAATACATTAAATCGAATAGGGAAACAGTCACGGACAGGAAGAGGAAAAGGAGATTAAGAGACAGGGTAGAGTAAGGAAGGGAATGATCAGAAGCAAAATAAACTTTGACTTTAAAATGTAGATCATAAAGCAGAGAACTAAAGGAGAGAAATAAAATATATTTCTTACTCTAGGGAACATATTCTGGACAATGTTGAAGAGTGAAAGGGAGGATGCTCATTATCACCTCTATTATTCAGTATAGTACTAGAAATGTTAACTATCACAATAAGAGAAGAAAACAAAATTGAAGGAATTAGAATAGGCAATGAGAAAACAAAACCATCATTTTTTTTTTTTTGCAGATGACATGATGGTATACTTAAAGAATCTTAGAGAGTCAACTAAAAATCTACTTGAAATAATCAACAATTTCATCAAAGTTGCAAGATACAAAACAAACCCACAAATGTCATCAGCATTTCTATATATTGATAACAAGGTCCAGCGGTAAGAGATAGGAGGAGAAATTCCATTTAAAATAACTCTAGACAATATAGAATACTTAAGAGTCTTCCTGCCAAGATAAACCCAGGAATTATATGAACACAATTATAAAACACTTTTCACACAAATAAAGTGAGATTTAAACAATTGGGATAATATTAATTGTTCATGGATAAGCCAACATAATAAAAATGACATTTCTACCTAAATTAATCTATTTATTCAGGGCCATACCAAGCAAACTACCAAAAATATTTTATAAAGCTAGAAAAAATAATAATGAAATTTATCTGGCAAAACAAAAGGTCAAGGATATCAAGGAATCAATTAAAAAATGTGAAGGAAGGAGGTCTGACTGTACTAGATCTAAAACTATATTATAAAGTGGTAATTATCAAAACAATCTGGTACTGGCTAAGAAACAGAGTGGTAGAGCAGTGGAATAGATTAGGTACACATTGTTGTTTTTTGTCTGTTGTTCTCAAAGAGGACAATGACCATAGCAATCTAGTATATGATAAACAAAGATCCAAGCTTTTGGAAACCAATTCAACCAAGATTAGAAGGAATGCAGAAAACTGGGAAATTTTTTTTTTTGCGACAAGTATCACTGACAAAGGCCTCATTTCTCAAATATATAGAGAACTGAGTCAAATTTATAAAAGTACAAGTCATTCCCCAATTGATAAATGGTCAAAGGATATGAACAAGTAGTTTTCAGACAAAAAAATCAAAGCTATAGTCATATAAAAATGCTCTAAATAACTAGAGATTAGAGAAATGCAAGTTAAAACAAATCTGAGGTACCACCTCACACCTATGAGATCGGCTAATATGAGAAAAAAGGAAAATGATAGATTTTGGAGGGGATGTGGGAAAATTGTAACACTAATGCATTGTTGGTGGAGTTGTGAACTGTTCCAAGCATTCTGGAGAGCAATTTGGAACTATGCCCAAAGGGCTATAAAACTGTGCCTACTCTTTGATCCAACAATACCACTGCTAGGTCTATATCCCAAAGACATAAAAAAAGGAAAAGGACCTATTTGTACAAAAATACTAATAGCAACTCTTTTTGTGGTGGCTAAGAACTGGGAATTTAGAGGATCCCCATCAAATGGGGGAGTGGCTGAACAAGCTGTAGTATTATAATGGAATGTTATTGTGCTATAAGAAATGGCAATCAGGATGATTTCAGAAAAAGAAAAACCTGGAAAGACTTACATGAACTGATGTAAAATGAAGTGAGCAGAAACAGGAATATATTGTTCCCAGTAACAGCAATATTATTCAATGAAGAATTGTAAATGACTTAGCTATTAATGATTCAAGACAATACCAAAGAATCAATGACAAAGCACAATATATACCTCCAGAGAAAGAACTGATACAATCTGAATACAGACTGAAGCATGCTATTTTTTCTTCCTTCCTTCCTTCCTTCCTTCCTTTCATTGTTTTACTTGAGTCTTGTACAAAATGACTTATATGAAAATGTTTTAGATGATTGTATATATATAAATTCTATCAGGTTGCTTATCATCTCAGGAAGAGGGGAGGGGAGGTAGGGATAGAATTTGGAACTCAAAACTTTTTAAAAGAATGTTTAAAAATTGTTTTAACATGTAATTGGGGAAAATCATATTTAAAAAAAGAGTAAAAGGGCAAAAGAGTTGTATCATACAACTTCCATTATAGCTTTCCTCATAGTCTAACTCTCAGTCATACATTATTACTGGAAAAAAAACTATAGCTTTGACTCTATAGACCTTAGTTGACAAGGCAATGTCTCTGTTTTTTCATATGCTGTCCATATTCACTACAGCTTTCTTTCCAAGGAGTAAACATTTTTTAATTTCATGGCTGTATTTGCTGTCTTCAGTTATCTTTGAGTACAAGAATATAAAACTGACACTGACATTATGGCTTACTTGTATTTATGACATTCTTTTTTCTTTCACTATCTTTTTTTGTAAATATGGGAAGGGACAGAAAAAAAGGTAGAAATGTGTAAAAAGATACGATTGAGGATTCAATTATTAATCTTAACCATGAATTTGAATGAATTGAATTCAGCCCAAGAATGAAAGAGGGTTGCAGATGAATTAGAAAGCAGAATCCCAAAAATATATTCTTTCCAAGAATATATTCAAAATGGGAAGATCCATACAGTGTTTTTAAAAGATAGTGGTGCAAGTCCTGGGCAAATTTTCAAAGATGATAAATTATGGAAATAGTCAATATTGGGTAGGTTGTGGAAAGGCAGGCAAACTAATGCATTGTTGGCAGACTTGGAAATTCATATGACCATTTTGGAAGGCAAAGTGGAAGTATACAAAGAAAGTGGCTAAAATTTCAGTCCCCTTTGACCACTGCTAATCACATACCCTGAAAAGGTCATTGCCAAAAAGAAAGGTTTTATATACACTAAAATATTTAGAGAAGTACTTTTGTGTTAAAGATCTGGAAACAAAGTAGATGTCTACTGATTGAGGAATGGCTAAACAAATTGTGATACATGAATGTAATATGATTTTATTATATTGGCTTCCTTCAAGTATCGGCTAAAATCTTATGTTCCTCAAGAAGCATTTCCTGTATTCCTGGTCCTCTTCCCCTTGCCCCATTTCCTCGGCTAGTGACTCCCCTCTGAAATTACCACCTATTTCTACTTTTTATATTATGCAAGTTCATACAATCAATAGACATCTACTTAGGGTAGGCTCTTTTTCTCTTCCTCATCCTCATTCACTAGATGATCTCATCAGGTCCCATGGTTTCAATTATCATCTCTATGTCAATGACTTTTGTATCTAGCCCTTACCTCTCTCCTGAACTTCAGTCTAACATCTCTGACTGCCTGTTGAATATCACACACTGTATATCCTATAGACTTCTTAAAGTAAACACTTCCCAAATGAAACTAATTGTTTCCCTCCCCTCCTGAAAACCCTGAATTCTTCCTAATTTTTTTTTTGGTTACTTACAAAATTGCTGCCAGTTTCCCTGTCACCTCATCTCTCAACCTAGATGGCATCCTGGAGTTCTCTGTCCTACCCATATCCAACAAATTGCCAAGTTCTGTTGATTCTATCTTTAAGAGATCTTATACATGCTCCTTTACTCTTTTGACACTGCAACCACCCTGGTGTAGGCATTCATTGCCTCCCATCTAGACTATTACAATAGCCTTGTGGTTAATCTCCCTGCCTCATATCTCTGCCACTCCAGTCCACCCTCCACTCAGCTGTCAGAGATCTTCCTAAGTGCAGGGATGACCATGTCATTGTTGTTGTTCAGTTATGTCCCACTCAGTGTGACCCCATGGACTTTTGTCTATGGCATTTTCTTGCCAGAGATATTGGAGTGGTTTGCCATTTCCTTCTTCAGTGTGCCCCCCATTTTACAGATGAAGAATTGAGGCAAATAGGGGTTAAGTGACTTGAAGATCAGTCTATTTGTGCCCATTTACTTTGTATTGGTGGTTATCATAAAGCACATGAAAAAAGAGAGGAATGGATGTTAGTTCAGTCCAAAACTGGTGTTTTTATTCAGTTCTTTTTCAGTTGTATCCAACCCTTCATGACCTGATTTGAGGTTTTCTTGGCAAAGATACTGGAGTGGTTTGCCATTTCCTTTTCAGCTCATTTTACAGATGAGGAAACTAAAACAAACAAGGTTAAGTGGCTTGCCCAGGGTCATATAGCTAGTAAATATCTGAGGCCAGACTTGAACTCAGGAAGCTGAGTCTTCCTGACTCTAGGCATGGCACTCTTTCCACCTAGCTGCCCCCAACTAGTATTGCTACAGTTCAAAATTTAGTTGGTAAGATAAATTTTTTTCATTAATAACGCAACAATATTTCTGTACCTGCCTTCATATTCTAACCACATGATTTTTAGGAAACTAATTATGAGAAAGAGAGAAGCAAATAACACAGATCTTTTTTTTTTCTTTCTTAGTATGCAATTGATGTTATTAAAATGACTAAATGCAATAATTATGAATATGTTCTGGTCATGTTTTCAGGATGAGTAAAAGTTTACCTTTTTGATAGTTGTCTAGCTACGCCAAGGTTTAGACCCCCTGGCTAGTTCTTTCCTTATGAGGCAAGGGACCTGTCCTCAATAGTTGATTAGAAAAGGTAGGGATCAATCCTTTTGCTATTGAGATAGAGCTTCCTGGTAGCCTCAGACTGTGTGGACTTAGCTGTCTGATCATCTAAGAGCATTAAAAAAAATATTCATGTGCAGTGTATATGTTGGGGGTCGGGGAAAGGTGCGGAACTTCAAACTTGCCAAACATCCCAAGAATATTGGAGTTGTCACTCCCTGCATTACTGATCAGACTGAATCTATATGGAGATAAGGGCAGTGGCACCTAATTGAGCTAAGTGTGGCATTCTTGTTGAGTATCTTTTCTATGCTCAGGCTACCTCACCTTCCTTTACTTACTAATTGTTGAATGACCTGAGTGTTTCATTTTATTCCAATATTGTTCTACCAGTCAGGCCCAACTCATGACAACATCCTGCTAAACCAGACTCCAAAGTAGTCCCAAAGAAACTGTTTTTCTCCAACCCTGAGTTCATTTATCCCAGCATAAAAGAACTTTTGTTCCTACAGTGTTTGTTTTGTTCATATGGAGTTTACTGTGCTAGTGACTGCTATCCTGTCCAAAGAAGAGGTGTCTAGTGGTAGTCTGGAAATGGATGGATGCCAAGACAGGAAGACATGTGCGTTAATATCATATGGCTCATCCTAATGAGTGCCTTTCTGTAAGGATTTGGAAAAAGCGTGGATGGAAATGTGAGATGTAGCTCTGACTCCAGAGCAGCCAGCTGCCCTTACTATTACATACTTCACCTGATACTCCCTATCTTAGTGGAAACAAATGTATTCTTTTAAGAATGTATTTTATGTATGCATATTGCATTACAAAATGTCTATAATGATTATTGTACAAATTGTTACCACTGATAATACTGCTTTCATAATGATATCACTGCATTTTACAGAAAATAGTTATAGCCATGTTCCTGATACTGGTGATCTGAGTGAAATGAGACCAGATTGTTATCATATTTTAGAATCTAAAAAGATTGGAGGGGGAGAAGAAGGTGGATGGTTGTATGCCTATTGTTTTGTTGAAGTCTAGAGGTTTAGGGATGCTAGGACCCCAAAATCACGACAGGTAGGTCCTGCTGGAAAAAATTCAACCTAAGCCTTCTTTCAGCCAAAGACAAGGTTTATTAAAGATGAGCCATATAGGCCAAAAGGCCTAGGTTGCCTCCACAGCTAAGTTTGTGACTTTTAAGGACTCTTAAGGAATCTGAACATTTGTGATGTTTGTAGGGATGAGTGGGCATGAGGAAGTCTCAGCCCCTAAATGGTGGCCAGGATGGATCTTATATACAGAAAGACTATGGGAGTGGCCAAGTAGTTTGGGGTGACCAGAGGAAGGGCTGGGGGGAGGATCTTGAAGCTGGGGTGACTGGGGGAAGGGTCCTGGGAGAATCCCCCAATGGGAGTGTGTTGAAGGTTGAATGGGGTCTGGATAAGATTAAGGATGGGAAGTATAACCCAGGGCTATCAGGCCAGTAATAGACAATGGAGGGCTAGGCTTAATTAGGGTAACAAAGAATTGGGAGATAGGGCCTGGGCAATAAGGAAGAGCCAGTTGATAGGAATAAGAATAAGAATAACTTCAGGGGACTGCTGAACTTTCCTGATCATATAAAAGTTCAAATAGAGTTCAAGAGTTTTCTGGGGCCCATAGACAAATGAACCCCAAATTCCTTTTTGGGGTGAGGGGCAAAGGTCTCAGCTTGGGCCCATACCCCATCAGTTTATCAATACTTTCATAATTCTAAGAATATAACAACCAGACTTATAGGCCAGATTAGGACATGAGTATCTTTACTGCCTAGGGAGGTATTTCTGGGATGAATTCAATATGGCAGTCCTGTTTGGAATATTCATAAATGTCTAGAAAGAAATCTTTAGGTGGAACAATTAGAAAAAGTGATTGCCTTTCTGACAGGATCCCAACTGAATCAGTTAGAGGTGGGCTTTAGGAATGTACTATGCAATTACACAAAAGTAATCTTTTCCTCATTAATGAGTATGATTGTCTAACAGACTGAAATACTCCAATGGAAGAAAAATTCTTTGATGTTCAGGACTCCTTGAATGATAAACTATAAATTTTACATGACAAATTCATCATCACTGTTGGCCCAATAGCCTATTCGATGAATCAGGAATCCTTTCTGATCTATGACCATAAAGTTATGCCTGGAAGTTCTCAGGTTGGTAATGCAACCACTCAAAATGCACCATTCATGCCTATGGGTCCATTGAGAAAGTCTATGACTTGATAAAGTCTACAGGAGGATATATGTGGGAGGGAGTGACCTACTGTGATATGTGGGAGATCAAGTCCCAAGGATATCTAGTCTCTTTATAAGTACTCTTGGAAAAAAAATACTAGATATTTGGTATGGAACAGGGAATCAGTAAAATTTTTGGCCTTAGAAACATCCATCTTTAGTCTGCACAAGAATTTTAGATGAAGATATATGGTATAGTGGTATGATAAAATATATGATGTCAGACAAAAAAAAGGAAGTATGTTCCCTAATGAGTTATAGTTGTACAGGAACAATCAGTATATAGATTCAGTAAATCTATTTTGTCATAGCTATTGCTAAGGAATCAAACTATCTACTGGTGACCTGACTAGTAGAATAATGATACTCTTCAGTTCTAATTTCTCTTAAATTGGATCACCTGGATGCCAGATGGATTTGTCCATCTTAATAGGCTTCTGGTTACCATTCAGCAAATCAAAGGTCTGGAGGAATCAAATATTTTCAAAGCTGGGTTTTTGTCTCCACCTACTGCATTGGTTTCTGAATCTCAACTAATATATCCTACCATGTATTCAAGGGAATGTCTGGAACTGATTTTTCCACTTGGTACACTATAATAGGCTCTGTAATCATTTTCTTCATATTATTGTCTTTTCTGCATTTACTACACCAAAAATAAAACACAGAGAAGTCTGTATTTAAAATGAACTAAATCAAAGTGAGATCAAGATGGAAGAATAGAAAAAAAGAAGTACAGATGAGATCCCCATTACTGCTCCTCCACAGAGATCTAGAAAATACACACAATTAACATTTATTAAGCACCTACCAAGTACCAGCCACTGCACTGTGTGCTAGAGATATAAAAAGAGTCATGAGACAGTCCCTGCCCTCAAGGAGCTCACGGTCTAATAGGTGAGACAACAAGCAAGGAAGTATGTACAAATAAACTACAAAAGTAAATTGGGTGGGGGGGACACTGGCTATAAGAGTGGTTGGGAAAAGCTTCCTATAGAAGATAGGATTTTAGTTGGGACTTAAAAAAGTAAGGGAAGTCAGTAGGCAGAGCTGAAGAAGGAGAGCATTCCAGGGCTGGGGGATAGCCAGAAAAAAATAACTGAAGCTGACAGAAGGAGGGTCTTGTTTATGGAACAGCAAGGAGGCCAGTGTCACTGGATCAAAGAATACATGATGGGCATTAAAGTTTAATAAGACTGGTGATTGAATGAAGGATGGATTGAAATGAGGAGAGACTTGAGGCAGGCAGATCCATCAGCAGGATGTTGCAATAGGGCAGGTGTGTGGTGGTGATGAGGGCCTGTGCCAGAGTGGTGGCACTGTCAGAGGAGAAGAAGAAGTGTATTAGTCATGATCAGGAAATCCATCAGGCATTTTTTTTAGTCCAGGTCAGTGTAGGGAAACAGAGAGGGTCTGCAGATGCTGAGGATGGGGTCTAGCTCTATCCAGTAACAGCTGTTCATGAAGCATTATAGCACAGGAATTATAGCACAGGCAGTGCACCAGAGCAAGAAGAGGTATCAACCTCATGAGGTTGGCTCCCCATGTAGGATTCAGGAACATATGCCAACTGGAAGTTGTCTCTCACTCACCATTCCAGTTTCAGTTCAAACATCCTAGGTTGATTGAGGAGGGACCTGCACCTAGGGAATAAAGTTCTAGGATGAGAATTGGTCCTGGGCTCAGGGGATGGGGTGGGTGCTGATCAAAGATCAAGCTCAGAAGCAAGCATCAGTAGTGTGACACTGGTCCCAGGAGTATAATAGAGTCTATTCCAGCCAAAACCCTTCCTGAAGTCTGTAAGAAATGATGAAGACATGAATATTAGAGCAAAGAATAGCCTCAAATTCTGTCATTCTCAATCTACAGAGCCTTCCAGCTGGCTGATTGTGGCTGAGTCTAGTAGCAGTCAATTAGAAGTACAACCAGGGGGCAGTACACTCATGTGCTGCTCAGACCCAAACACAGGCCAAGACCCTGAAAGTTTACAGGTACCAAATCTGGATTGTTCTTGTGTTCCTGAACAATGCACAAAGAAAGTCTCAAGAGGGCCCAAGATTAGTCCAGACATTGCCTCCAGAAATGTGTAGAACCAGAGCCTAACATAAAGTATGAATTCAAGAAATAGGGTGGAAAAAACAAGAAAACATGAAAGGATACCATTATAAAGAGCTATTATGGTAACAAGGGCACTCAAGAAATAATCCCAAAAGAAGTAAATGACTCAAAAATATCTATAAGCATATCCTCAAAAATAGTTGGGTTCAAGTCCAATAAGAATTCCTAGAAGAGATGAAGCAAAGAGGTTTTTTTTTTTTAGAAGCTAAAAGTGATTTTAAAAAACCAAATGAGAGTGCTAGAGGAAAAATGGAAAAAAAGAACTGAGAGTTGTAGAAAGATTTGGAAAAAGAATTAACATGTTGGAACAAGGGGTACAAAACCTTACTGAAGGGGGAAGATGTCTTTGAAAATTAGATTGAGTAGAATAGAAGCACAAATTTAGGGTTTAAACTACATGAGATAAAAAGAAATATTGAAACAAAGCCAAAAGACTGAATAATGATGTGAAATTTTAAAATAAAATTTTAGCAAGGAGACTGGAACAAAATATTGCAAAGTTTATACACTAAGACCAAGTTGTATTCATATCAGGAAAGCAATATGATAGTGCAATATTAAGAAACAAGAACAACAGAAACCTTGTGGTTATATTAATAGATGCAGAAAAGGCTTTTGACAACATGTAACATTCATTCATGTTAAAAAAAAACACTATAAAACATAGGAAAAAATGGAACTTTCCTTAAAATGATAAATAGCATCTTTTGAAAACCAAGAGCCAGCATTATCTATAATGAGAACAAGCTAAAAACTTTCCAATAAAATCAGGAATGAAACAAAGATGTTCATTACCATCACTACTGTTCAATATTGTATTTGAAATGCTAGCTCTACAAATAAGAACAATAAAAAAGAGAATTTGCATAAGGAAAAAGGAAACAAAATTATTGCTTTTTGCAGATGATATGATGGTTTTCTCAGAGAACCTCAGAGTCACCCAATAAAAATGGAAACAATAACTTCAGAAAAGTTTCTGAGTATAAAAGAAACCCACACAAATCATCAGCATTTCTGCACATTACCATTAAAATCCAGCAGCCATGCAAAAATTACCTGTCAGATTTATGGATAAGGAAGAGTTAATGACAAAACAAGAGATAGAATCACAGAAGGAAAAATGGACAATTTTGATTACATAAATTTAAAATATTTTTTGCACAAACAAAATCAATGCAGCTTAAGTTAGAAGAGAAGCAGGTGAATAGGAGAAAATCTTTGCAGCAAATTTCTCTGATAAAGGTCTCTTTCTAAGGCATATAGGAAACTGATTGAAATTTATAGGAAAGAAAATCCATTCCCAATTGCCAAATGGTCAAAGGGTGTAAATAGACAATTTTCAGAAAATGAAATCCAAGCTATCAATAGACATACAAAAATCCTTCAAATCACTAATCATTAGAGAAATTCAAATTTAAATAATTCTTAGATTCCACCTCACACCCCTCAGTTTGGCAAAAAAAGGCAAATGACAAGTTCTGAATGTGCTGTGGGAAATAAGGTACATTAATGCACTGCTGCTTGAACTGTGAACTGGTTCAGCTATTGTGAAGAGCAATTTGGAACCATACCCCAAAATGTAACTTATTGTCCCTAATCTTTGACCTAGTGATGCTAATATAGTGAGGTGATGGTCTCAGAGTGTAGACTAAGATACATACATACATACATATATACAGAAGGAGAGAGAGACAGAGAGAGAGAGAGAGACAGACAGACAGACAGATGGCTAATGTAGCTATTTGCTTTTGATTGAGCATTCATATTTGTAATAAAGATTTTGAATTTCCCCCCTCAATGTGAGAATACAGGGGGAAAATGAGAAGGAAAGAGTTTAGATTTTGGTTGGTTGCAAAATAGCACTTTAATTTTTAAAACAAACAAACAAGTATCTTGCTACTAATTAACAATAACAAAATGAAATTCCAGAACTAATGAACAGAGACCATGCTTTAGGTTTCTTTGTGTTGAGCACAAGGTGGATAAGGGGAAAGATGTGGCAGCATATTAAGATCCCCACCCCAATTCTTTCCTTTAGAAATAAGATATGAAATAATGTCAGTGTCTGAGTCTGAGGCCTCTTTAGAGGGAAGTAAATGGAAACCTTATCACCTTTTCTTTTACTCCCAATGGCAAGGGGAAAGGGTCCTGTTCTAAAATAATTTTAATATTATTATCATAGGGTTCCTACCTAAAATTGATTAGGATAACAATCAGACTAAGAGCATGAATGTCTTTTGACTAATTCAATTGATAGAATTACCTCCTTAGTCCACTTTTGACTAGGTTAAAAGGAGATTTCTTAGAGAGAATAGTTAAAAGGGTGGAGTTAAGATGATAGAGTGAGAGGTAAAAAATTTTTGTTAGCTCCTTCACATTCTCCTCTACAATGACCTAGAAAATGCACCAAACTGAATTATGATCAAGAAAGCTAAGAAAAGTCATAGTGAATATTTTTTTCCAGCTTAGGGTAGCTTAGCAAGACAGATCCTAGGATAGTGGCTGACCATGACAGAATTAGCAGTGGGCTATAGTGGTGGCAGGAACTGACTATGGTAGCAAGAGCATAGAATGGGAGTAGCTCAGCACCCAAGTATCGTGAGGGAAATGTGTACCTGGGCAAAAAGAGAACCAAAGAAACAACTGTATTATCCTTGGGAGCAGGAATGAATGCCATCTGGCAACTCTGTCTCACATTACCCATTTCTGGGTTGGAGTTCCAGGGCAGAGAGAAGCAGTGACAGTCACAAGGGAGTAGGGACCATACCTGTGTAAGGAGCAAAAAACAAGTTCCAGAACCATAGTTGTGTGTTTCCAAGCCCAAGATTACAGAACAACCTTTAGTCCTGCACATAATGCTCAGTTCTGATCTCTAGTCCCATGCATAAGCCTGCAGGGGAATAAACCAGAGCAGGTGTATAAAACTAAGGTGGAGTATGCAGGTCAATCACTCTGAACCTGTAGAACTTTTGAGCAGTCTAATCATGACTGAGCCTAGCAGCAGTCTTTTAAAATTCAACCACATGCAAGCCAAATGACCTAAACTAGATCAGGAACTTACAGAGTGCAAATCAGGACAGTGAACAGACCTCTCCCTGGATCACACTTTGGAAGCACCAAAAAGTAACAGGCTCTCACTGAGCTGTGAAAGCAAAAGATGAACATAAAAGCAGAAGCTCTGCCCAGATATGCCCCCCTTCATAGATGTGAGCAGAGCCCAATGTTAACATAAAGTCTGAAGTTGAAAAATAGACTGGAAAAATGAACAAATAAAAAAATAACTTGACCATTAAAAAGCTACTATGGTGACAGGGAAGCTCAAGGCAAAAAGAAGAAGACAGAGACTTGAAACCATCTACAAATAAAGCCTCAAAGAAAAATTCAAATTGAACACAATTCCAATAAGAATTCCTAGAAGAGTTAAAGAAAAAAAAAACTTGAAAAAAGGAGAGCAAAAACCAGTTGAAAAAATAAGATAGCAATGGTAGAAGAAAAATTGGGCAAAATGAGAGATACACAAGAAAATTAAGAAGAGAATTAACAGCTTGGTAAAAAGAAGCACAAAGATACTGAAGAAAATAACTCTTTAAAAATCAAAATTTGGTTAAATGGTAAAAGAGGTATGAACTTTACTGAAGAAAATAACTCCTTAAAAATTAAAATTGGCCAAATGGAAGCTAATGACTTCATGAGACATAAAAAAAAACCAAAGTCAAAAGATTGAAAAAAATTGTGAAATATAACTGACCTGGAAAATGGATAGAAAAAAACATAATTTAAGAGTTATTAGACTACCTGAAAGCCATGATAAAAAAAATACTTGGATATTATATTTTAAGCAACGATAAAGGAAAATTGCCCAAATAACTTAAAACCAGGGGGCAGAGTAAAAATTGAAAGAATCCACTAATGACCTCTTAAATGAAATCCCCAAATGAAAATTCCCAGGAATATTATTGCCAAAATCCACAGCTCCCAGGTCAAGGAAAAAATACTTCAAACAGCCAGAAAGAAATAATTCAAATACTGTGGAGCCACAATGAGGATCATATAAGCCTTAGTAGCTATCACTATACAGCAGGTCTGCACAACATACACCCTTGGGCTGCTTGTGGTGTGCCAAAAGATTTTGGGCAGCCTGCAAAAAATGTACTGTTGCCACTGCATACTCTCTTATTTGTCACATGACCCACAGCAACCAACCATCATGAGTCTATCTTTAGTCTAACCTATCTGCAGCCTGAACCTACTTCCAAGTTGTATAGGTCTGCTATACAGGAACAGAAGCTTTGGAATATATTCTGGAAGGCAGATGAGGTAGGATTACAACCACAAATAGCCTACCCATAAAATTTGACTACAATCCTACAAGGGAAAATGGGCATTTAATAAAATAGAGGACTTTCAAGAATTCTCAATGAAAAGAAAATAAAGAGCTAAATAGAAAATTTGACATTCAAGCACAAAACTCAAGAGAAGTATCAAAAAAAGTAAACATGAATGTGAAATCATAAAAGCCCTCTATAAATATTCATTTTTTATCTGGAAGATTATACTCAGTTTAGTTTGCTGGGTAGGTGATTCTTAGTTGTAAACCTAGCTCTTTGGAATATCATATTCTAAGCCCTCCAATTCTTTAATATAGAAGCTACTAAATCCTGTGTTTTCCTGACTGTAGCTCCATGATATTTGAATTGGTTCTTTCTGCATGCTTGTAATATCTTCTCCTTGCCTGGGAGTTCTGGATTTTGGCTTTAATATTTCTGGGAGTTTGCATTTTGGGATTTCATTCAGGAGGTGATTGGTGGATTCTTTCAATTTCTACTTTACCCTCTGGTTCTAGGATATTAAGGCAGTTTTCCTTAATAATTTCTTGAAAGAGGATGCATATAGCCTTGTTTTTTTTTAAATCATGGCTTTCAGTTAATCCAATAATTCTTATATTATCTCTTCTTATTCTATTTTCCAGATCAGTTGTTTTTTCAATGAGATATTTCACATTTTCTTCTATTTTTTCATTGTTTTGATTTTATTTTATTGTTTCTTGATGTCTCATAGAGTCATTAGATTCCACTTGTCCAATTCTAATTTTTAAGAAATTATTTTATTTTCCTCTGAGATTTTGTACTTTCTTTTCTGTTTGACCAATTCTACTTTTAATTTTTTAATTATTTATTTTATTTTTAATTTATGGAATAAAACAAGCACTTCCATAACATAATAAAAAAAGATGATTGTACATGAAATTTCAACAATATTATGTACAACTTACTATTCTTTTAAAATATATAATAAAGTTATCATGTAAATTTCTTCTTTTCCTTTTTTCTTCCCTCTTCCCCACCCTAGAGATGGCTACCGTTAGACACAGATATGTATATATGTGTAAAATCATTCTATATATTCTTATATTATCAATTCTCTCTCTGAATGCAGATAGTGCCTTTTGTTATATGTCCTTTGTAGTTAATTTGGGTATCAACAATAAGCAAAATGACTTATTTGCTCAAAGTTGTTCTAAAGACAATATTATTGTTATCATATACAACATTCTCTTGGTTCTGCTCATTTTGTTCTTCATTATTTTGTGTAAGTCTATCCATGTTTTTTCTAAGATCAGAAAGCTCATAATTTCTCATAGCACAGTAGTATTCCATCATGACCACATAGCACAACTTGTTCAGTCATTCTCAAGTTGACAGGCATCCCCACAATTTCCAGTTCTTTGCCATCCCAAAGAGAGCTGCTATAAATATTTTAAAACATAAAGGTTCTTTTCCTTTTTCCCTGATCACCTTTGGAAATAGACCTAGTAGTGGCATTGCTGGGTCAAAAGCTATAGACAGTTTAATGACTCTTTGGGCATAATTCCATATTGTTTTCCAAAATGGCTCATTCAGTTCACAATTCCACCAGCAATGAATTTTTGCCACAAGTTTTCCACATCCCTTCCCACATTTTTCTACGTTCGCCTTCAATCATTTTAACCAATTTGGTAGGTGTAAAATGATATTTCCAGGTTGTTTTAATTTGCTTTTCTCTAAACAATAATAATTTAGAGCATTATTTCATATGACTATAAATTGTTTTGATTTCTTCATTAGAAAACCACCTGTTGATATCCTTTGACCATTTTTCAATTGAGGAATGATGTATTCTTGTAGATTGTACCAAGTTCTTTACGTATTTGAGAGATGAGACCTTTATGTGAGAAACTGTCTATAAAATTTTCCCCCCAATTTTCTTCTTTCCTTCTGGTCTTGGCTACTTTTGTTTTATTTGTACAAAACTCTTTTAATTTAATATAATTGAAATTATCCATTTTACATCTCACTATGCTCTCTAGCTTGTTTATTCATTAATTGTTTGCTTATCCATAAGTCTGATAAGTAATGTGTTCCATGTTCTTCAAATTTTCTTTTATTGTCTCTGTTTATGTTTAGGTCATGCATCCATTTTGACTTCATTTTGGTAAATGTATGATGTGTACGATATTGGTCTATGACCAATTTCTGCCATACTGCTTTCTGGTTTTCCCAACAATTTTTTTTTACCAAATAATGATTTCTTATCACAAAATCTTAATAAGTCTTTATACTTGTCAAATACAAGGTTACTATATTTATTTGCTGTTATAAATTATGTGTCTACCCTCTTCTATTGACCTACCTCTCTATTTCTTAGCCTGTACCAGATAATTTTGATAATTTCTACTTTGTAATATAGTTTAAGATCTGGTACTGTGAAACCTTTTTCCTTTACATTTTTTTCATTATTTTCTTTGATATTCTTGACTTTTTGTTTTTCCAAGTGAATTTTGTTATTATTTTTCTAATTCAGTAAAATAATTTTTGATAATTTAATTGGCATGGCATTAAATATGTAAATTAGTTTAGGTAAAGTTATAATTTTTATTATATTGGCCCTGCCTAACCATGAACAATTAATATTTTCCAATTGTTTAAATCTGATTTTATTTGTATAAAAAAGTTTTTTATCATAATTTTGTTTATATAGTTCCTGGTTTTGTTTTGGCAGGTATACTCCCAGATATTTTATTCTGTCTACAGTTATTTTAAATAGGGTGTCTCTTCTTGCAAGGCTTTGTTCGTGATATATAGGAATACTGATATTTTATGTGGATTTACTTCATATTCTGCTAGTTTGTGAAAAATTACTGTCTTAAATTAACTTTTTAGTTGAGTCTTTAGGATTTTCCAAGTATATCATCAAATCATCAATTCTAATTTTAAGAAATTCTTTTCTTTGGTCAATTTTTGTACATCTTTTTCCATTCAACCAATTCTGCTTTTTAAGGGGTATTTTTCTTCAGTGGACTTTTTTTTGTCTCTTTTACCATTTAACCTATTCTTGTTTTAAGGTGTTATTTTATTCTTGCATCACTCTCATTTCTTTTCCCAATTTTTCCTCTATCTTTCTTATTTGATTTTTAAAATCCTTTATGAACTCTTCCAAGAATTCTTTTTGGGCCTGAGAACAATTCACATTTTTCTTTGAGGTTTTGGATGTAGCTGTTTTGACTTTGTTGTCTTTTTCTGACTTTGTGTTTTGATCTTCTTTGTCATTGTTGTAACTTCCTGTGGTTAGGTGTTTTGTTGTTGTTGTTGTTTTCTCATTTATCCAGCCTATTTCTTGACTTTTAACTTTATGTTAAAGTTGGACTGTTCTCCCAGGGTAGAAAGAACATTACCCCAAGCTTTAGGGCTTTTTTTGTGTGTGTGCATGTGTGATGCTATTTTCAAAGCTAGTTCTAAGTGTCTGTAAATTTTCAGTTTTTCTAAGTTGGTATGATCTAAAAAGAGGTGTGGTCACTGCTCTCCTGGTCTGTGCTCTGGTCTGTGAATGACCACAAGCACTGTTTTCCCCCCTGGATCTTTTACCAGAGTCCACACCCTCCTTCAGCTACACATTGTCATATGCTCGTGCTCCTCCTTGCCCTGAGGCTGCAATCCAGGAAAGGAATTTGAACCAACAATGTTTATAAGAATTTCAGAGTATTTGCAACTAAAATGTTGAATCCATTGAGATTTTTGTTCAGGCTTCAGTTTTCCCAACATTTTCTTCCATGGTCAGTTGAAAATCTCAGATTATAGGTCTTCTTGAAAATAGTAAGGTATGGTTGATTTCTTCATACCTGCCAAAGTTAACATCTCTTTAAGTAATTCACTTAAATTAAATTACATGGCAGTAAAACCATACAGTGAAAGATCTATCTCTTACAATACTTTAGCAACTGCAAAAACTATTTTTTTTAATTTCCAGTATTACAGCAAGATGTGTCTGTGGTTATATGGTGAAATAATCAGTCACTACTTAAAACATGACATGTATTATCTCATTGCGGTAACAAAAATATCAATGCAGATAAGATCCAAAGGTTTGCTAGTCCTTACATTCTCCAAGTATGTTATACAAATCCTTTTAATTTTCCTTACACAAAAAAGCAGAGGTCTCATACTTCTTAGTGATATCTGCAGCCATCTTTGACCAGTAAAATCTATTCCTTACTAACTTTACCTCTGTCTTTTCTTTCTTCACCTAAATGTCCAAAGTTATCATCTTACAGGGAAAAGTCTTAATCTGGGTCCTTGAACTTAAAAAAGTGATCATTATACTTCAATATAATTGGTTTCCTTTATGTACACACACACACACACACACACACACACAAACACACACTATTGGTTTCCTTTGTAATCCTATGTATTTTATTTTGGGCATTTAAGAATATTATTCTGAGAAAAATCCATGGTTTTCACCCGACTATCAAAGAGTTCTATGTCACAATAAAGTAAAGATACCATACTAAATTTTCATAGCTATAATACAACATGCTCTGAGTAGCATCAATGACTTCTAGGTACCTTGGTGGAAATGGTGATAACCCTGTATAGTACTCCATTGCACAATTACCATTTTTGTCATTGTCTCAACAGCAGAATACAACCTAAAGGCTCTAGATTGTGTTCTTTAGCATCACTGACTCACTTCTTAGTTTGCATTGTTTTCCACAGTTCTTCATCAGCCACCTGCTCTCTCTACCAATTACCCATAGACAAATAAGGCCCAAAAGGGTTGATTTAATGAAATAAGGTCCACATATGCTGTTGGCATGCTGCCTGGTGGAAGTCTCAAACTCTCAAATACATTTCTATTTGTTGATGCCCCGGATCCCTGGGTATTGCAAATCAATTTCATTTATTCCTTTGGTATGACTGTAGTCATATAGTGCTTGATCACTGATCATCATCATCCATGTTAGTTTTCCTTAGACTGAAGTGTATACTGAAATTCAAATTTGGCCAGTCTTGTTACCCATCTCTGGCAAACAGTATTTAATAAAAATAGTCACAAATAGGCCAGTGAATCTTTATCAGTCCACAGTTGAATTTTAGTTCTATATACAGTCTGATGTTTTTCAGTAATAGTCCAGCTCAGTGCTATGAACTCCAGTTCATGTACAGAATAGCAACCATGATTATCACTAAGTCCTCTGCTAGAAAAGGCAATCAGAATCAGATGACTACCACTCTCTTGATACAATACCATTCCCAACCCTTCCAAGCTAGTCCCTGAATGCAGAACAAAAGATTTCTCTGGATCTGCACAGGTCCAAATTGGTGCATTTGTGAGATAATTCATTACATCTTTAAGAATATCTTTAAAAATATTTATCTGTCCAATGATACCCAAATTACTTCAAAGGATTTGGAATGAGAAGATTATTCTAATAATGTCATTTCAAAAAATTCTTTGGGCCCTCTCCTAAAATTAGCACTCCAGTACTAATTTCCAGTCCAAAAATGTTTAAACATGTGTTGTATCATATTATTATTTTAAAGTAATAAGATAAAAAAATTATATTTAGTAAATTAATAGTAAACTAATTATTACACATTA
>NW_020950239.1:13900103-13993585 GCF_900497805.2 Vombatus ursinus | reverse complement strand
AAAAATTATATTTAGTAAATTAATAGTAAACTAATTATTACACATTATTATACATAATGTATAGGTGGAATGATTTTTCTTACTCAGATACTGCTGAAATAATTGGTCCAGAGCAAACACACACACTCAAACACACACAAATAAGCATTAAATATTAAATGAAAAAAGTAGTTCAGACAAGAGACTGAGAAACTTGAGTCTTGAGAGATGAATTTATTACTATAATTTATTACTATAAATTTATTACTACAATTATATAGTAATAAACAATGAAATAATAGCTATATATGATTACTGGGTATCAAGTTAAACAGGTAAGTTGTCCTTAGAAAGTAGCAGCACTTTCAGACACTTGGCATTTGTAATTCTGTAAGAACATTTGATGTGATGTAATCATTTATTTAATAAACTAGAGAAGCTTATTTTCCCATACATTATTGTCCATATTCTTTTTCTATATCATAAACCCAAATCTCTTAGGCTTAAATAAATATTAAAGTTACTGGCCATATAATTTATCATTAAAATAGCCAATAATAACACAAAGACATAAGTTATTATTTACAATGTTTCAGCTGCAAGAAAGATCACCTTGTCATATTTGACCATCACTACAATTCAGCCTTTTCTCACTTGTATAACACAGTCACATCATTTAGTTATTTCCAGATACCAGGTAGAGTCTCTTCTAATAAATTCTCTTCATCCTCTTCATAATATAAAAATTAAAATAGTTCTTTAAAGAAAGGGTTTTTTTAATCTTCTTTCTCCATACCTCATTCAATCAATTTACAGTTATGATAGGAAAACATGATTTCTCAAAGAACAGCAGTTAAAATCACTTCAAGATTCAACAGACTTTCTTAAAAAATGCAATAGCAGGGACAGGTAGGTAGCACAGTGGATAAAGCACTGGTCCTGGAATCAGGAGGACCTGAGTTCAAATCCAGTCTCAAACACATAACACTTACTAGCTGTGTAACCCTGGGCAAGTCACTTAACCCCAATTACCTCACCAAAAAAAAATGCAATAACAATATCTATAATCTCTGGAGAAGAAAATATAAAGCTAGTGTCATGCTATAAGTTACATGTAATTTTTGTAATGTATAGGTGGAATGATTTTTCTTACTCAGATACTGCTGAAATAATTGGTCCAGAGCAAACACACACAAATAAGCATTAAATATTAAATGAAAAAAGTAGTTCAGACAAGAGACTGAGAAACTTGAGTCTTGAGAGATGAATTTGAGATGGGGAGAATCAAGGAAGGCTCCATAGAAGAGGTGGCAACTTAATTGGCCCTTGAAGGAGAGATCTGGTTCAACACGTAGAGAAGAGAGGCTGAATGGAGGAGAGTACGTGCGAGGTTTAGGGATAGTGTGAGCAAAAACACACAAAAAGAGAAAGAACAGCACGAAAATGTGGGACAAGAGGCAGTTCAATTGATCTAGATAATAGATTACATGAAGGTAACTAGTACAGTAGGTCTGGAAAAGTAGGTCATGGTAAGATTTTTAGCCTTGAATGGTAGTGTTATGATGGGGTTGAATGATATTCACTCAGTCACTCTAACTCATTTAAAGTAAATGATAAGATGCTTGGTCTATCTTTAGACTGTGTGAAAAAGTCTTTGAAAGCCAATGAATGAAGTGAAATGATACCAGATAGGATGTCTGTTTCTGTTGGCTGAGGGATTGCATTATGCCCTCTGGCTGGAAATGGGGAATTCCAGCAAGGGGGAGAGAGAGAGAGAGAGAGAGAGAGAGAGAGAGAGAGAGAGAGAGAGAGAGAGAGAGAGAGAGAGAGTTTCAGCAAATGTCTAAGGAGAAACTATCTCAGGTTGGGGTGGGAAAAAGAAAGGACCTTACTCAATACTTAGTACTTACTAAGTACATACTATGAGCCAAGTGCTAGGAATACAAAAAGAGAAAAAAAAAAAGACAGTTCCTGCCCTCAAAAAGCTTACAATTGAATGGGAGAGACAAGCAGACAAAAAGAAGGCTTACATTTTCTTTTCCACTCACCCCTTTGGCTAGAAGAGAATCATGTGGGCTTCAAAGGGTCTGGGAGCCATGGGACTTCCCATATTCTCATAAGCATCCTCCTATCATCTCCCCAGGACAGCAGCGGCTGCCAGAAATATGTGCATTAGAACCAAAGGCAGCTGAAGTGTAGATTCACTGCACTGAAGGAGTACTTCTTGACTGCCCCAGGAACAGGTAAAAAGGACTTCCAGCAATGAGGAGCTGTGTTACTCATTTGCCATATGTATTCTTTTAAGTTTGAGCATACTTTCCCATGGACTCTGTACCTATTTGTGGGAGAGTGAGTGTCACAGATTTGGGATCAAATTCTGTGTTAACTGTTCTTACTTTTCCTCCCCAGTAAATGTTGTTCAGTTGTGTCCAACTCTTCATGACCCCATTTCTTGGCAGATACTAGAATGGTTTGCCATTTCCTTCTCCAGCTCATTTTAGAGATGAGGAAACCGAGGCAAAGAGGGTTAAGTAACTTGCCCTGGGTCACACAGTATGCAAGAGTCTGAGTCCAGATTTGAACTGAGGAAGATAAGTCTTCCTGACTTCAGGCCGAGCAGTCTATCCACTGTGCCACCTAGCTGCCCCCTCAGTAAATACCCTTTTTTAAAAGGCTGACAAAAATCAATCTCAACTGATAATCATACGGGAAAACATACCTATGCAGTCCCAAGTCACTGGTATTAGAGAAATTCAGCTCCTTAAATTTTAGGAGTACCCCTAGAGCCCTGAGGGAGAAATGTAGACCTGTCTATGAGAGTGGAAGTTGAGAAAAGGATTCTCAGAGTTCATACGGGCTATACTATGATAAGGAATTTATAAGTTATTCAGATAGCAGAAGAAGGCTGCTGAAGTTTTGCTTTTGTTTTTGTTTTTAAACTAGTTCAGACAATTGCTCTGAGCTGTTCTTTACTCTGCATTGGGATTGGAGAGAGGACATATGAGGGACAGAAAGGCACTTGGCTAGGTGCTAGAGATAGAAAAAAAAGAAATAAAACATTCCCCGCCCTTGAGAACATTACATTCTATGGGGGGAGAAAAATGTTTACAAAATAAATATAAATGCAAAGTAATTTGGTAGTTTACTAGTAATTAGAAGGATCAAAGGAGTTCTCATGTTTTTGATCTGAGCTTTGAAATAAACTAGGGATTCTAAGGGGTTACAGGAAGAAAGGAGTGCAGTCCAGACATGTGGAACTTCACAGAGGCATAGAGACATGTGGGGAACAGTAGGAAGGCCACTTGGACAGGACTGCAGAGTACCTGGTGGGGGAGTAATAGATAATAAGATAGAAAGATAGTTTGGAGCTAGGTAATAAAGGGCCTTTAATGCCAAACATAGGAGCTTCTATTGCAGTCAGTCAGTAATTACTAAGCAGCTACTATATACCAGGTACTGTGCTAAGTGCTGTGGATATCAAAAGAGACAAAAAACAACCCCTGCCGTCAGTGAGCTTATAATCTAATGGCATGTATGCCTAGCTATCTACACACACGTATATACACATATGTGTATATATATATACATACATACATACATACACATAGATTGTGTTTATGTATGATCAAGCTACATGCAGGATAATTAGGAAATAATTAATAGAGGAAAGGCACTCAAATTAAGGGGTTGGAAAAAGCTTTCTGTAGAAGGTGGGATTTTAGTTGAATTTGAAGGAAGGTAGGGAAGCCAGAAGCAAAGATGAGGAGAGAGAGCAGTCTAGGCATCGGGAAAACAAGAGAGAATGCCCAAAGCTGAGAGATGAGGTGTCTTGTTCATGGGACAGCCAGGAGGCCAGTGTCACTGGATCAGAAAGTAAGTGAGGAGAAAGGCGTATAAAGTGTAAGAAACCTGGAAACAGGGGAGAGCTAATTTCTGAAAGGCTTTGAACCAGACTGAGGATTTTGTATTTCATCCTAGAGGTAATAGGAAGCTATTGGAGTTTATTAAGCATGGGGGTCAGATTGTGATCCTAGGGCTAATAGGAAGCTACTGGAATTTTATTGATCAGAGGTATGACATGGTCAGTCTTATGCTATAGGATTCTTACTTTGGCAGTTGTCTGGAAACTGGGTTGGAGGGGGCAGAAAATCAAGGCAGGAAAACCAGTTAGGAGGCTTTTGTAATAGTCCATATAAGAGGTGATGAGAGCCTGAGTATGGGTCCAGAGGGACTAGAAAAGAGTCAGGACAGATGGGAAAGATATTAAGGAGGTAAAAATCAGTAGTAATTGGGAATTGAAAACATTGGGGTTTGATGAATGTGAAAAGAAAATATTAAAAAAAAACAACAGAAAATGAGGTTTTGAGCATTGGGCACCTGGGAAGGTATTTCGATAGGAAGAGAAAAGTTAGAAAGTGAGGTAGATGTAGGAGGAGGAAGAGATGACAAGTTCAGCTTTGAAAATGCTGGATTTGAAGGAGGGGTTAGTTGGAAGTTTGTGTAAAGATACCAGGAAATTGGGAAGGTAGGACTGGAGGGGTTAGGAGAAAGGTCAAGGATGGAGATAGAAATTTGAATGCTGTTAAGGTAATAATCGATGCTGTTTAATGATGGAAGAGAAAACCAAGAAAGAGGACAAGAACAGGAAGGTACTGGTGTTGACAGAGTGCCTTAAAGGCTTGTAAGACCAAGGAACATATCTTGTCTCATGTGACCTTGGAAACAGGCAGCTGGTAGCACAATGGATGGAGCACTGGGCCTGGAGTCAGGAAGACTTGAATGCGAAGCCTGGCCCAGATACTTATTAGCTGTGCAACCCTGGGCAAGTCATTTAACCTGTTTGTCTTAATTTCCTCAGTTGTAAAATAGGGATAAAATAGGGAAAATAGTACCTGCCTCTAAGGATTGTTGTGAGGATCAAATTAGATTTTTTTAAAAATAGCACTCAGCATAGTACCTGGAATGTAGTAGATGCTATTGAAATGCTACCTATTGTTGTTATTGTTATTGTTATTAATTATTAAACATGAGGCAGTTTCTGGGTTTTTTTAGTACTTTCTTTTCACAACCATCAAACCCCAATCTTTTCCGTTCCCAAATGCTGTTACTCAAAGAGGTTAAATGATTTGCCCAAAGTTATTTAAACAGCTGAATATGTATCTATCTATCATCATTCTATCTACCTATCTATCTATCTGTCTATCTACCTATTTGTCTGTCTGTCTATCTATCTATCTGTCTATCTATCTATCTATCTATCTATCTATCTATCTATCTATCTATCTACCTATCCACACACAGGTAAGCTAAGATTTGAACCCAAGACTCTTGGCTCTACACCCAGGACTGTCTAACATTCTTTCTGCCACAATCTGTTGCCTCAGTTTTAACAATTACCCTTCATTTTGGAAGGTTTTACAGGTCATGAAAGTGCAGCCAATGAATCCAAGGACAGTAAGTGCTTCAGCCCTTGGAACGTGGTGGTTAAGCACTCTGGCATGTGCTGAAGCCATATACCTTCTCAAGAACAGATGACATCGTATTTCCCAGATGCCACTATTTAGTTGTGTCCAAAAGCAACTACTGATTGAGAAAGGTGAACTGTGGGTGGCGATGGGATGGCCTTCCTCACCCTCAAGGGGCACTGATGGCTCTAATGGCCACAGGGGGAATTTTGGCACAGGATGGAAACAGGTGGGAGCAGCAGGTGTGGTTGGCTAGAGATGACAAGGGCATACAGTATGCTGTTGGCAAGCTACTGGCAATCTGGGTTCAGGAGCTAGAGAGCACATAAGAAGAGAAATGGTCGCAAATGGATTGAGGAACAGGGCAGAATAGACTGTCAGAGCTGGCTGACAGGTACTGTCAGAGCAAGTGCAGAGAAAATGATCAATGTAAGAGGTGGACTTTGTGCTTAGATGGGCCCCAGGGGCTCCCATCACCTTGACAGTCTCTCCTGAAGCATACTGTGGCAAGCATTAGAATGGCCAAGGCTTGGGATCCTGGGAGGTAGCAAGCATATCCCTGTAACAGCCTCACTGGCGAAAGGTGCAAAGGAAAGAAAGTCTTAGCCATCCCCCTCCCCATTATGGTTTCTTATAGATAAGCTTTATTTAGGAGCAACTGTTAGAAATTCACAAATCATTTCAAAGATCCATGAAGCAAACGACAATTTAGGCATTAGACATTGAGTATCTTAATTCTGCTTTTCTGACTTGCCATGTGACCTAGGTAAAATTACTCCATTTGTCTATATCTTAATGTTTTCAATGACTGCTCATAAAATACTGTACAGATAAAAAAGATCATAGGATATTAGGCTAAAAAGGACATTAAAGGTTTTCTCTTCTGCCCATTTTATAGGTGAGAAAATTGAGATCTAAAAAGATAAAGTGATATGTGCCCAAGGCTCTGTCTGTGTTCTCTTCTCTTCTTCTATAGGATCTTGCTTGGTGATCTCATCAGTTCCCTTGGGTTCAAATGTCTTCTCTATGCAGGTGACTCCCAGATCAACACAGGAAGCCTCAATCTCTTTCTAGAGCTACAGTCTTGCACCATCACTGAATGTCCTGTAAGTGTCTCAAGTTTATCATGTCCAAATCATAACTCATCTTTTCCTCTAAACTCACCCCTCTTCTGAACTCCTCCTCATTTTACCATTTTCCCAGGAACGTGCCATCCTCAGTTGTTATCTTTCATCCCACATATACAGTCAGTTGCCAGTTTCTGTCATTTCTACCTTCGTGTCTCCCATATATGTCCTCTTCCCTCCAGTGACACAGCTGCCACCTTGGAGCAGAACCTCAAAACTGGTCTCCCTACTTTCCGTTACAATCCATCTTTCTCTCAGCTGTTTAAGTGATTTTCCTAAAGCACAGGTCTGATGTCACAGAAATACCCCTACACCGCCCTCCCCAGCCCAACTTAGTGAACCCCATTGGCTTCTTCTTACATCAAAGGTTAACTATAAAAATCCTCTGTTTGGCACTTAAAGACCTGGTTCCTTCCTATCTTGCAAATTTTCTCTTTCTATACAGCTCTCCATGTACTCTATGACCCAGCAACACTGACTTTTTTTGCTGTTCCTTGTACCTGACACTCCACCTCCTGGCTCCACCTCCCGGCTCCACAACATTTACTGGCTATCCTTTATGCTTGGAATGCTCTTCTTCCACTGCCTTCTTCCTAGTTTTGAAACTTGGCTCAAGTCCCATCTTATTCAGTATGCCTTTCCTGCTTTCCTCTCCCTCCTCAGTGCCCATCAGTACCTTCTCTCTAAAATTGCTTTCCACTTACCCATTACCCATTACATGGGGTGTATGGGGTGATCAAGAAAAACTAGCACCTCTGGTATGAGGGTTTGCTGAGCCCCTTTCATGGCTTCTCATCCATCTTTGGTGTCCACCTTTCACCCAACTCTCACCTGTAGCTCCAAGAAGCTATTAACATGTACAGGGGCAACGACCCAGTAAAACTATCTCAGCATATAGGCTAAACCAGGTAGAGGGTAACTTTCAAGGCTTAACCTCATCAGTGAGTTAGGTGAATGTCTACCCCAAGCATGTGAAAACTTCTCTTGATGGAATGGGTGGATGAGAACATTTTCTCCAAAGACCATGAAAGGAGCTGAAGCAGGCACTGTGGAGCTCTTAGAGATTGGTCAGCCATTGAATATGCCAAGTTCATCCACTGCATCCCAAACCATCACCAGTTGCTCTGATTCTTGTCTTGGCACTGGCCTTGGATGACTCTGGAAGAGAGAGGCTGATGACTGTATAATTCTGCCTCACTTAAATCCAATCCACATGCAACTCAAGACATCAGCAGTGATATCACTGGTTCTCTTCAAAAATGAAAGATGAACAACAACCATCTTCCATTTACACTATATATGCCTTTTGTTCACCTGTTATCTCCCTCATTAGAATCAGAACTTTTTGAAAACTGGGATTATGTTTTTGCTTTTCTTTGTGTTAGGGTGAGATTCCATTGATTATCCCATCCATTTTAAATATAATTGATTTTTTTTCTAAGCACATTTTTTGTTGAATCAATCAAACAGAAGACAGTGCAAACAGGATCTGTAAACCTGTTTCAGTCAGTACCAAAAACAAACAAACAAAAAAAAAAGCAAAAAACAACATTACTTGAGGAACTTGGTTATGCTCGGAGGAATTTACATGAGAAGGAGTATCAAAACCAGATAGAAATTCCTGATGTCTGGAAGTGGAGAGGAAGAAATAGGTTCATACAGAGCCAAATTGTAGTGGGCTCATTAGGAACCAGTGAAAGAGAAAGACAAAGTAGGATTGAACTGGAAGAAAAAGGAGACCCTAAGGAGGGCCATTTGCCCTACATGCATCTTAGAGCTGAAGATTTGGTTGATCCTAGAAGTTGTAATAAAGGTTGACTAGAACAAGATAAAGATATAATGACTCTTAAGATCCACATGGTTCCTTTTTCTGCAGCTTTTAAGGAATTTATTTTAGACAAAAAAGTTATGATTACAATTACAATAGCTATGAGCCCCCGGTTAGGAAAATTCCTAGCATTTATGCAGAGGGCTTAATTTAGATTATTATCCATTTCTATTGACCTCTAACTTCTGTGGCTGAGACCAGATTCTGGTGGCTGGAAACATTTAGGTAATGAAACAACAGGTATACTACAGTGTTTGTGCCTAGACAGACAGAAGTTAGAGAAAGATCAAACCTTTTTCTTAGAATTTCCCTCATTCCCCAGTAACTAGGGTCTTTGGGTTTATCGAACACCATGCTACTGTGCTTGTTTGCTTCTATATGTTATGCACCTAAATGATCACTTGATTTTCTCTGTCTGTCTCTTTCTCTCTCTCCCTTTGTCCTTCCCTCCCTCCCTCCCTCAACTAGTACTAAATCATTTTAATGGTTACTGCTTTGTAGTATTGTTTGAAATCTGGAACTAATAGGCATCCTTTCTTTCTACATTATTACTTTTGAAATTCCTGATACTTTGTTTCTCCATAAGAATTTTGTTACTTTTCCCAGCCCAATAAAATATTCTTTTGGGTGTATGACTAGTGCAGCAAGGAATACATGAATTTAGGTGATATTTTCATTTTTCTTGTATTGTCCCCATCTACCCATCAGAAATTAATATTTTTCCACTTACTTAGATTTATCTTTGCTTCTGCAAAGAATGTTTTATAGATCAATCCATATATCACCTGGGTGAATCTTGGAAGACAAACTCCTGAGTATTTTAGAGATTCTGTAGTTATTTGAAATGAAATTTCTCTTCTTAGGTCTTCTTACTAGCTTTTATTGCTTATATATAGGAATATTAAAATTTTTGTGGATTTATCTTATATCCTGCAACTTTGCAGATGTTATTATTTAACTAAAGTTCATCAGTGAAAAATTGTAAAGTACATGGAAGGAAAAGTAGGAAGTTCAGAAGGGGACACAAAGAAACTGGGTGATTTTGTTACTATTTTGGAAAGTTTAATGTATGTTTTAAACAACTAACTATACATGAAAGTTCACAATGGCATATCCGATCTCCTTTTCTGTTCTCCTTTGTATAATGAAATATTCATGCTGGTTGATGTTTGTTAAGTTCTAAAGAAAAAAAAGCCAAAAATAATTAAAGGCCAGAGCCCAATAGGGAAGGACTTTACATGCCAAACGCTTTTATTTTATCCTATTTTCATTTATTCTGCATTAGGCCAAGCACATTATTAACTCTGTCTCTGTCTCTGTGTCTCTGTCTCTCTCCTGTCCTCGAAATTGTTCTTTAGCAAATATAGTCAATGCCTTTTCTCCATTGCAAATCTTACAAAAGGAACTATTATGTCCATTTTATAGCTTCACTTGTTGCTGCCTAAGGGTTTGTGCATTTTTCTCATGATAACCTTGTAAGGTAGGTGGTGTAGGTATCATGATCCTCATTTTTTTTCAAGGAAGGAAACTGAGGAAACTTGGGAGATTAAGTGACTTGTGCAGGGTGATAAAGTTAATAAATAAACCTCAGAGCTGGCACACACACCCAGGTATCCTAATTTCAGGTCCAGGGCTCCTACAATATCTCTTCACTCCCTGAAACTGCACCTATTAAGAATGAAATGCTCATTTCCATGTGTTTGTAGGGTTTGTATTTGATGAGATGGTAGCAATTACAGGAAATGACTGAGAAAGGAAAGAAAAGCAAAAGTGTGGAAAGAATGAAAGCAAGTGTGGAAATTGGAGAGCGGCATAGAAGAGGAGAAGAAAGATCAGCAGCAGCTGCTGCTGCTACGAGATGCAGGAAGAAGAATGAGCAAAACATGTGTAAAATACATGATTGATTTCTCCTCTGCTTAGTCAGGAACCTGATGAAAGGTAGTCATCAACTCTAAACAGGAAGGAAACAAGGGAGGGGAAGAAGTTATGGAAGAGCCTGGAAAATGGCAGAAATTAAAAACCCGAGAAAGGAAAAGGAAGGAAAGTGAAACCCAAGAGAGAGGAAATGGGAAGGCAAAAATTGTTTCAAGTATTGGTGATGTGTCTTGGAAAGAGGATTGGAAAGATAGCAGGAGGAAGAGAAGTCACTGGATGGGGGTGGGGAGAAAAGAAGAGGAGAGATCACTAAATTACTTAAAGCACAATTTCTCACTGGAAAAACATGCAAAGAAGCCAAGAAGTGTTCATGTGCAGTAAGACTGTTATTATTGCATCACTAGGCATATTAAAGGATTCTGTGAAGTGAAAATAATTTTGTGGAATATTGTAAAAAATCAGTGTAGACTATGTGCCTGGATGTACCCCTAGAACAAATCACACATTCTTCCAGATTTTTAATGACCAGGCTGTCATGATTGGTAAACATACTGTCCTGATTTGTGTGGGCAAAAGTTCAAATTGGAATGGCTCTCTGACCCACTCTGCCCCCACGCATGCTGACATACAGAGAGATTTCCGATGTGATTCACATGCCAAGACTAAAGGAGAATGTGACCAGTGCTTAGAAGTGGAGATGTAGATGACATATTTTAGAAGATAAGTGAAAGCCAAGGACATAGGTTTACAATAGTTCTGAATATATAGGATTCATAAAAGAAAAGAGCTCTAGAGAATGCATAATAACCAGAGATATTATAGTGTTCAAAGTGAACTAAGTAAGGTGGCAGGCAGATTTGCATGAAGATATGAAGGTAATTGTAAGGTAGAAGAAAGAATAATAATTGAAATATACAATGTGCAGTGGAGCAGCTAGGAGGTGGATAGACCTCTGAGCCTGGAGTCAGGAAGACCTGAATTTAATCTGGCCTCAGACACTAACTGTGTGACCCTGGGCAAGTCACTTAACCCTGTTGGTCTCCATTTCCTCATCTGTACAATGAGTTGGAGAATGAAATGGCAAACTACTACAGTATCTTTGCCAAGAAAACCTAAATGGGGTCATGGAAAGTTGGACATAGCTGAACAACACAAAAAACAAAGTGCATTAGAGTTTTCAAAGCTCTTTACATGTTTTATGTCACTTGAGTCTCACATTAAATCTATGAAGCAAGATTGGATCAGGCCGGTCACTCTCACACTACCATGGAGCAGCAAACTCTTTTCTGAAGAAAACAAAATACATATTGACATCTTAAAGGATCTCTGATCACTACTCTTGGCAGGGACAGAAATTGATAGAACAATTATTTTCTTCTCTTTATATCTATACATACTATCTATCTATATCTATACATACTATCTCTTCAACAAATATCCTTTCTGCCTGCTCAAGGCTCTAAAAAATCCTTTTCCTCCAAAAACATTTCTTCTGTCTGCCCTAAGAAGCTGAATTTCCTACCTTGGGACTCACCATTCTAGATTAAGGTAACGTGTCCAACCTCAAAGTCAATTTTAAAATGCAAATACTTTACCTTGGTGAAGTAATTCATTAAACCACTGTCAGTCATCTATTTTTTTGTTGAGAATAAGTTAGGAATCTTGATCTTTTGGCCTAAAAACAAAACAGAACAAAACAATAATGAATAAAATGAGTTCAAAGTCTGGTGCTTCTACTCTTGCAAACTAGGATACCTGAAGTATATGACAATGATGTAATAGAAGTTAAAACATGAGGAGATCACTTCCTCAAAAGTCACTTTAGATGAAGTAGTTGAAATGATTTTTCAAGAAAAGAGCAAGCTTTATCTCTAATTCACATTATGTTAGAAAAGTTATTTATGGGAAGAGAGAGATAAAGCCCAAATAACACAAAGCCTATTTGTAGGAAACAACATATATTATGAAAAGGCAAAAGGAGTTATGATAGGGAGATGATGTTGTGTTAAGTAGAGGGAATTCCCACCTGCCCCTCAAAACTGCAGAAATACATAAGAAGGAACACTAGTAAAGAAAACCAAAGAGACTAACTTCTTCTATTCAGTGCAGAATTATATGAAAAGACTGTCAGATTGCCATGGGATTGAGAATCAGAGACAAGCTAGAGTAGATGAAAAGGGGAAGTTAAACAGACTATTCCCACAGCAAGAGACAAGGCCAGACGAGTGCCCAGGCCCACCATAGGGGGCTCAGGGGCCAGATCTGTATTCATGGAAGGACACAGGGCCAGATTAGCACCAAGGCTCAGCAGAAGGTGACCCAGGGATTCTACCTGAGACAGGGAACAGCGCCAGAGCAACATCTTGGCACCCCATACCTAAAGGAGCAGCTAGGCAGCCTGGGTCTGAACCTGGGTAGGAAACAAGGTAAGATAATTCCTTCAGAAGGCAGGGCTTAGTCACCCTCCAAACTCAGGATCAAATAAGGCATAAATACATTATCCAGGAGTGTTGGAATAGAATTTGACTTAACCACAAGGCCCAAATATAGAAACTGAGGCTAGTGATAGGCGTGAACAGAAGAACACACTGAATGTGATGAAGAAATACCGTGGCCTGAGACAAATGCGAGCAGTAAACCTAGAGGAACAGAGTGGTTTTACAGTAAGTCCAAATGGAAGACTCAGGGAAAATAAAACACATTAGCCACGAGCACTACAGAAGGACGTGGCAGGAATGAAACAGGAGGCCAAAATGATGATGCACGCTTCTAGTCCCTACCACCAGGAAGGCCAAGGTTCATGGATTGTTTGAGTGTGGGAGTTGTAAGCTGCAGGGGAGTCAAAATTGGTCAGGTGTCTGCACTAAGGCTGGGGTAGGCTTCCAGGGATTGGTGAGTCACTAGACTGCCTAAGGAGGGGCAAACTGACCTAGGTTGAAAACAGAGCAGGTCATAACATCTCTGCTAATCACCTGTTGTTTTGGGCCTATTAGTAGCCTTTGTACTTCTAGACTGAGTTGGAGAGATCCAGAAGAAAGAAAGAAAGAAAGAAAGAAAGAAAGAAAGAAAGAAAGAAAGAAAGAAAGAAAGAAAGAAAGAAAGAAAGAAAGGGAGAGAGGGAGGAAGGGAGGGAGGGAGGAAGGAAGGAAGAAAGGAAGAAAGAAAGAAAGGAAGAAAAAAGAAAAGAAAAGAAGAAAGAAAAAAAGAAAAAAGAAAGAAAGGGAGAGAGGAAGGGAGGGAGGAAGGAAGGAAAGAAAGAAGGAAGGAGGAAGGAAGGAAGAAAAAAGAAAAAGAAAAGAAGGGAGGAATGAAGAAAGAAAGGGAGAAAGAAAGAAAGGGAGAAAGAAAGAAAGGGAGAGAGGAAGGGAGGGAGGAAGGAAGGAAAGAAAGAAGGAAGGAAGAAAGAAAAAAGAAAAAGAAAGGAAGGGAGGAATGAAGAAAGAAAGAAAGAAAAGAAAGGGAGAGAGGAAAGGAGGGAGGGAGGAAGGAAGAAAGAAAGAAAGAAAGAAAGAAAGAAAGAAAGGGAGAGAGGGAGAGAGGGAGAGAGGGAGAGAGGGAGGAAGGAAGGAAAGAAGGAAAGAAGGAAGGAAGAAAGAAAGAAAGAAAAAAGAAAAAGGAAAGGAAGGGAGGAATGAAGAAAGAAAGGAAGGAAGGAAAGAAGAAAGGAAGGATAGAAGGAAGAAAGGAAGTAGGAAATGAGTGAGGGAAAAATGGAAGGAAGGAAGGAATGAAGGAAAGGAAGAAAGGAAAGAAGAAAGAAAGGAAGGAAGAAATAAAAGAAATGAAACAAAATGGAAGCACTAGAAAAGAAAAAAATGCCAAAAAGAATCAATATTTTAATACCTTACAAAAGAGTGGTAAACCTTACTCAAGAACTGATGTCCATGAAAATTAGAATGGGCCATACAGAAAATAATAACATCATGACACAAGAAATATCCAAATAAATTAAAAATATATTTTTAAAAACAGAAGAAAATGTATCTATTATCAACAACAACAAGTTTTCTAGAAGACAAGTCAAGGAAAGATAATCTAAGAATCAGGCAGCTACCTAAAAATCATGACAAAATGTCTTCCTCCAAAAAACTGCTTACATACTATATTTCTTTTTATCTTGTTTTGAATTAACAAGCAATTATTGTTTTCTCCTTCCTTCTCTCCCTCCCTCCACAGAAAAGTATTCCTATTTCAAATTAAAGCAACTTTGAGGTTTTACTGTAGGCTCTATACCTGATTTTATCCTCCTGGACGTCTTTCTCCACCATGGCTTAGCAACATTCTCGCCCTGGAAGTTCCCTCTAGCCTTTGAGGCCCTTTCCTCCTCTTTGTCAGTTACTCCTAGAATCTCTATTTTAAGGAAGGTGCCTAGGCCATGCATGTTCACTCCTTTATTCCTCTTTGGGTTCCATTCCTGACTCTCTGTGTTTCATTCTACGATAAGGAGCTCTGTGTGGTTTTCCCCCAAGCATTCAATATCCTGTTTTTAAAGATATCTGGAGAATTGATCCCTCAGTGCCCTAAGCATTGTGTCACTGCTAGCACAAATTTCTTGATTTAGCTACTCATCATTGTTTTCTTTAATGCCTTTTCTATTTTATTTCAGAATACATTGAGGACTCTGATGTTAGAGTTCAAATGTGTCAGTTCCACTATCACTGGCTGAGAAAAGAATTTGTAATAGAAATCATAACAGATATTTTCCATTTTTATGGTTAATTGTACTTCTTCCAATTTCACCTTTAATGTCCCTTGAGGTGACTTAGCTTAGTTACTTTTCTCAGAAAATTTTCTATAGAGTTATTTTCCTTCCTTCTGCTTCTCACCATTTTTATAAGTTGTTAACAACCATAATCTTCCTCCAGTGTCAACTTTGATTGTCATATTTTCCCACTTGCAAAAGAAATAAAATATTGCTGGCTAAGACAATCTCTAGGCTCTTTTGATCTGTTTGTTGCAGTATTTGATTTATATCAGTTAATTTTCATTGAGAAATGTCAATAGCCTTTGCTGATATCTGTTCTTTCATTCATTTTTCTGAATCACTAGTATATTTAACTAGGTCAGGTAATTTCAACTGTGTACCATATCTTCTTATTGTTATTCATATAGCTTGGTATTGATTTTGATTTTTCCTCTCTCAAGTCAATAGTTTTACTTAAATATAGACAGCAAATTCAAAAATAATTTTTATAGTTAACTGTTATCTCTGTCTCAATCTATCAAAAAAATTTTTTTAATAAATGCCTGTTATATACCAGGCACTCTCCTGGGTTCTGGGGACACAAAGATAAGAGTGACAAAAGAGGACAAAAGTCCCTCCCCTAAAGACACTTATATTCATGTACATATACAGGTACATACAAAAGAGATATCAAGTAATTTTGCCAGAAAGGGTACTAGCAGCTAGAGATGAGGAAAAACTTCTTGTGGAAGCTGGTACTTGTGCTGAGTCCTGGAGAAAAGTAGGAGAAAGCTAGGAGTTCTAAGAGAGGGATAGGACAGGATAATTCATTACAGGCATGGAAAACAACCAGTGCAAATGCACGGAGATGGGAAAAGAGAAATGAAGTACCTTGTGTGAGGAATTGTAAGGACAGATTGGTTGGACTAGAGAGTGCATGAAGTGGAATAAGGAAAGGACAGTTTTAGAGATGATTGATGAGGTCAGGAATCAGATCAAATGAAATTAATGGCAAGAGAGGCTGAGACATGAAAGGAAGACGTGGAGACTGTTCCCACTACAGCTTGTGGGGACAGAGGAGATGGAGAAGGAGGTTTGGGATCAGACTGTGAAGTTTAAAAATGTTAAACTATTTAAATATGGTCTATTTTATTTTTTTCTGATTTTATTTTGGGCTTCCCATATCCAATGCCACATGACTTTCCTCTTGTATAAACTATTAGTCTAGAAGCCCTTAGCTTCTTTTGCTTCTTACTCCTGAACCACATATTCTAGGAGAGGTGTAGCCCTTCTTATGGAGTCATTCTACTACCCTCAACTTGGTACTCCTTAGTTTCAGGTTGAGTCCCCAGGTGACAATTATTATCCTAGGTCCAAGATAGTTTCAATCTGTACTATTATAATAATAGCTTAAGAGCCCTCACTATTGTGTTTACCTATAAAACTCAACCAGTAAACACAATTCACTGGATGCAAAAGAATATACTGAGATGATATATTGAGGACAATAGTGACAAAGCATTCCTTGATAAACCTGGGGTGCATTCTCCTATAACTGTATACGGAGCTAGTGGGAAGAGTAGTTACATCTGTAGTGGATTATGTCATTTCATAGTGAGGCTCCCATGAAAGGAACACATATAGTCAAGGCAATCCTTGCCTTTGGTATTTCAGGGCCCCGATATCCATGGGGCACTTCTCATGCTGTGCACTCCTAGGCGTAGTGTCTCCTGGGCAGGTCACTGAGCTGGGGTTCCTGGGTTTACTCTTCTAAGCAGCTTGACTCTTCTCCTGGTAGGTGAATTCTACCTCAAATTCATAGCTGGCTTTGTCCTCTTCTGCTGGGGATGGGTACCCACATGAGTGGAAAGGAGAGGATGGCACACTCCTCAGTATTGCCTGCAATACCTGTCTCTGTTTCCTCTTGGGTGCAGTGCTCTCTTACTGAACTGATAGGCAACATGACTCACATGGAGGAAGAGGGGAAGGAAATCTCTCACCCCCAACTACATGATTGTCTACAGGGATGGACAAAAAACAATTCCATCTTAAAAACCAAGATATTTCTCCATGGCTGCCTCTCCTCTAGTCTTCCAGAGGTCACTCTCCTTGAAGCTGATTCGTGTCTTAACTGTGTCCAGATTTGGCAAACTTAATTTTTGACGGCCATCTGAGAGGGCAAGCTGCCCTCCTAATTCCAGTAGAATTTCTCCATTGATATAGAAGGGATAGAGAGTGATCATTCTTCCCCATACTTTTAAGACTTTGTTGTCTCTGTTGAGATATGTTGTGTTCTATGATTACATCACCTGGGGTTGAAAGGAAATAAGATGGCATGTCCTGATGAGTTACTCTCTTCCAACTGCAAAGGTTTCATTCTCTTCTCTAATATTCATCTTTGTTTTGAAGTCACCCAATATTGAGTGTTAGTTAAAGCTGGAGGGACAGAATAAAGTGTGTTAGAGACTTATGAAGAAATACAAAATGTCCCAAAAGGCTTCATGCATTTCTAAGCTTTAATAAGCCGCATGTTTTTCATGCTGTTGTTAATAACAATTGTAATTTATATACTGGTTTATACCAATCTCAGTGAATCCTCACAACAGTACAACTATTAATATCTCCATTTTACAGATATGGAAACAGAAGCAAGAGAGTTTAAATGAATCAAATATGTCCAGATTGCAGCGATAAGTGACAGGCAGAACAGGCATTGGAAACCAAGTCTCCTAAATGTCTCCTACATCACACTGATGTGATTCTACAGTACAGGAAAAGGCTATATTAGGAAGCAAGTATGTATGCCCATCCTGCTTACACTGGATGCATATGATGCTGTGAAAGATATAGGAGAAATATGAAAATGAAGATAATTAGCAAAGGGTTTAGCTTAGGAAAACTTTCAATTGGGAATCTACAAATATACCAAAAAAAGATAACATAGGAAATGGGAATTGTATACATAAATATGTACACATATTTGTTATATTTTATTCATGCATATAGTTGTCACCTGAAGATTTTTTCTTAGAATTAAAAAAGTGTATGGGAAAAATTAATAGATAGAAATTCATTTTGAATTCTTTGAAAGAAATAAATGTGTTATTGTTGGATAGTCATTCATATCATATGTTATAACTGTACACCAAAGGGCTATCCCGGACCCATTCCTCTTCTCTTCATTTCTCTTTTCTTCTCTTTTCACTACTCTTCTCTTTTTGTCCCCTCTCCCCTCCCCTGCTGTGCCTTCCCCTCTTCTCCTCTCCTCCCATCCCCTCCCCTCCCCTCTTCTCTTCTCTTCTCTTCTCTTCTCTTCTCTTCTCTTCTCTTCTCTTCTCTTCTCTTCTCTTCTCTTCTCTTCTCTTCTCTTCTCTTCTCTTCTCTTCTCTTCTCTCCTCTTCTCTTCTCTTCTCCTCTCTTCTCCTCTCTTCTCCTCTCTTCTCTTCTCTTCTCTTCTCTTCTCTTCTCTTCTCTTCTCTTCTCTTCTCTTCTCTTCTCTTCTCTTCTCTTCTCTTCTCTTCTCTCCTCTTCTCTTCTCTCCTCTTACCTTTCTTTCTTAATGACCTCCTCAGCTCACATTGGTTCAATTAGCACCATGCAAATGACTCCCAAATCTACTCTCATCTAAATTCCAATCCCAAATCTCCAACTACCTATGAGACTTTTCAAATTGGATGTCCCATAATTCCCCTCAAATTCAACAAGTCCAATACATAAACCATTGCCTTTCTTCAAGAAATCCAGCCTCTTCCAACTTTTCTTATTATTTTCACAGAAGCTATCATCTCTTCAGCCTTCGAGGAATCTAGGTTCGGAATGTCAGCATTGTCCCCGACCTCTTGCTGTTCCTTATACAACACATTTAGTCAGTTGCAATAACTTGTCATTTTTTTTATGTCTGTAGCATTTTAAAAATCCATTTCCTTCTTCTCATAGCCACTCTGAAGTAATCCTCTAATGAGTCTCCCCGAAGCAAATTTCTACAAACTCCAATTCATCTTCTGTTAGTTCTAAATTTATCACTGTCCTACTCAATATACACCACTTGGTCCTTCTTGGTTTCAGATCAAATATCAACTCCTCAGTTGGACTTTTAAAGTTTTTAACAAACTTGTGCCTACTTACCTTTTAAATCTCAATGAACAAAATCCCCCTATCCTCACTCCAGCCAAGGTGGTCTTCTTGTTGTTATTCATAGAGGACACTCCATCTCCCATTTGCCTTTGCCCCAGCCATCCCCCATATCTGGAATGCTGGCTTTTTAATCTCAATCTCTTAGAATTGCTTGTCTCTTTAAAAACTCAGTTCAAATGTTACCTTCTACAGGACCCATTATTTTATTAGTGTAATGAGGAAACTTCCAGTGAGCAAACTTTCCATTGATATTGACCAGCATAATCTTAAATTGTCAGTGGTACTGAGAGCTTAAATGTCTCATCCTGGTTCACACAGCTAGTATCAATGAATGAATGAATGAATGAATGAATGAATATAGTTTTTAAGTGCCTACTCTATTCCAGGCATTGTGGTATGTACTAAGGATCCAAAGATAAAAGTACAGCAGTCCCTGCCCTCAGGGACCTTGCATTATAATAAGGGGAGGCAATATTTATGGGGCATGGTGCCCAAGGAAGAGAGTTTTGATGGGAAGCCAGAGGAATGGTGAAAGAATTCCTAGGACACTCACTACATTGTCACACCCTTTCAAGATACTTAATTAACATTGATTTATTATTCCCAGAACATGAAATGGAAAGATGGGGATGGGGTGGGGTAAGGTTAGCTCACTGTTGTAGAGGGTTTATGACACATGTCAAGATATCCCAGGATGTATGGGTTAGATGAATGCCAAGAATGGTCCTTTATCTGAATTTGTACTTATTTACTGGGCAGTGAAGTTTAATCCCAAGGCAGAATTCGAAAATAAGTGTATAAATGAACCTCTCCAAGGATGGAAGCATAGTCTTTGTTTTTTCTTTTAGGTCTGTAACCCAACTATTCCAGGTGGGAACAGATGCAAATGACAGAAGGAAAACTATCCCAACATGTCAGGGTGGATAGATCTGGGATATGGTTGGGGGCCAACTAGATGATGATTTTAGTTAAGTTTCCATTTATTCATTGGCCAATCAAGTTCAGCCTTATGGAATTAAAAGCTAAATGTGGCAGATCTTGAACACAGGTCTCACTGACTCCAAGGCCAACTCTTTATCCATTATGCTTACTTCACAAGATTTTTGTGAAAATCCAATTGAGGTATTATATAAGAAAGTATTTTTGATAATTCTGAAGTGCTATACAAACGCAAACTTTTATTAAAGACAATCATTAACATAACAAGATGTTTATCATAAGATGTTTTAAATCAGATGTAAACATATAGAAACCAAATCTGAATTTATTTGCATGTGTACTTAAATAAGTAATCCTAGATGACAGATGGATCCAGTCTCCCTAATAGCCTCCTCTCCCCCCAAGCACTCTAGCTTTTAACCTGGTACCTACAGGTACTTTTATTGTTGACATTAGCCCATGACTAACCTCTTGTGGAACTTACATTTCCTCAAAATTTCTTGGTCTATGTGTGAATGAGTCACTCCTTCCATTGGTTCAACAGACAAAAGTTGAATCTTTCATAAGAAGTTTCCTCCCTCATCTCCTCCTAATAATAATAAGTTTCCCATCCTCTCAACAACAACCTGGAAAAACACCATGGTATAGTAAATAGGACAGCCTTGAAATCAGGAAGACCTAGGTTCAAGGACAGTCACTCAAACATACTAACTTTGTGACCATGGGCAATCCACTTAACCACTTAATGCCCTCAGGCAACTCTTAAAAACCATAAGTGTTAATGGATTAGAAATTGGCAATAATAATCTTAGAGAGTTAATTATGATACAAGGTGACTTACCCAGAGCCATACGTCCTTTATTTTGATTTTCCTTTGAAGTTCCTTACTTGTTATATGTGACATTGTGGTCACCTCCACCATGCACTGCACCTTTGCCCCCGTGAAATCCTCATTTTTTATTCTTTAGAGATTTTAGTGTCCTACATCTTGTAGTCAGACAACAACATGCAAAGAACACTGATGAGTCTTTTTACATACATATATATATATACCCATTTAAAAAGAGCTTAGAAGCCCAGACAACTCTTCATTTTCCACTGACTGTTGTTTGGTTTTGACTCCCTACCATCTTGTCCCTGTGCTACATTCCCTTTCCTCACCCCTGCTTTTTAGCATTCTTTTGTTTGTTGGCTTACCCTGTTAGATTGTAAGTTTCTTGAGGTTAATGGCTGCCTTTTTTATTTTTGTTTGTGTCTCCAATACTTGGCACAATGTCTAACACATAGTATGAGCCTAATAAATGTGTATTGTATTGAATACAGAGATACATAGATTCATAGATACATACAAATATACATAGAGAGACAGATGGATTAATAAATGCATGCATAGATACATATTGCTATTGGTCCTTCAGTTTTTTTTTCCAAAGAGGACCAATGATATCATGGGGTGATGTCTTGAATTGCTAATGAATTGAATTTAAGTGAGTCAGAATTGCACAAAGTCTTTGTCATCAACTTCACTCTCTCTCTTCCAAGAGTCATCAAAGTCCAGTGGCAAGACAAAAGTCAGGATGATTGGCGATGGCTTGGGATGTAGTGGATGACTTTGCCATCTTCAATATCTAACCAAGTTCCTGCTTCAGTTGCCTTCCTCATTGTTGGAACAAACTGTTCTCATCCAGCTATTCCACCAAGGGAAGTCTGCACATGCTTGGGGTGGACATCCCCATAATTCACTGATGGGTTTGAGGACTGTTGGTTACCCTCAATCTGGTTTAGCCATCTGCCAAGATGGTTTTACTGGGGTGTGGCCACTGTGCATGTTATAGCTTCTTGGAACCACAGGTGAGAGTTGGGTGAAATTGGCTCTCAGCACACCCCAGGGTAGAAGGATAAGATGCAACAGTGTTAAGGGCTTAAGGCAGAAGAAAAGATGGAATGATAAAGGTCATCATGGCATAAAAGATTTTCTTTTCCTTTCACTCTATCTTTGCAGCAAACATCATGTTTTTTCATTATATCTTTGCAATAAATATTCCTATGTAAATGCTTTTTTTTTTTAAGTCAAGTGGGAAGAGGATACTTCTTCGATACAGAACTTCACAGATTTTCCTCAGCTGCTATAATACCTTAGGAAACTAATGGAGCTGCCAGCAGGTATTGAATATTTTGCTAGGCCAATCCCTCCTTATTCAGGCACATAGGGATATGTAACACAAAATGGGACAGGTGTGAGTTTGTTGCTACTTTTAAGTAAGTCATTTGCTTTCCATATAATTTAGATTCCATTTGGCTCCAGCCTGATACTTAAACCAACATCCACCTTCCCTATTTGTTTTTTTTTTTAGAATTCTAGAGAGCTTTTAATTTGTATTTTTTATTATTTGAACATAATTTTACTTGATTAAAATCATAGTAATCAGATAATTAGAAAAAAGATAAGCAAAGGACTATTGTTTAATCAATGTTAATTTTGACATTTGAAAACATTGCATGTTATACCGGTTTTTGACAGCTTTTGTTCAGAAATATATTTTAAAAGCCCTTTAATATATGTTTAAAATTATGTACCATCAGTGACTAATGCCCAAATTTGTTTTTACTAATTTATAGAAATGCAGAGAATGAGCCATCCTAACATTATTCGTCAGCTTATCAAGACCACCCACAGTGCTCACTTTAGGCCTGAGTGAGCAAGCATGTCTGCCCTGTGCCCTAAAGGCCAGCATTCCTGGGCTCCATTGGACCACCAGGGAAGAAAGCTTATGCTCAGTGAGCTTCCAAATGAGTTTGAGGGAGTGGATTTTTGGACCCGATGTTTAGGCATGATATGGAAAAAAAAAACCGTATCAGAAGAGGAGTCTATATCTCAAAATTCATCATGTCTCCCTTGCTTATCCCATTTAGGGGAAGAGCATTATCTGTGATGCAATAACCATTCTTTCATTCCTTTTTTACTCCTGTGCTCAATGTAGCTGTCTATAGTCTTCACACTGGAGAAAGACAACAATGACTTCCTTTGTTCACTGTTGCTAAAAAATGGTAACACTGGGGATGATGAGCCATAGGATATCAAAATCTATGGAAGTTTCTTGCCAGGAGAAGCCACTGAATGGTAGGACTGATACTAAATAAGTCATCCAGAATCATACTATCTGTTAAAATTTGGCTCCTAGAATCCCCCAGTGCTTGCCTCCTTAAAGATATAAGATATGAACTCACAAGAAGGATGCCCCTGATAGTGAGACCTTTCTACATTTAGTGCATCAAGAAGTTAAGAACATTGACTTGACTTTGTATATTGCTAGGAGTAAAAATTATAGAACTCACTGAGAAAAACAGAGGTCCAGTGAGTAGGTAGGTGACCTTGGCAATTGGGTCTTTGGGGAGATGATAGCAAGCAGGAAGACAAATAGTGTTATAATTGAGAGATGGAAAATAAAATGCAATGACTTGGGATTTCTGGCACATCATGTGACTCTTAGAAAACTGGGATATTCTAGGCTGCCTGCCAAGTGAATGCTTGGTAGACTATAAATAAGTTTATTCATATACATATGTATAAATTTGTAGAACGTGATCAACAGGGTTAATGAACGATTCCATTTCTAAACAGTTAGTGTGTCAGCGAAGAACCTTTGGCTGTTCTTTTTTCTATTACTGTGTTCTGTTTTAATTCTCCTCCTTTATTCTGAATGCCAGCAATGTTTCCAAAATTAGTTCATTATAATAAAAGTTCTTCCTACTTTGAACAAGGAGAAATGCCTGGAATTTAACTCACATGCTTGAGGAAAGCTCTCTGTCCACTCTGACAGCAATCCCAGCTTCCTAGTACCCAACAGCTCCAGAATGTGTGTTGGCTGCAAAAGTGTCTTGTTTGAACCATGAAAATAAAAAAGAAATGCCTTTTTTTAAAACTAATTTTCCCTGAAAAGGAACCATCCAACAGTATATCCCCTCTCCAGAATCATCCTCTAATTTTTGAATAAGAATCTTAATTATACCAGCAGGTTAGAACTGTCTGGCACTATCTGATCTTAAGTTTTGATTGTCATGGACACAATGAAGACCAGAAAAAAAAAACTGCCATATTCTAGAGAATAAGTTGACACATGTATCTCTTTAAAAAAGCAGTCATATTAAATTATTGTGAAATATAAAACACATATATATGTGTGTATATGTATGTATGTATACATATAAATATATGTGTATCTCTCTCTCTCTATATGTATATATACATATATATTCATATTTACATATCAATTCTGAGTTTTTTCCCCTGAACCTACAGAAAATCTCCTTATTAATGACATATGCCTTCATGTAACAACATGTGACTTTCAATTTGTCATTGTCACATCCATCTGTTGTTTTATTCCTGCAGATTCCCCCCCCCATATTTTATTCCTATAGACAACCTGCCTAACTGGTTACTTTGAAGATGTAGTAGGCTAGTGACCTTGACAATGGAATTGATGTGACACATTCATGAAAACTGAAAATGTAAAGGGGATTCAGCATCCTTCAGTTTCAAGTTTTGTTGGTGAAATCATATGGATTTGATTATGTCTACTAAGTATTTTTAAAAAGTCCTTGAATTAGAACAGAAAGTTGAAGTGAAGGTATATCCCTGTATAAAACTTTGATTTTCATCTCCAACATTAGAAATTTTTTTTCTTCTTGATGCAAGTATTTTCTATTGAGAGCCTGAAACTTTTTTTAAAAAAATAAAATTTTATTGATATTTTTTCTTAAATCACTAAAATTTCTCCTAGTAGCCCTTCTTTCCTGCTTCCAAAGAGCTACCCCATATAATAAATAATATTTTTAAAGAATGAAAAAAGAACAAAATCAACAAAAACAATCTGTCCCTCTGAAAACTCTGAAAATGTTCAACGTACCAAACTAATGAACCTTGAAGCTTTAGTTTTCTGCTTTGTTTTGCTCATTTAAATGGAGAACAAAGAAAAAAGGTATGTGGGGGAATATACTAGGATGACCACAAGAGTTCAAGGTTGGTAGTGTATGAAAAGTAATTACTATGAGGAAGGAAGAAATTTTTCATCTCTGCATCCCTAGCTGTTAGTGACATTGGAAGAAACAACCATCTTTCCCTCTCTTCCTGGGTTGCAGGAAGGTGATAAACAATATTCCTCTGTGTCCTAATTCAGGACAAAGTTTCCAAATACTACTTCAAAATGTTTCCTACTGAGAGACAGAGTGTCACAACAGCAAGGGCTCTGGACTTAATGTTTAAAACTCCACTGGTTTCCAATCCCAACCATAGGCCAATCATTAGCTTCCTGATCTTGGGTTAATCACTGAGGTTTGGCTCCTTCAACTTGATGATGAAGTGCAAATCTATAAAAGCCTTTCAGAAGTCATAAAGCACTATACAAATGATCAGTAGTCTTCAACCAGGGGTATGCTAGTAAACGTTTAACAACCAGCTCGCCAAAAAAAAAACCCCAAAACAAATTACACAGACATGCCTTTCTGTTTAGTCTGCATTATTAACATTTTCTCAATGTTTTCTTAAATCTAGACAATCAACAAAACAGAAAGTTAAGCTATAGATTGCAGTGTTTGTCCATTTCTGAGGTTTCCATGATCAAATGTGAGCCATGGTGGTGGATTCACAGTTCATATATCTTTTGAAGAGAGGGTGGGAATCAACCTTGATTGATTAACAATTAATGAGAGAACCAATATTACAGTGAGGACTGAGAGTGACATAGTGTCACCCTTGGACAGAGAGACTATCTCTATACTCAGTGAACTCCCAACCTTGAGCAATTTAGACAAAAGAGTCCATCTCCACCCAATTTAGACAAAAGGTTCTGTCTCAAGAATCTTGACTGAATGGAATTTACCTTAGACTAGAGATTCCTTGTAAGTTTGGGTGGGGTCAGAAAGAAGAGAAAGTTAGCTCAACCTTCAGTGACTGAGATCTTGAAAATAGAAAAAGAGGGAACCCTGAATCTCCTCAGATCATTAATTATTAATAATCATTTCTCTCACACTGAAATTTAACAATCAGCTTTTACAAGCCAGTTCAAGATAGCTCCAACACATCCCTGCTTCCAACCCACTTTTTATTTAAGCAGATTGATTGCAGTTTCTCTTGTTTCAATTATTCTTTCCGAAGACAAGGGATTGTAGGAAGTAAATTTTCAGTGCCTCCATCAGTTTAGCCCATTAGGTCTTTAGGCCCTTCTAACTCCTATCTGATGCTTGGGGTCAAAAGGAAGTTGATAACTTAAGCTCCTTGTGTTACATCACCTGAAATAGAGCCTTTGCATGAGGTACACACATAACGAATATGTTAACTAATTATGGACTGCAAATTTCTTTGCACTTACCAAGTACAATTAAAAGGGAAGCATGTTTAAACTGTCTTTTCCCAATGTGACCTACCGTAGGAAAGGCTCTTATAGGATTTACCAACTAGATCATATCATCCTCTAGTACTATAAAGGGCAACAACTATAAACCAGTTAATACCAACTTCCCCAACAAGTTTAAGACAGGAAACAATAAAGGACTAGACATCAGAACTGAAATTGGAAGGATAAGTTAGCTGAATGGAATGTAATTACCAGAGTTAAAATTAGCCAGGTCACCTTACTCTTGTGAAAAAGGCCCTGGGAACCTGGCAACCAAGTAAATAGATAAGAAGTCCCTTCCCATTAAGAAGCCTTCCTCCGTACCCTGATGAAACACTACTCCATAGAAGCATAAAGGAGAAATGGGGGAAGGGAATTAGCATTTGTACAACCCCTACTATGTGGGCTGGAATGTTACTCCATAGAAGCATGAAGGGGAGGGGTAGAAGCATTTATATGACACCTACTATGTGTGTTGAAATGCTACTCCATAGAAGAATTAAGGTGAAGGAGAAGGGGAAAAGTACTTAGATAGTACTTACTATGTGCCAGGCACCTGTGCTAAGTGCTTTACAAATACTATCACATTTGATAAAGGAAATAATACACCCAATAATATTTATCTTCTATCTAATCCTATGCTACTTCATAGAAGAATCAAGATGAAGAAGAAGGGGAAAAGTACTTATATAGTACCAACTATGTGCCAGGCACTGTGCTAAGCACTTTATAAATATTATCACATTTGATAAAGGAAAAAATACACCCAATAACACTTATCTTCTATATAATTTGAAGAAACAGTTCACCAGGTAATAGATAATCAGATTCTGATTCTATGTACTAAAAATATATGAATCAAAGAACTTGAAAGGTAGACTGGACCTTCAATATCTAGGACAGGGGTGGGGAACATGCAGCATCAAGGCCACATGTGGCCCTCTAGGTCCTCAAGTGTGGCCCTTTGACTGAATCTGAATGGCAAATTATTCCAGTATCTTTGCCAAAAAAACCCCAAATGAGGGTCACAAAGAGTCAGACAGGACTGAAAAACAACTGAACAAAAATATGTGTATATATGTATGTGTCAGTAATGTGTATATGTATATTGTGTATTAGTGTATGTATTTATGTATCTATATCACTTTCTTTTCAGAAGTAGTTTAATTTAAATATGTATTTTAATAATAAGCATAATGTAGTTTTTAAAAATTACAATCAGAAGACTCTACCTATCTTCCACTAGGTGGCAATATGTCTTTTTCTTTAGAGACAACTTTTTTTTTCTGAGCATGATATAGTCTTTCACACTGAGAAAGACTGATTAATAGAGAGATCAAGGGAACCCCAAGAAAATGGCATGGGGATTTGGGGGAGGGGATAAGGGTCTATGGTCATTTGTCTTTAGGGAACTAATATTATAATTCAAGTAAGCTTGTCATTAAAATTTAGATTAGATTGTAGTATCACATAGCTAGAAGGCATCTTCCTACATGATGACATTGAACTTTGTCAACGATTTGTTTTCATTGAGGTTTTTGTCTATTTGCTATTAATTTCTGAAAGTAGGAAGGATGGCAGCCTTTCCGGGCCTTCATAGATAGTTTCATGAATGGTCACAGCATTAGCTAATTGAGAATATGGGGGAAAAATCATCATATAATAATGAACCTTCTAATGATGAGCATGTCCAAAATTAGCTAGGCTGGCATTTAGGTACAGCTTCTTCACCAGGCCCATAATGGAAGCTGTCCCATCTTGGCAGAAGCTCCTAGAACCTATGCTGCTCTGTCATACAGAGCCCCAAAATCACCCCCACATCACCATGAGTTACTGGAGAAGGCCTTTAATGAAGGAAAATTAGGCCACAGGACTTGGATAGATGCTGCTTCCTTTCCAGTAAAAAAAAACAAAACAAAAACAAAAACAAAATACTTTCTTTCAAAAAAAGATGTAACTTTATGAATAAAAAAGAAATTACTCTCATATTGAGAGAACTGGGACTTTTTCCTCCCTGCCATCTAATTTGAAGGGGACCCTTAAGGAAATGCATTCTGGTTATTTGGAGAATACACAGTTTTCCCCACTGACTTCCTACAGTGTAGAAGTGGAGATAGCCCAGGCCCTTGAGCCCAAGAACCCCAGGAATACTGGAACCCCATATCCCCAGTTCTGACTCCAGATCCATGATCCAGAGAAACATTTGCAGCCCTGAAATCTTCAACAACCACAACTACTGAAGCCCCAGAAAAAAAAAGGAGTCTTTCCAACAACGTCTTTGGCACTTCAAATGGCTCCACATCAGAAACAGATATGGTTTTATTAATGGAAATGACATTAAGGAAGCTGAATTACCATCTGCTTTTCAATGGCACTCTAAGGACTTTTCCATCTGACTTGTAGCTGAAACCTGAGACAACACCTGGGTTGTCACCCCATTAAAAGGTGAACTCCTTGAACGTAAGGACTTGTCTACTTGTATTCTCCAGGTTTAGCAGAATTCTCTACACACAGTAAGTACTTAGTGTCTTCTCATTCTTTAATAAATGGTAGAGATTGCTCAAAATTTATGGGGCATTTAAATAATTCTACCCACTTGTCTAAGAGGGATTCTAGTGCACTTAGATATTTGGGTAGAAATTAAACTGTTTTGTTGGCTCCCAAACAAATGAGGAATGAAACCAGGAAGAACAATCCTTCCTAGAGTCACAGGAGTAAAGGACTTCATGAATCTGAGGATGATGTTAGCAACAGGGCCTTTCTTCAGGTTGGAAAACAATGGGATTCTGCATTCTGGGCAAAAGATTTTGGAAGCAGAGCTTGGCAGGAATGTTGGAAATCCTGCTCTGGAGCTGTGCTCGGTGGGGATCTAGAAGTGTCCCCTCTGCAATCTGCACAAGAAGCTGAAAACAGATAGAGATTGGAGTCCAGAGAGGGTTTTGGCACTGCTGCTGAGCGACTGGAAAGAACAGAAGCTGAAAAGGAGAGGAATTCCTGACATGGGCCTCTGGAATTCAAAGCTTCCTGTTGGAACAGCTAAGAGAGGAATACAGCTGGACCTGAGGGGGGAAATACCTCTGTCTCTTTAGGACAAGGTTGCTCACTGACAAGTTGTTGTGTTCATTCATTTTGGTCATGTCTGACTCTTAGTGACCCCATTTGGGGTTTCCTTGGCAAAGATCCTGGAGTGGTTTGTCATTTCCTTCTCCAACTCATTTTATAGACGAGGAATGGAGACAAGCAGGGTTAAGTGACTTGCTCAAGGTCACACAGCTAGTAAAAGTGTCTGAGATCGGATTTAACTCAGAATGATGAGTGTTCTTGATTGCAGCCCAGTGCTCTCTCCATTGCTGCCCTCTCTCCACGAGCCGCCCTTGATTACAAGTGGCTGGCTCTTTTCCAATACTTTGTTTTCTTCCATGGCTCATATTCCCTTGCACATGGGCTCCAAAAACCTGTAATTGAACAATATGGAGTAGCATTTATTCAAGCCACAATTCAAGAACTCTTATCCAATGTAATATGTAGATAGACTGAAAAAGGTGACAGGTTGTGAAGGGTTTTAAATGAAAAAATAGGTGAGATTATATTTGATCTAGGTATAACAGGAAGTCATCAGAGCTTATTGAGTGTGGGGTGTGTGTGGGGGGGCGGGGTTTAAAACTTGCTCTTTAGGAAAGCCCTGTTGGAAGCTGGAGAGAGAAGAGACTTGAGATAGGAAAACCATTCAGGAGGCTCTTTAGGAGAAACCAGACAGAGTAGAAGGAAGCAGTTCAAAAATTCAGCTTTCCCTCACAATGCTACCACAAAGAGCTAGATGATATACTGACCTGGAAATCTGAGAAAAAAAATCACAGTGAATTATTTTCCATCCCAGGTTGGTTTAATGAGACAGGGAGAAAGGCCTGCAGACATTGGGGACTAGCACAGAGCCATGAGGGTCTGAACAAGGACTGTGTGAGAGATAATCAGGCACTCCATAATAACTAGCAATCATATAGTGCTTTAAGCTTTACAAAGCACTTTTAAAAAACATTATCTTATTTTATCCTCACAACAACCCTGGGAGGTAGGTGCTATTCTTATTGTCATTTTACAGATGAAGAAACTGAGGCTAAGAGAGGGTAAGTGACTTGTCCAGGGTCACACAGCTAGTAAGTATCCAAAACAGGATGGAACTCAGGTGTTTCTGACTCAAAGTCCAGCACTCCTATCTACTGTGTAGCCTAACTGCATTTATTAAGCAACTACTGTGTGCTAGGTAATGTGCTAAATATTGAGAATGCAAAGAAAAGCAGAAAAGAATCCTTACTCTCAAGGAACTGACATTTAATAGGGGAGACAACATGCAATATCTATGCACAAATAAGATATTATACAGGATAAATTGGAGATAATCTATGGAAGGAAGGTTCTAGAATTAAGGGAAATGGGAAAAATCTTCTTGTAGTGGGTGGGATTTTATCTGTGGCTTGAATGAAACCAGGAAAAATTCCCAGCTAGAGATAGGGTATCTTAAGTGAGGAATAGCAAGAAGGCTAGTGTCATTGAATTACAGAATATGCGAGGGGGTAGGGTTGGTGAAGAGGCAAGTATAAAAAGAAAAGGAAGGTAGGAGGGGGCCAGGTTGTGAAGCTCTTTGAATGCCAAATGGCAGATTTTATATTTGACCTGAAAGCAATAGGAATCACTGGAGATTACCAAAAAGTGAGGAAACATGATTAGATCTATACTTTGAGAAGATTATTTTGACTGTCAAGTGGAAGATGGCCTCGGGTGGGAGGAGAATTGAGGCAGGAAGACCAACTCACAGAATCTTAGTCTAGGTGTGAAGTGATGAGAGCTTGTACCAGGGTGGTGACAGTGTCAGAGAAGAGAAGGGGGAACATATGAGAGATGTTGTTATTTGGTGTTTCAGTAGTATCCACCTTTTCATGACCCCACTTAGGATTTTCTTGGCAAAGATACTGGAATGGTTTTCCATTTCCTTCTCCAGCTCATTTTACAGATGAGAAATTGAGGCAAACAGGGTTAAGTGACTTGCCCAGGGTCATGCAGCTAGCAAGTGTCTAAAGCCAGATTTGAATTCAGGTCTTCCTGACTATAGGCTGAGCACTCTATCCACTGTACCGCCTAGCTGCCCCAATGAGAGATGTTTTGAAGGCAAAACTTGACAGGACTTGACAACACATGTCAGAAAAGAAAAGGATTACATGAGAGATGCTATGATGATAAAAATTGGTAGACCTTGGTAACACATTGAATATGGAAGGGGCAAGAGAAAGTAAGAAGCCTAAAATGATACCTAGGTTTTGAGCCTGGGTGACTGGGAGGACAATAGTGCTCTCAACAGTAAAGAAAACTTAAGAAGAAAGCAGGTCGTAGTGGGAAAGACAATGAGTCCAGGTTTGGACATGTTGAGATGGCTATGAGATATCCAGCTTAAAATATCCAATAAGCAGCTAGAAAAGTGAGTCTGGAGGTTGGAAGAGAGAGGAGGACTGTGTAAGTGGATCTGAAAATCATCAACATAGAGATGATAATTAAATTCATGGAAACTGATGAGATCACCAAATGAAATATTTTTGGGCGAGAAGAGAAGAGGTCCCAGGACAGAGCCATGGGAGACATATACAGGTAGGTGTGACCTGAATGAAGATCCAGCCACAGAGACTGACCAAGGCAGGTAGGAAGAGAATAAGGAAAGATCAGGGCCATGGAAGAAAAGGGTATCAAGGAAAACAGGGTGATCAACAGTGTCAAAGACTGTATAGAATTTAAAGAGGATGAGGATTGAGAAAAGTTGGCAATTAAAGAATCATTGGTAACATTAGAGAGAGCATTTTCAGTGGAAGGGTGAGGTCAGAAGCTGGATTATAGGAGGTGAAGAGAGTGAGAAGAGCAGAAGTGGAGGGATCTAGTACAGATGGCCTTCTCAAGGAGTTTAGCAATAAAGGGCAGAAGAAATATAGGACAATCATTAGAGATAATGAAGGGATCACATGAGAGTATTTTGGGGAGGGGAGACATGGGCATATTTGTAGGCAATAATATGTGAACAGTCAGTGGACAGGGAGAGATTGAAGATAAGTGAGAGAGTGGAGATAGTAGAAGGGACAATCAGCTGGAGAAAACAACATGGAAGGGGTCACTTGTACATATAGAAGTATTTGCCTCGATAAAGAATAAGGCCACCTCTTCACCTTCATCAGTGAGAAGGAAAGAGAAACAGTTGCCAAAAGCTTCCAGGTGATGTGAGATGAGGAAGAGTAGTTGGCAAATGGCCTCAGTTTTTGCAGTGAAATGTGAAGCAAGGTTCTCAACTGAGAAAGGGAGATGGGAGGAGAAGTCATAGAAAGTTTGACAACAAATGAAAAGGTTTGGAATAGCTACTTTGGTGAGTAAGAAAATGAGTTAATTGGGAAGGTGTAACAGGATTTCTTTTCCACAGTGAATACCCAGTTAGATACTATGTGACATAAACTTGTAGTGAAATAGCATGGTTTCATGATTTTCTCCAGGACATCCGTAGGAGAAAAGGCAGCAGATGTTGGCAATCATTCAAGGTTGAGGCTTAACAGGGCATACCTCACAATAGCATAAGCAGGCAAGGAATTAGAGAAAAGAGGAGAATTTAGTGTTGAACTGGTTCACCAAGGGTTTACAATGGGAAAGGGAGAAGAGTGTGGCAAGTGCGGGGGTAATAGCCTAGGAAAGAATTGAGGGATCAAGAGACTGGAAGGCATAGAGAAGATGAAGAACAGGGTTTAGGATTGTAAGACAGAGGGAGAGAGGGGATGAACAGGACAGGAAGAGGTCCCTGATCCATCACAGAGAGCACTGGCCTTGAACTGGTAGTGGGAATAGGTGCTACTACCTGGGAGTTCTGCCAACCACTATGCACTACTCAGTCACAGATCCAATGTGAAGAAGGGTACCTGTCCATAAGGATGCTTATCCAGAGCAACACGCAGCCTTAGGCTCTAGTCTTTGTACTGAAGAAAGATCAAGCAGTAGCTGTGTGGTTTTGATGCTGGAGGCAGAGCAGTGTCTTAGATCTAGCTCCTCTCTAGCCTTAGTCTGAAACCTGAAGCAGAATTATTTGGGGCAGGTGGTCCACACTAAAGAGGAACCTGCCATTCTGTCATTCTGAACCTACAGAACTTCCCAGCCGACTGGCAGTGGCAGTTCACAGTCATCTACCGCAATGGGTGAGTCTACAGTTGTGCTGCTCAGACCAAAACCAAGCTCAGAAGCTTGTAGTGTTCGAAACAGGAGGGCAATAGTCAGACTTCACCCTGGATCAGACTGCTTTGGCAGCACTGAAATTTCGTAGGACCAGAGCTTGAGCTATCCCTGAGAGCCTGGAATAATGCAATACTTGATATTCCAAGAAAGGACCAGCAGGAAGTCAGAGGACATAAAACAGAAGCAAGTACGGTCTAGGTAGTCCTTCCGGAAGAGTGTAGAGCCTGTCCCTAAAACAAAGTCCTAAGTCAGAAAGTGCAACTGAAAGAATGAGCAAACAACAACAAAATCCTCCAATAAAAAGCTATCGGAGTGACAAGGACGATGAAGACACAAACCCAGAAGACAGGATGACTCCAAAATACCTACTTATAAAAGCTTCAAAGACAAACACAGTTGGGCACAAGTACAACTATAATTCATAAAAGATATGAAATAAGAGGTTTATTTAAGAACAAAAACTATTTTTAAAAATGAAATGAGAGTACTACAGGAAACAGTTGGAAAAGATATGAAGGTACTAGAGGGAAATCAGGAAAGAAGTGAGAGATGTATAGGAAAGAATTGGAAAGAGAATTAGCAGTTTGACACAAGAAGTACAAAATCTTACCCAAATAACATACTCTTTGAAAATCAGAATGGACTAAATAGAAATGAATGACTCCATGAAACAAGAACTAGTAATACAATCAATTCATGTACTCCTGAACAGAGCTGGAGAAAATCACAAAACCATGCTGACTGGGTTGACTACAAATTTAGATAAAATAAATTCAAGTGGGTTCCCACTACAGCAAAATAATTCTTTTATATCTCTCTATTTGGTTCCCTTTCTCTCCCATCAGTTGAGAACCTTCCTCACATTTCACTGAAAAAATTGAGGCCGTTTGCAAAGAGCTCCCATTTCTCCCCTCTTCCTTATTTCACATCATTCAAAAATCTTTCCTATTTCCTCCTTAAACCTTTCCTCACATAAAGAGGTGGTCGTTTTTGGCAATGCTTACATCTCTACATGCACATCCCTTTCCATACTATCTTCTATAATAGATTGCCCCCTCTATCTTCATCCCCAATCTCACCAATCTTCAGCCTTTCCCTGTCTTCTGGCTGCTTCCCTGCTACCTTCAAATATGCCTATATTTCCCCCCATCTTTAAAAACCCTCACTTGATTAATCCATTTCCTCTAGCTATTATCTTTCATCAGTCTTCCCTTTCATGGCCAAACTCCTTGAGAAGGCCACATATATGGGTGGGCAGGCCATCTAATATGTCACTATCACCTTTTCCATTTTTTTTAAGATCATCAGAACATTAAAGAAAAAAAAACCATTCCTAGGCCTTCTGTCTTATTATGCTCCCTTAATGACCCCAGCGATAGTAGGGTTCTGAGACGCCATATGTATCATTGTACCATATTGGAATGTAAAGAATTTATCTTTGTTTAATCCTTATGAGCTCACTCATTTTTATTTTTTTTAATGTTTCTCTAAATCCTGTGCTTGTTTTTTGAGGTTTTTATGCAGCTTTGATCTTTTTTATCAGGAATTCTTAGAAGTCTTTTATTTCGTTAAAAATCCATTATTTCCCCTATAGGATTAATACTCAATTTTGCTGGCTAAGTTATTCTTAGTTATAAGTCCATATCTTTTACCTTCTGGAATATCACATTCTAAGCTCTCTATTCCTTTATATTGTTGGCTGCTAATTTTTATGTGCTGCTGACTATGATGCAAAGATCCTGAAATGATCTCTCCTTGATGTGTTTTTTCAGGACAGTCATTTTTGATATGAGATAACATACATTTTCTCATATTTAAAAAAATTTTTTGATTTTATTACTAGTTCTTGTTTCACAGAGTCATTAATTTCTATTTAGTCCACTCTCTTTTTTCCCCCTCCCCTAAGATTATGAAATATTCACTAGGGCATACCTTCTAGCACCCCAGCAGAGTTTCATATACATCACAATCATTTCATATAATGCTATAAATATAATAAAGTTTACCGTTGTAATAGGCACTCAGAGGTCCACACCCTAAATTTCAAATTGCTCTTCTAATTACCCTTCTAATCTGAAGATAATTATCTTCCCCACAAGGGTGAAAATCAGAGGCTTTAGCTAAAAATCAGAATATATACTTCAGAGATATTGGGAAACAGTACCAAAAGGATTTTGAATACTAACAAGGTAGAAGATATTCAGATGTGAGTGGTCTGTTAATTGCGGGACTTGAAGAGACTTGTTCTACCATGTTAATTATCCTTACTATGCATGGAACGAGCTTTTTTGGGAAAGCAGATTTTTCTGGTGTCAACTTCTCCCTGGTTTTATGTTTAGACATGTCTAGATGTTTCATTAGCTCTTTTGAATTGACCTGGAATCAGACACCTCCAAAGACGCTGACTTCATGTAGTTTAGACACTTCAGATAATTCCCAGACCTAGAAAATATAAACTATGCATTCTCTAGTAGTAGGATTTCACTGATACCCCACCTGCTGGAGATGCCTTAAATTTCTTTAACAGAACATAAAGCTTTCATTTCACAATTAGATATAAGGCTTACAACACTAAGATCCTGGAAGACATAACAAGCTGACAACTCATTCATCCTGAATAAGAAGTAGCTAATAACAGATCCCAAAGGGACTTCAGGATTGTCTATTTTGATCTCAGACCCTAAAAGAGGCCTTAAATATCTAGTCCCTCGTTTTGCCAGGACTGGGACAAGGAAGGCAGATGGGAATAACAATGAAGTAATTTACTCCTTCCCCAAAAGTATGTATACGTGTGAATGGTCTATACTTGGTCTTCTCACTCAAAAGTCTCTCCTTTGATGATGTCTTCCACCCCCAAGGCATCAATTATTATTCAGATGACTCCTACATTTGTCCTAAACTCTGGGGAGCTCCACTTCCTAAGTTCCATTGCCCTGATACATATCTTCATTTGAATGCCTGCTAATTCCTCAAATGCAAATTCTCTACAAAACAGAATTTATTTTCCCTACAACTTTGTTTTCCCCCAATTTTACACTTTCCATTTTACTGATGTTTTCTTTTTACTTCGCAAATATTTACAGATCTCTCCCCCTTTGTTGAGAAGTCTCTTGTAATAAAGCCAGTTAACTAATTTGTAGCACCTTTCCACTTCTCTATACTTTTTAAAATTAACAGAAATCTATTTTCTCTCCCTCCCACCATCTACTCCTTTAAAAATTTTCTCATAACAAATATGCATAATCAACCAAAACAAAGTGACCCCAGTGGCTGTATACATACATACATACATACATTCATACATATATTCACATGTGTGTATATTGTATGTGTGAGTGCATGTGTGTACACACACACATGCACACACACAACTCATTCTGTACCTTAAATCCATTACTTCTCTGTCATGGATAAATTTTCTCATCATTTGTCCTCTGGAAACATGGGTAGTCACTGTATTGATAATAGTGCTTACATATTCCCTCATTTCTTATAGTACAATAGTACTTCATCAGATTAATATACTATAACTTATTCAACCATTCCTGAATTGTTGAACATCCTTTTAATTTAAAATTAAATTAATCAATCAATAAACATTTATTAAGCATCTAATATGTGCTAGGCACCATGCTAAGTGCTAGGGATACGAAAAGAGGCAAAACACAGAACCTGCCTTCGAGGAACTTGCAGTCCAATGGCGCAAACAAATATATACAAAGCAAGCTATATAAAGGATAAATGGAAAATAATTTTAAAAAAGAGGATATTGGAATTAAGAGGGGTTAGGGACATCAGGGAGGTCCATAGTTGGAGCAGAGAAGAGAGAAAGTTCCAGGTATTGAAGGTGAGGTATTGGAGGTGGTCACAAAAAAAAAAAAAAAATACCCAGAGCCAGAGTAGCCCAGAGATGGAGTGTCTTGTTTGCAGAGCATCTAGGAGGCCAGTGTCATTTGATCAAAGAGTATTTGGGGAGAAAATGTATGAAGACTGAAAGGGTAGGAGGGGTCTTGGCTATGAAGGGCTTGAAAAGCCAAGTAGAGCATTTTATATGTACTGCTAGAAGCAGTAGGAAGCCACTGCAGTTTATTGAATGGAGAGAGAGAAATGATATGATTAGAGCTGCTTTTTAGGAAAATCACTTTAGTAGGGCTGAATGGAGGATGGACTGGAGCAGAATAGAGACTTACAACTACTTATAGGTCTTCAGTAGTAAATGTCTATCTCTGTTACTCCATGAGATGTTAAGATTCTAAAAGAATCCTTTTAACATTAACCCTTTTTATGAAAAAGGGCAGCTAGGTGATGCAGTGGATAGATTGCCAGTCCTGGAGTTAGGAAGACTCATCTTCCTGAGTTCAAATTTGACCTCAGACACTTACTAGCTATATAACCCTGGGCAAGTCACCTCATCCTGTTTGCTTCAGTTTCCTCATCCATAAAATGATCTGGAGAAGGAAATGTCAAACCACTCCAGTATCTTTGCCAAAAAAACTAAAAACAAAAAACAAAAACACACAAATAGGATCAAGAATAGTCAGACACAACTGAAAAGACAGAACATATATACACACTCTCTAATAAAATATGAACATTTCATTTCTATAAAGTCATTTATGATTATTCATTTGTAATTATCTTTTTCTCATGACTTCCTCTATTTATATTTCAAATTTCCCTTTCAACTCTGGTTTTTCATCAAGAATTTTTAAAAAATCCTCTATTTTATTGGCAATCCATTTTTTTCCTTGTAAGTTGATACTCAATTTAGCTGGGTAAGTTATTTTGAGTTATGGACTTTTATTTTCTGTCAAAAGTGATGCCTAATAAATTTTGTGCAATCCTGATTGTGGTTCTTCAATATTTGAATTCTTTCTGATTGGCTATTGGTAGTATTTTTTCTTTTGTCTGGACATTACAGATTTTGGCAATGACATTCCTAGGAGTTTTCATTTTGGAATGTCTTTCAGGAGGTGATCAGTGGAGTCTTTCTATTTTCCTATATCCCTCTTGTTCTAATATTTCTGGGCAATTATCTTTAATGATTTCTTGAAATGTGATATCCAGGTTCTTTTCTGGTCTTGGGATTCAGGTAATCATACTAATCTTAGATTATTTCATCTTTATCTGTTTTCCAGGTAAATTGTTTTTTATGTGAAATGTTACATTTTCCTCAACTTTCTCATTCTTTTAACTTTATTTTAAGAATTCTTGTCTCCTGAAGTCATTAAATTCCATTTGGCACATTCTGATTAGTAGGAAGCTCATTTTTAATGTAAAGTTTTATATTGTACTTCTCTTAAGCTGTTGGTCTTTTTTTCCAATTCTCTCCTCCATTCTTTTGTAATAATAATAATAATAATAATAATAAACTCACACACAATTGCTTCCCAGAATTCTAACTATTCCTGTGGTGTAAGGCGTTTTGTTCTTTCAAGTTAGATATCTTAGAGTTATTCTCCTCTTCTGGGTTTGTGCCTTGGTCATCCTGGCATTATGTAAGTCCTTTATTTTACTTTCTTTATTAATTTTTCTTGGTGAGGTCTCAGAGTTTGATGTCTAGGTCTTCCCTACTCTGAGAATCAAATTGAGGAGCTTTCTTTCAGTGGCTTTTTGTTAGTCTTTTTCTCTACAATGGACACCAAAGTTGTCCTCCCTAGTGTTCAGCCTTGCTTGAAGTCCTTTCTTTTGAATGAAGAGAGCAAGGAATAAGAGGTCTTCTCTTTCAACTTCAGTTAAATCCAAGGACGCTGTCCTCAGGTGGAAGAAGCCTAGTTGCAACATTTTCCTTAGAAAGTGAAATCTGCCATTTCCCACTAATCCCTCAAGGGATTTCTTCCTAGTGAGGCAGTTGAGAACCTTTTTTTTTAAATCCATCCTCAGCCTGAGTTCAGACTTCTTTTCCTTTATGCAGAGGTATTTCCTTAGTAAAGTTCTTTTGTTTGTTTGTTTGTGTGTGTGTGTGTGTGTGTGTGTGTGTGTGTGTGTGGTGTGTGTGTGTGTGCTGTTTTTTTTTTTAACTTTAAATGTCTGTCAGTTTGATCTCGGTCCCTCAGGATCTTGACTGTCATTTGAGGCTTTTGGTTTTTCACTTTTGCTTTCCTTCCTCAAGGGATTTCTTCTAGCTGACGTTTGAAGTCTTTGACTTTCATCCCTAAGGGGATCTGGATTATATTTCTTTCTTCTTTAAGGGGTGAGTTGTTTATTAATCAGGTTGTTTCAAGGTGAGATAGAGCTGAGCTATATCATTTGAGTCAGCCATCTTGGTATCAGTTTTTTCATGGAGGTAATGCTGCCTGCAGTACTTATTGTTGTTGTTATAATCAAATGAGATAATTTACATTATGCATTTTTTAAACTTAACACACTATATAAATGGCAGTCATTTATTATTATTGTAATTACTTATCTCATTTTCACCATTTTCTATGGAATTCAGATAGAAATTGTGCTGGAATAAGCTGTTATGCTGCTCTTTTTTCTAATATTTAATTTTCTGTAAATTATTGTACAGGCAGACACAGTTAATGCATTTTGAAAATGAATAAAAGTTTGGAATTTCAGGTCATCTTCAGGAGAATCCCCGAACGTTTCTTCTGGACAATTCCAGGAGCAGACAGAATGCTGGCTATATATTCCTCTTTCCACACAATTTTGATTTCTTCTGCTACAGATCTACATTTTGGGAGCTTTTTGTTTCAAATAGTTTGGAGATCATGAGTATTTGGAATGGATATCTATTACAAACATTGTTGTGACATTTTCAAGTGCCAATGCTATGTCCACAAAATTGTAGACAATAGTTCTGTGTAATGGATCAGTATAATTTATTGGTTGAATTTTCAAGGATATTTTGCCTATGTAGTTGTAATATGGGCACTTCTCATCTACTAGTTTATGAAAGTGAGCTTCTGATAGATAATTTTAACCATCAAGTTATGCCTTGCTAGATATTTGGTAGGTGCTACATTTTTGCAACCTACCATGATGTAATGTGCAGTTTCTACTATGTCCTTGCATAATCTGCAAGTCTAGTTTCTTAAAGAACCATGTGTAATTTTTGGTGATGATGACCTTGTCCAGAATTGCCCTTATAAATCTCTCCCTTTCTATGAACAAATCCTCATGATTCAGTCATTTGTTTGAGGCTCCTTTGTTGACATGTTATTGGTCAACTTGAAGTGGATGTCACTCACCTAGGGTCTTCTGATCACAGTTTTGTTTAATAGGTTCCATCCAGAGGTCAACCATTTTAAGTTAGATTCAGCAAATTTAATGACATGTCTTTACTGTCAGGCCATACTATTATTTGGCAAAGTTATACCTACTTGTTCCAAAATTATTTTTGTAAGTTCTACACCAGTATATCAGAGGCCACTAGGTAGTTCAGTGGATAGAGTGGGCCTGGAGTCAGAAAGATATGAGTTCAAATTTGGCTTCAGACATGTATTTATTAGCTGAGTGACCCTAGGCAAGTCACTTAACCTGTGCCTTAAGCCACTGGAGAAGAAAATGGCAAACTGCTCCAGCCTCTTTGCCAAGAAAACCCCACAGACAGTATTGGTGTGATAAGGTTGACTGGGTCACAAATGACTGAACAGCAACAAACCTGTATATCATTTGCTCTGAGAAGGTCTATAAATCTTATGGCTCCTTTCAATGAAGAAATATTAATTTTTCCATAGATGCCTTAGTTAATATCCCCTTATGTGTTTTGTTAATACTGTGTGGGCTTTTATGGTTTAAATCTTTTATGGTCCTTTTTTTTTTCCAGTTCTGAAAGTGTCCATTTAGACTAGGATTGCAAATTTGTTAATTCCTTATACACATTCTTTCTATTGAACTTTGATTTCAGGATGCCAGTAAGTCTCTTGAAGTACATAGCAACTGCTTTCTCCTTGGTAGGTTTATGTTCAGTGGAGCATAACTAGAGGAGGAGACCAACCTATTTGCAAATATTGTCATTGTCCATTGGATCCCTGACCTCTGGATTCAAGCTCAAAGCTTTGGCCTCTATATTTCCTTGGACTGCAATTTCTATATCATTGGAGAAATATTCCACAAAATGGAGAAGCTGTTTAATGTATGCTTATGTTTTGGTAAAACTTTGTAACTTGATATCACCCATGTACATTGTGACTAATTAGATGTTTTTATATGATTCCTTTAACTTGGAAGCCATATTCAGTTATATTTAGGGGAAAAAATGATAATGGGCTTAAGGCTAAGCAGAATTACACAGAATTTAAACTATCTCTGAATGACAACATATTTCATGCCAATTTTTCTTTATATCATGGTGTTGGTGTTGTGTTTCAAATAGAGAACAATCTTCCATATGGACATCAAATATCCTAGCATTTACACTACACTTGGGTTTATTTTTTACTTATTTGCAATATATGACTATGCCATGAGTGAGAAATTGAGTCAGAGGCTTAGCAATAATCAATCAAGGAGGTGTAAATATTATGAGACTTTCAGGTAAATTGTAATTACTAAATCAACAATGTGTTTCTTTTTACCTGGCTGGGACTTCTTGATATAACTTTTTTGCTCCTTATTTATATGCTTCTTCTTTTTTCTTTTCCAAGTGATAGAAGCTGTGAATGCTTTTTATAAAACACAAGGACATAATTGACTTATATTTGTAGTAGCGAAGGTTGTTCCCCCACATCTAGCATGAAGGTGTCATTGTGTAGCTCAAAGGGAAGTAGAATATACATCTCTAGTCTCTTCTCCTCCTGCTCTTTTCCAAGGGAGACTTTAATTTCTGCCAAGAAGGAAAGTAGGGAATTGGGATGAGAAAGTAGGAAGCTGAGATGAGAAGATTGACTCTTCTGCTCTCTTCAGAGAGAGGCAGGGTACTGGGCTCAAATTACATTTTATCTACTGTCTTAAATACTGTTAATCTAGGGGACAGCATTTGCTGGTTCAAGCTAAAATTCTAATCATGATTTCCTTATGGGGAATGGAGGACCCCAAGCTTTATATCTAAAGGTTGGATCCCTCCCTACCCACACACATACCAATTGTCAGTTCCACAATGAACATATATAGCAAGTTACAAAAAACCCCATTTATCCAAGTCAATAGCAAAAATGGAAATCCAAGAAAGTATACATCAAACAATACAGAATGAAGGAGCTCTCCCATTGGGAGTGAGATAACTCAGCTTAACTGAGAGAGAGTCCTAGATCTCACCCAAGAGAAAGTTCTGTAAAGGCTTTAATGCAGCAATCTGCAATAAGGACATGATGGAGACTGCCACCTCCTCTCTTCCCAGAGTTTTTGTTTTTTCCTTCAGCAACCTGAAGTGCAGTTGGCATCTTTCTTCTTCTCTCTCCAAGTTGGAAGTCAGAAGCACCAGAGGCAACTACAGAGTCCAAAGAGATTCAAGAGACTCTAAGAGATCTGGAAAGACTCATCTCAGCTTGCCAACTCTGCCCCACCCCTACTACAAATGCAGAGCATTGATTTCCACCAATGAGGAAAGAATCCCATTCCAATGGGCTTTGGGACTTGGGTTACAGTTGGAGTAGCTGATGCTTTCATCTTTTTGGCAATATATATATGATGGCATCTGATAAGAAGACTGGGATCAGGCTTGCACCTGAAAGGAAACTGGCGAAGTGATTTATTAGTGTAGGGTATACACATAAGAGAATGACCCCTATGTGTAAGAGGGTTACAGGGGACACACTTAGGTCACCCTTATCCTACTACTTGACTCATTCTTATAGTTAATTTTGTCATCCCAAACTCTAAGGTAATACAGAGATACGTTTGTATATTTCCTTGTTAACTAAAAATATTTCAACATGTTTCTCAATAAACTAAGCTCAGAACAAAAACCAGTTCATCAAATATTATTTATTTAATAAATAAACTAGATAAATCTCTTTTCAAAATAGCACTTACACCTATCTATACCTTTATCTCACAGGATTAAATTCTAATGAATATATAATTAGCTAAGAATGAAATATAAAGCAAAACAGAGCCCAATAATTATTTACATTTTAGCTATAAGAACAATCACAACCACTCTTTTCAAATCCTCAAGGGAATGGCAGATGCCTTCTCTTCTCTTCAGAGAACTGTGACCCCATTTAGTTAATTTGGAATGACAAATAAAGATTCTTTGTGAAAATTCTCTTAATCCTCTTGATAAGATAAAGGTTAAAAATAATTCCATTAAGAAAAATGACCTCTCCATCTTCTTTCTTTCTTCTTCAGCTCCTTTCCAACACTGACAGGAAAATGGTATCTTTAAATACTGTCAAACCATCACTGAACAGTTTCTCCAAAGGATGGGGAACCTGCGCCCTTCAAGCCTTCTAAGTCAGTACAGAAAAAAAAAAATTTGGATTCAGTCAAAAGGCCATACTTAAGGTCCTTAAGATGAGTATACTCGTCTCCTCTTCAAAATTGGTTGAAATAAGTATAATTTAGCAACCAGCTTCATTTTTGTGTAGAATTTCTAGATTTTGCATTAAGTTAAAATTTCTGATGATCTCAAGTTCTTCATTTTTTTCCTTCTTCAGATTATAATGTCTTCTTGTTTTCAGCTAATTAAATTTTCATCCAAACTGGGCTCAGAATGACATTGATAGGTGTTTTGTTTTGTTTTGTTTTGTTTTTACAAGTGTCCTGCATTGGCCTGCAGCAAATTGGTAGATGACTTGTTGTTAACGGTACCATTGGCAAAAAGCTGTATTAAGCCCTTGCCTATAACTGGTAGGATATTTTCAGTTTGGTTATGATATAGTACTAGTTCATGATAAAAAAAAGCATTTATGTTTTCCATCCATTTCATATGCATTTAATTTTTGATTATTTTAATGGTTGGCGCCAATCGCACTAAAGTATTTCCAGCAGGTAAAGTATTTCTTATTTGCTTCAGCGTATCTTGCCATTTTGAGCCATGAGCACACAAAGAAATGTCACTCCAATCTCCTCTTTGTCAAGATAAGCATCACAATAGTTTCAAATAGGTCCAGCAACAACCCCATGCCTCACCTCTTCATGGACTCGGTGACAATTAAAAAGGTTGAAGAGATAAAGTTTCTGAGTAATTTAATCAGTGGATTAATGAGGCCAGCAGTTATTAATAAAAGGATGGTCATTCAGCCTCTCTCTTAGTCCAAAGACAAGCATATAGGTGGGCTCACAGTTCCTATTCCCTTCAAAGAGGGGTGGCAATCAACCCTGATTGGATAACACGGAGGAAGGTGAGCTATGGGTTATCTATTCAAAGAATGCATATCCCACCCAAAGCTGAGCAGAACACAAAAGCTTCCACTAGGGTGGGGTTTTGAACAAGAAAGTTAATCCAATCTCATTACCAGCAATGTCCTTCAAGAGACTGAACTTTTAACTTTTTAAAATCAGAAGTTTAGAAGAAGAGGAGAACTCTGGGTCTCTCCAAATTATCGGTTATTAATAATCATTTCTCTCAACTCTCAAGAGTAGCTTCATCATACTGACCAGGGAACTAATTGATCAGTGGTATTTCCAGAGCGTAATTCACCAACATAAATAATGGCTTTTTATAATTGAATAAGAAGATTGGGATATAAGCTTATCTGTAGTTTCCATGAAAGTATCTTCAAGACAAATCCAGTCTCGGTTATCTTTCCTTTTTCCCTTTCTTACTACAGTCAACCAAGTACCAGATCCCTTGGATTCCACCTCCCACTCTTCCTGTTCTTTCCATTCTCCCTGCAAACCAAATTAATTTCTTTATAATTTATTGCACCATCCTCTTAACAAATTTTCCTCCTTCTAATTTAGCCTCATTCCAATCCATCCTTCACACCACTGTGCCAGTACTCTTTCCATTTCATGCCTCTACTTACATCTATAATAGATCTCATATCATCCAGCAGTAGCAATCCAATGGATGTGAGAATGTATTAGAAGGTGAGAGAAGGTAGATGACACAATGGATAGAGTGATTGGCCCAGAGTCAGAAATACATGAGTTGAAATCCATGACCCAGACTAGCTGTGCAACCCTGGGCAAGTCATGCATCCACTCTTTGTCTCAGTTTTCTCAACTATAAAATGAGTATCATAATAGAACCTACCTTGCAAGGTTGTTCTGAGTGTCAAGTGAGATACTATCTCTACATTACTTAATACCATGCCTGACACATAGTAGGCACATAAAAACTTAAAAATAAAAAAGCAACACTTTCAGGTACTCTCATGGACAAATATACCAAATCACCCTCCCTTTTCAGCTTGCTACTTGTTTCATTTATTGTCTTACTAATTCTCTCACATCATCTTCAAAGGCCATCAAAGGCAATGTTCTAATACATCCTCATAAATTATTAAAAATTCAGCAACTTTCTCAATCCTCATAGACTCTTTCAAAGATAATAGTTAATTTAGTTACAGTCTCTCAAAGCATGTTAGGTAACTGTCCCTCCCCAAGGTTCTAATTTCCTTCTCTCTTAAAGATAATCAAAGACTTCTTTAAGTGGAGCTATTTAAACTGCAGTTTTTTTTTCTCCTGTGGTCAAAATTCTTCAGCCTCTAAAAGTCACTTGGAGTATATCAAATCTACATTAATATTATATGCAGTAGACATATCTCAATGCAAATTACTATTTGTCAGGCTGTTTCAATATCCTTATAACTAAACTTGATATGAGACGTAATATATGTACATATCACAATAGTGGTACATATCCAGAAGAGAAAAATCAATAATCAAATAATCATAAATAGCAAAGGGAAGGGGAAAACAGCATTTATTAAGTGCCTAATAAGTATCAAGCTGTGTGCCAAGTTTACAAATTTTGTCTCATTTGATCCTTACAAAAATCCTGGGAGGTAGGTGCTATTATTATACTAGTTTTGTGGTTGATGAAACTGAGGCAGAAAGAACTTGTGTTAAATGACTTGTTGAGAGTTACACAGTGTCTGAAGCTGGATTTGAACTCAAGTCGTCCTGACTCCAGGTCCAGAGTTCTAGTCACTGCATCATCTAAGTGCTTCTAAAAAGCAAGGAAAAATGAAACAATAGCAATAGTGATATTAATGAATGTGAACACAACAGACATGGGGCATACTTAGCCTCACAATTCCTCATGAGTTATAAAGACAATGTGCAGATATTCCTTGTCTTGTCCTAGTGCACCACATGGAACTTAAAGGACCTCTGATCTTGTGTGATAGAGGGGCTTGTGCTGTGTGATGATGAGGAGTGTTCTAACTGGCTGCTGATCTAGAAGAATTCATTATTCAGAGGTTGTAGAGTCAGAACACACCAAATTGCTCTTTTCTTTTGTAATGACCAATTAAAAAAGACTAATACCTCCCCAGAGGAATATGTGTGTGTGTGTGTGTGTGTGTGTGTTTCCACTTGCGCATGTGTGCACATGCACGTGTGTCCATGCACCTCTGTCTCTTTGTATTTCGACTTCCTGATCTTAGGTAACCAAATATCCCAAGATGGAGGTGTTCAGATTTCAACCTTGTAAAATTCAAAAGCCCTAGATGTTTGCAGCTGTAATAGTCTTAATCTACTGGCATAATAGCAGCTAAGACAGAGGAATCATCTTCATTTGGAGTAGAGAGTAACCCCGAAGATGGATGGCTTCAAGGTGCGTGACTCTCTGTGGTGGAGAAAAATGCTGACTATGGACTCCAGAAAGATACATACCCCTATAGCCCAGCAGAGAGCTACAGCTAAGGAAAACTGTAAAGATTCCATGAAGAGAAAAAAGGACTTCCATGGCTAGGAGTTGAAAGGTACCTCTTTGCCACATGTTCTCTACATATCTTTCTCACTAACATTGCTCTTTGAGTTCAAGATTTCTTTCTCCATGGATGTCACATGAACTTGTGCAAAAGTATGAGCCAGGTTTTTGGTTTTATTTTTAAGGGTGATGAAGAGGAGGTGTTTTATATTGATTGTTCTTTCTATGTTATCTTTTTGTAAAAGCTAATTGAGTCAACTGGCTGATTGTTAATGAAGAGCTCATATATGTGGGCTCAAGAATTGTAGTATGAGAAGCAGAATATGAGAAGCAAAGTTGCCCCCAGAACCCTAAGAATCAGCCATCCTCGAGGGATCCCACACCGTGAGTGTATATACATGTATAAAACACTGCATATATACTTCAAATAAGCATATATGTATGCATTTATGCATGTATATCTGTATGTATGTATCACAATAAAATAGCAATACTGCATTGTATAAGGAAAGTTACTACATATAATTATTTAAGTATCAATTACAAAGCAACATTATGTGTGTGGTTGACAAATGAACTATGTTTGGCTTCATGGATAACCATTTCTCCTGTTTCTTCTGTAGGATCATATGTTAGCAGAGTCACAGGTTGGATGATTCTAGTTCTTTTGTGACCTACTGACTTTTCTACATTAGTACCTAAGTTGATTGATTGTATAGGCTGATTATTTTCTTCCTTATATCAGTCAGTAGTTCTGCATTCCTAAAGCTTAGATTATTTTATAGTGTAAGCTGATTATCATTGGGTCTCTGTGGCTACAGTTCTAGGCAGGAGTTCATTCACCCTTGTTTGAATGAGAGTCATCTTCAATCAAATGCAGACATGTTGGGCTGCCATTCTCAAAATCTTCTTTTCTTAAAAGTATCTATTTTCCAGGGGTTCTCAATGCTACCTCAGAAATGACTGGACTTTACCGTGATAGATCTATTGTTTCAATGTGGCTTTTTTTTTTTTTAGCATTTTAATAGTTCTTTCTTATTAAAATGATAGTTTCTTTTGGTGTTTTGCTATTTCTTTAGATATACAAAAATGAACATTTTGGTTTTGTGTAAGTGCCTATATCACTTTCTGATTTCTTCATTAGCCGAGGTATCTCATACTCTATCTTTTCCATCTGGTTGTCATTTCTATGCTATTTTCTTTCAAGTCTCTCCAAAGTTCTCAGAAGGCCAGTTACCCAGCAAAATTTTGTCAACTGACTTCATTTCTTAATAAAAAACCCTGGCGTCATACCATCTTTTTTTCCCTCCTGTTCTATGAGCATCACCTTGGTCTTTCCGAAATGGTTCATCTTTTAGCAGGTTCTCCTTAAGCTTTGTTCTCCAAATCTATTTGTAACTCTCATTCTGTGCTTCTCTAATCCTTATGAGAGAAGGTATTTTGGAGTTAGTTGGAGGTAAGATTACTTGAGGTGGATTACTCCATATACTCTCAGCCCATTGGTCAAATATGGTGGCTTTTTGTAGCAACAGCATAGATGTCAGTGGTTATTCTCTTATGTGAGATTTGCTAGTTATACTTTTAGTTAAGTCCATCCTTTTAACTCTCTTTCCACTCAGGTCATTCTACACATGACTTTTATCTCTCAAGTTTTGCTAGTCCTTTTTCTATCATTATCCAATACCATAAAAATCTTATACAGCAGTTTGCCTTTGTATCAAAATGGCTAAGCCTAAAATATTCCATTGTAGCCTGTAGGTTTGTACCATACTGTTACTCTAGTTGTAACAGGTGCTGAGTATATAAAAATTGCTGGGAAAATTGGGAAGCATTATGGCAGAAACTGGGCATAGACTAACATCTCACACCATATATCAAGAGAAGGTCAAAATGGATAAATGATTTAGACATGAAGGATGATATTATAAATAAGTTTAGGGAGCATGAAAAAATATACCTATGAGTAAGGGAAGAGTTTTTGACCAAACAAGGGATAGATAGGAACTTGGAAAATAAAATAGTTGATTTTGATTACATGAAATTAGAAAGCTTTTGCACAAACAAAGCAAATGCAACCAAAACTAAAAGGGAAGTGGGAAACTGGGGAAAAATTTCCAGTATTATTTTTTCTGATAAAAGCCTCATTTCTAAAATATATAGGGAACTGAAGCAAATTTCTAAAAATAAGAGCCATTCCCTAGTTGATAAATGGTCAAATGATGAACAAGCAGTTTTCAGAAGAAATCAAAGCTATCAAGAGTCACATGGAAAAACATACTCTGAATCATTACTAATTAGAGAAGTACAAATTAAAACAACTCTGAGATACTGCTTCACACCTATGAGGTTGGCTAAGATGATAGAAAAGAAACATCACAAATGCTGGAGGAGATGTAGAAAAATTGGGACAATAATGCACTGTTGGTGAAGTTGTGAACTGGTCCAACCATTCTGAAACAATTTGGACCTATACCTCAAGGGTTATAAAACTATGTATACGCTTTCACCCAACAATATTACATCAGCATCCCAAAAAGATCAAACAAAAAAGAAAAGAACATACTTGTACAAAGATATTTATAACTGTTCTTTTCTTGGTGGCAAAGAATTGGAAATCAAAAGGATGCTTATCAATTGAGGAATGGCTGAGCAAATTGTGGCATATGAATGTGAGTACTATTGTAATACAAGAAATGACAAGGGTGATAGTTTCAGAAAAACTTGGCAAGACCTAGATGAACTGATGTGAAGTGAAATGAGAAGAACCCAGAGATCACTGTGTACAGTAACAGCAAAATTGTAATGACGATCAACTGTAAGAGACTTGACTACTCTGATCAATACAGTGATCAAGACAACTCCGAAAGACTCATGATGAAAAATGTTATCCACCTCTAGAGAAAGGATTGCTGAACTCTGTGTGCAAACCGAGGTATAATGTTCTCACTTTATTTATTTTTATATGGCTAATATGGAAATCTGTCTTATATGATTTCACATGTATAATTGATATTGTTTTGCTTGTCTTTTCAGTGGGTGGGGGACAAGTGGGAGAGGGAATTTAGAACTTAAAATTTAAAAAGCAAAGAATGTTTAAAATAAAAGAATAATAATTTTTAAAAATCCTCTAAAAATATCAATTCCTTCTTTGAGGGGCTCTGGATATTATTTCCTACTGTCACCAGCAGGCATTTTTGAGTGATGAACCAGGTCAGCATTTGACAAAATATTGAACAAATAGGATATTATAATGTTTCCTGATTGTTACTGCTTTAGTTTTGCTTTCTGCTAGTTGGCACATTGGGATAGTGCTGGACCTGAAGTCAAGAAGACCTGAGTTCAAATATAGCCTTAAACACTTACCAGCTGTGTGACCCTAGACAAATCACTTAACCTTTCTATACCTCAGTTTTCTAATCTGTAAAATGAGGATAATTATGCACCTATAGTAAGGGATTGTGAGGATCAAATGAGATAACAATTGTAAAGTACTTTGAAAATCTTAAAGATCTATATAAATGTTGTTGGTGTTACATTCATGATCTACTGCTAAGATTGAGATCTTTCTGTCTGTATGCCCAAACCTCAACAATGCATTTCAAACATGTCAGAGTTCATTTTTCAAAGAATTATGATATGAAAATCGTAGTTAGCAAACCAATAATGCCAACTTGAGCAGTATGCATGCAACATATAGATAGTAACAACTTGAAGAAACAGGTTCAGGAGTGTGGAACCTGCAGCCTTGATGCCACATGTGGCCTTATAAGTCCTCGAGTGCGGTCCTTTGACTGAATCCAAACTTCACAGAACAGAAATAAAAGGATTTGTTCTGTGAAGTTTGGATTCAGTGAAAGGGCCACACTTGAGGACCTAGAGGGCCACATGTGGCCTTGAGGCCAAAAGTTCCCCACCCCTAAGTAAGACTATTCATTAAATTAGCACCATACCCACAAATACTATCTTTTTCACAATGTAGATCAATACATTAATCAGCAGCAGTCTCAAGAACTTAGCATCTATAATTCTAAGTTAATACCGTGCTTTAATAAAGGAAAGAAAATATACATGGGAGAATTTTTTTTTCTTTTAAAGTAGAAAAGGAGTAAAAGTGAAGAAAAAAATCATACAGAAGCTTCCATGTGTAAGAGACTTTGTTCTGACCCTCCTAGCAAGCACTGTACAAATGAAGGTACCAGTTTATGTTGCAAGGGGACAGCAACACCCCCACCTAGTGCTGCTTGGCAGAAGAATACCAAGTCACCATCCTTCAGCCTGCTACTTGACTTTATTAATTCTCCCATGCCAATTTTCCTCCATCACCACCCCCAGTTTTCTTGAGAACTGCTTGTTTTCACTTTTTAAACCATTTATTACTTGGGAAATGGTTCTTATTCCTATAAATTTGAATTAATTCTTTATATGTCTTGGGAGTGAGACCTGTATCAAAGAAACTTGCTGCAGAGAATTTTTCCCCAGTTATTTGTTTCCCATTTAATCTTAGATTTTTAATATTTGTGCAAAAACTTTTTGAATTTTATATAATAAAAAAAATATTCATTTTATCACCTTATTCTTCTCCATTCTTTACTTGGTCATGAACTTTTCTCCTATCCATAGATGTGATAGGTAATTTTTCCCCCATTTTTCCTCTAATTTGTTTATGATATAACCTTTTATATCTAGGTCACATGCTCAATTGGAACTTATTTTTATATAAAGGATGAGGTGTTGGTTTAAATCTAATTTCTTCCATACTAATATCCAATTTTCCCAACAGTTTTTGTCAAATAATGAATCCTTATCTCAATAGGAGAGGTCTTCATTTTTACCAGATACATTTGCTTTGGTATACTAAATACATATTTTGTCCCACTGATCCATTTCTTAACCAGTACCAAATTGTTTTAATCATAACTGCTTTGTAGTATAGCTTGAGATCTGTCAGACCCACTTCTTTCCATTTCATTTCATTATTTCTCTTGAGATTCTTGAACTCTTATTCTTCCATGTAAATTTTATTATTTTTTTCTAGCTCTAAAAAGTAATTCTTTGGTAGTTTTCTATGTCATTGAATAACTCAATCTAGGGATTATTGCCATTTTTATTACATTGGCTCATCCTATCCATGAGCAATTAATATAAAAATGGAAAAGGAGAATTCATGATGAATGAAAAAGAAATAAAGACCATTATTAGAAATTTTTCCCCAAATATATGCCTGTATGGGGCAGCTAGGTGGCGCAGTGGATAGATCACTGACCCTGAAGTCAGGAAGACCTGAGTTCAAATCCGGCATAAGACCAAACACTTGACATTTACTAGCTATGTGACCCTGGGCAAGTCACTTAACCCCAACTGCCTAAAAATAAAAAACAAAAACAAAAACAAAAACAAAAACAAATACATGCCTGTAATACTAACAACTTAAATGAAATAAAGGAATGTTTACAAAAATGTAAGCTGGCCAAATTAATTGAACAAGAAATAAAGAATTTAAACAATTCAATTTCAAAAGACAAAATTAAATACCTAAAAAAAGGGATTCTACCAAATTCTTTTTATGACCCAGATATGGCCTTGATACATAAACCAGGTAGAATCAAAACAGAAAAAGAAAAGTAAAAGCCAATATCCCTAAATAATATGGATATAAAACTTTTAGGCAAAATATTAGCAAAGAGGCTAAAACAAGACATCACGAAGATTACAAGTTATGACCAGGTTGGATTTATGCCAGAAATGTTGGGTTGGTTTAATAATAAGAAAACTACAAACTTATTTAGCCATATTTAATGACTTAATCAACAAAAATAATATGATTATATCAAGTAAAGCAGAAAAAAACTTTTGAGAAAATACAACACTCATTTCTGTAAAAACAAACAAATAAAACATGGGAATAAAATAACCTTTCCTTAAAATGATAAATAGTACATCTCTAAAACCAAGAACTATTGTTATTTTTTTTTTGGCAATTGGGGTTAAGTAACTTGCCCAGGGTCACACAGCTAGTGTCAAGTGTTTGGTCAGACGCCAGTTTTGAACTCAGGTCCTCCTGACTTCAGGGCCGGTGCTCTATCCACTGTGCCACCTAGCTACCCCAACTACTGTTATTTGTAAAGGAGATAAAATAGATTCCTTTCCTAAAACTTCAAGAGTGAAACAGGAGTGTTCATTGTCACCCCTTCTATTTGACCTAGCAATAGAAATGCTTACTGCAGAAATAAGAGAAGAAAAATAAATTTGGGGAATAACTATAGGTAAAGAAGGGCCAAAAATACCACTTTTTGTGGATGATATTATGTGCTTAAAGATTCTTAAAGATTCAACTAAAATTCATGGAAACTATTAACAACTTTAGCAAACTTGAAGAGTATAAAATAAATCTACAAAAATCATCTGCATTTCTATATAATACAAAAGAAAGAAGAGATATATTTCATATTCAATTACAAGAGAATGTATAAGGTACTTGGGAGACTACATTCAAAGATATACACAAGAACCATATAAATACAACTACAAATTACTGTTTACAGAAATAAAAACAGAGCTCCATATTTGGGAAAATATTAATCACTCATGTCAAATTCTCAGGCAATCAAAGCGTTATTTTCTGATATTTCTTTATAAATTACTAAAAATGTTGACATCTCTTTTGGTTCTTCCTCAGACTCAGAGATAACCAACAGTTTATTCAGCTACTTAATCTCAGTCTTTCAAAAGTCAGCTATCCTTTTCCAAGAGTCTATTCCCTGCTCTCATAAAAGAACGGTACTAGTAATCAACGTTTCTGTGAGAGAGGTTCTCTAAAGTGAGTATACATTTCACTTCTTTATTAAAACAAAACATAACAGAAACAAAAACCCTCCAGTTTCCTAAACTTACAGCTGTTTTTACCTTTGTTATCTCCAGCATAGTGCCTGGTACATAGTAGGTAGGTACTTAATAAATAATAGCTAATAGCTAGCATTTAGATAACACTTTAAAGGTTTGGGAAGCACTCTGCAGATACTATCTCATTTTATCCACACCATAACCTGTGGGAGGTACGTGCTGTTATTATCTTCATTTTACAAATGAGGAAAATGAGGCATTCAGAGTATAAGTGACTTGGCCAGGATCATAGAGCATATGAGGCAGAATTGAACACAGGTCTTCCTGAATACAAATGCTTATTGAATTGAATTGTCTACCAAACATAGTATAAACTTGATATTGCCAACAAGGGGCCTCCACTTACTTTTTTTACCTTACCATACACTACAACTGCCTTTCCCATAGCCTACATTTTGGCCAAACTGAATAGCTCTCTGGCTTCTTTCTCTGCCTCTTCTGTTTCTGAGTCTCTATTAACACTCTTCGTTCTGACTTAAAGTTTCTCCCCATTCCTTATCTCTATTGATTGAGATTTTTGTCGAGATCAGACCAAGATGCCAGATCCTTCATGAAACTCTTCTCAGATCCCTCCCCTCTGTGTCCCCCACCCTCCCATTCCCCATTTGGTAAAGCAGTCTAGTGAACTTTGTTTGGATCCCTCTTCTGTATTCAGCTCACTCTTTCTCGTACCACAGATATTTGTGTATTTCATGTCTCTCCCCACCCCCCCATCCACCATAATTTTGAAAATTTCTTGAGAACAAGGACTGTGTTTTATGTCTCTGCATCTGAAGTGCTTTGCACACATTTGGAAGATAATGAATATTTGTTGAATGAAGAAATTGGACTAGAGAGGGACTTCACTGAGTACAGCAATGGCAATGAAAACTAGCAGGCTTATCCTGGCCCTACCAAAATAGAAAATACACCAAAAACCTCAAAAAAGAAAACTTATTTTCACTGTTCTTCAAAGGAGATGCAATGTGCAATTTGTGGCCTCCAGATTTGGGGGAAGGGGAACAAAAATCTTCTTTCCCAAGTTCACTTTGCTTCTGCTTATACCTTTTCACCTCCTCTACTAGTCCTGAATCTAGGTCCTACAATCCTGGGCCACAGTGATTTTCTCAATAGCGTGATTTACACCTTGTCCTGGGCTGGGTGTCACTGTTTAGCTATGTTTGAATTTCTCCCAGTGCAAATGTGTCCTGCCTCAGGGAGAACCTGGTCTGGTTTTCTTTAGCTGGCTGCAGATAGAAAAGAAAACACACACAAACACACACACACACACACACACACACACACACACACACACACACACTTATGCCTCCTTCCTCCAACACACTTTTAAACAAGACTTTAAATATTTACAGAGAAATCAATGGAACAGAAAGAAGGGGAATTTAAAGTGAATTACCAAGTTTGTCATACAGACACATGGGTCTAGGAACACATACAATCCTGCTTCTCTTATCTTAATTTCAACTCCCTTGCCAATATGTACATGGGTCTGAAGGCCTGAGATCTTGGGAGGGGGTGATCTTTAGCCTTGGGAAGGAATTGTTGCCTTTGCTGGAGCTGATTGCTCTGAGTTTCCCTAGAAAAGGAGAAAGAGGGAAACAGAGGGAGAGGGAAATAAGAAGAACAGGTAAATTGATCTCTTTACTCTTTGATTCTCAAATGAGATGATATTTGTAAAGTGCTTAGCATGTAGTAGGTGTCCTCCTCCCTACCCCCTACCCCACACTCCTTACACCATCTTTGAAGGAATCAAATTTCTTTTTTGTCACTTATAAAAGTGATACTCCTCAGAAAACTGAGATCCAAAGACGTCCAAGTATTAATTTAAAGAGATGGAAGTTGGGGAGAGGGAGACTAAGTTTCAATGATCTACCCTCAATTTCAACTTTCGCACTCGGGATCCTATCCCTCCAGAAACTCTGTCTGATTCAGATCACAAGAAAAAGAAAGATCCTGAGCAGAAAAGGAAGAAGAAAGAAAGAAGAAGAAACAACACAGTCCAGAGCACCCTGGGGTGGGCAGCTCCCTGAGCAGCAGCCTCCCAGGAAGTAGTCTTCGCTAAAGAGACCATTTGATGCAGAGCAGGGGAACTCTTTCCTCCTACACTGAACTTTCAACAGAAGCAGCTTTGGAGGCTAGAGGACACACTGCCCTGAGCATTCTCCTGTGACTGAGGAGGATGCAAGCCCCACCAACTCTGACTAGGAGAGAATGTGGTAGATTTATTAGGGGTGGGAAGGGCAGTGTCTGGGTAAGGCACAGCCTAATCAGCTCCCCAGTGAAGCTGATTTTGCCTTCCCAAGGAGCTTTCTTTCCATGCAAAGTTTGTCTGTTTTAAGATTTTGAAAGCTTTTTTAAGAAATATTTTTCAGGCACATATGATGATATAGACCTTGCAGCTTTGTGGGATTAAAAAGATACAGGGCTGAGAGTCAAGGGCATGAGTATTCTGACAGAAGCTGTTTCACCTTGAATAAGTCATTTAACCTGTATGAGTTTCAGTTTACTAATCCATGAAATGAAGAATTGGATTAGAGTGATCACTACAGGTCCTTTTCAACTTTAAATACCTCATATTCTTTGAAGAGAGGGGTTCTGGGGGGTAGCTAGGTGGCACAGTGGATAGAGCACTGGCCCTGGATTCAGGAGGACCTGAGTTCAAATACGACCTCAGACACATAACACTTAGTAGCTGTGTGACCCTGGGCAAGTCACTTAACCCCATTGCCTAACCCCCCTCCCCCCAAAAATGGGAGGGGTTTTGTTAGGAAGAAGTCTATAATATATGATAAGACAGATAAGATGAGTAAGGGACTTTGGGGTCATGTGAACAACAAGATGGTGAACTAGACATTTTTTCCTCCAAACTTCATGACCTCTCAAAACTCCAATACAGAAAGTATGTGCCAAAGATAAAGCAACCTCTGCTGTCTCCATGGTCTAGGGCACTAAGAATCCACAAAAAAGGTTAAAACCCTAGAAGAACTGATGCTCACTGACCCTAATTAGGCTCACTCACTTCCACCTCTCTATAGGCAGTGAGGCCCCACTAGCAGATATAAGGACACAATACAGGCTTAATTCACAACCCATCTCTATACTCTAGGACCCCTTCCCTCTTTCCAGGACTATAAGGATCCCAGTTCTAAGCTGCAAAAGTTTCTTAGAGCCCTGACAAACAGCTTGGCCATAGACTATCAGGGGCAAAAGCCTGCTGGGGGCTGAAACCCAGAAGCACCAACACTGCAAAGCTCTGAACTGTCAGTGCCAGAGAAAACTGAACTTCCAATTCTGGGCCAGAAAATTAAGTAACAGAGGGAGTGGTACAAGTCACTAGGATAGGACACTGCATGTGGGGAGCTGTGCACCACTCCACCAAGCCTGAGGGCAGAGAACAGTATCTACCAGGGTCCAGTTATGACTAATCAAAAGTTAGTTGGGGTAGAGAGCTAGGTTGGTGAACCATGAATTGCCCAATGTGGGAGGATGCTGAGATGCATTGATATTTAATCCCCAAAGAAAGATAAATCAGCAGGAAAAACAGTCACAACAAAAGGAAATATGCCCCCCAGATCTAGTAAGTGAATTCAGACAGCTATGAATAAATACTGCAGGAAAAAAAAAAAAAGATAGAAACAAGAAAAAAAACAGGAAAATAATCCAACATTCAATGCTTGATGAGAGGAATTTGAGGAGAATATGGAACCACAACGTACTGTTCCTGAATGATTGAAAAGAGAAATGGGAATTATTAGAACAGAATCTCTGTTCCGCACAGCAAAAATAATGGACAAAATGGAAAAACTTGAACCTTCAATGGCAAGCTTCACCGAGAAATAAAAGAGAGAACAAAAGATTAGAAATTCAAATTCAGAAGTAAAAGACAATCTAGAAGAAAAAAAACAAGAGAGATAAAAGAGATAGTTAAGTAAAATAACGAGAAGCAAGGCAAGGTAGCAATCATGGCCAACAGAAGTTCACAAATCATTGGCTGGCCTTTTGGAATAAGGACCTATTTGTCATGTGGGTCCAAGGGTTAACTAGGAACTATTATCTATACTTTTCTGGAGCAGGGACACACAAGTCAATTGAAGACAAGACCCCTTCTCCCATAGGAGCATTCTCTTTTCCAACAAATAATCATAAATGTTCTGTTCAAAGAAAATGCATATCATTGTGCTTCTGCAATCTTCTTCAGCCTATGGCACATGCTTGTGAATTTAGGACACAAGGGTAAGGAATCAGTCCCATATACATGTACATGTACACATAAATACATATATGTGCATACATGCACATCTACACATATATGTATACATTTGTATATATACATGCATATACATATATATATATACATACACACATACAAATATATCCACCCTCTTCATCATTATTACCATTTCTATCTTTCTGGTCAAACAATGGCAAAGAAGAGTGAGGGTATGATAAAAGCAATAACTTCGCCCAGATATACCAGTTATTTAGAGTGGGCTGGCTTTTCTTAAGACCTCTGATTATGAAGGTTAACCTAGTTTTCAGCATCTTATGTGGCTTCATGGTCACCTGAGGGCATAAAAAAGACTTGGCCAGGTAGAGTAGGGGCCCTTCAAACTTGGCAGATATCTGAGGTCTGTGAAAGCTCACCACTTAACTTTGCTGACCAGACCCATTTCTGTCTGTATGACAAGGAGAGGTGGGTAGGTGGGAGGCAGGACAGTATCTCCCAAACATAAACACCACATCCTTTCCATGCTATGGCTAAGTAAACCTCCTTTTATTCATTGTTGAATGACCTATGAGTGCCTCAGTTCATTCCAATTCCAAACTTGTAGCCTATTATTACACTTGGCAGAGTTAGTAGTTGTCATCATGGCTAACCTCATCATGGTTGAATGTGGCAGGGAAGGTGATACAAATGCAGAAAATGGAACTCTCAGCTTTTAGATATTCCAATTAAGTGCACTGTGTTGAGGGCCTCTCTGGGTACCTTTAAAGAGTGGTCTCCATGGAACAGAGAGAAGGTTCCCACTAGAACTCAGCAGTGAACTCAGTGGGCACTAAAGGAGGCTGACAGAGAGGCTGTGCTCTAAGACATGGTAAGTGCTCAATGATATTAGACAAAACATGGAAAGACTTGCATGAAATAATGAAGGATGAAATGAGCAGAACCAAGAGAACTCTGTATACAGTAATAGCAATATTGGTTTAAGAATGACCTAGAGTGAACAAGTTATTTTAACTATTTTAAGTACCCAAATAAACTATAAAGGACATATGAAGAAAGATGCTATCTAAAAAGAAATCATAAATAGAAGTCTGTATAGATTAATTTTACATATATGTATATATGTGTGTGTGTGTATATATATACCTATTTGTGTCTAATGGTAGCCATCTCTAGGGCAGGGGTGGGGATGGGGGAAAGAAATTTACATGATAACTATTATATATTTAAAAGGAATAGCAAGTTGTACACAATAGATTTGCAGTTTCAAGTGCAATCAGTTTTTTAAATTATACTATGTTATGGAAATGCTTGTTTTATTCCATAAATAAACAAACAGTTAGATAGATGATAAATGAATAAATGGTTAAATAAATAAATCAATGTCAGAGTTATTACTGACCATCCTGGTGGAGCTAGATCGCCAGCATAAGAAAGTTATGAGTAAATTTTTCTAGCACATTCAGTTAGCTCTTCTAGATAGAACTCACAGTTTTCACACACTGTGCCATAATAACTAAGAGGCAGCTGATGGAATACAACATGTGAAAATAGCCATGCTGAGAGTGGCAAGTATAGGCTTTTTGAGGTGGAAGTATGGTTTCTGACCCTTAGGTTTAATTGGAAAAAAAGCTGTATCCTATTGAGATCAGGTATAGGGCTTACCCTAATACTGCTGCTACGGAATAGAAATGGAAAGGGTTCTCAACTGTGGGTGGGCTTTCACCACAAAGAAACTAGGGGGTTGCAGGTGAAGTTTAAACACCAATCTGAGTCATTTTTAACCATGGTTAGTTAGTAAGTGCATTGTCTCATGGAGTTGGGGAGATTAAAGGGTACCTACTCTGTTAGATGAGGAATATTCTTTGTCCTTTTTGAGGCCACTAGGATGGATACCTGGCCCAATAAAGATGAATTGTAGTTGAGGCTGTTTTCTGTATGGGAGGTCTGTAAGCAAAGGAGTAAAGTTCTTAAAAGAAGTGATTTTGATAGAAAGGATCTGTGGAACTGAGAAAACTACATGGACAGATGTGAAAAATCAGAGGAAAACCATGATGAAGTCTCTCAAGGGAAAATAATTGCTTTATAAGTCCTGAGAAGACTTACAGAAGCAAAATTGAGCCATTTATTCTAAATGCCTTCATTTCCTCTTCTCCACCATCCTCCAAATCCCCTCTACACCATTCCCCATTCTTTGCTTCATTGCTCCAGTCCCTGATAAAGATGTGACCCTTCTCTTTGCCAGTGGCCTACCTGCTATTTAACCTTATCCCATTCCATCCCACCTTATTTGAGACTTTCCCTGCACCTCTAACTTCAATCTCTCCTGATCTACCAACTCCCCTGTTGCTTACAAATATGCCCAGCTCTTTCCCATACATAAAAACCCCTTCACTTGATTCTTTCCCTCCACTAATCTATCTTCTTATGCTTTTCCCTCTTTTTTTTAAAATAACCAAACTAATAAAAGCAATCTACTTTAATTTCTTCCATTTCTTCATCTCCCACTCAATTCCTTAAGCCCTTGAAATCTGGCTTCTCTCCTCACTATTCTACTGAGATCTGGATATTCAGGGTTACCAAGGATCACTTCATTGCTAAATTTTTGACCCTTTTCCTATTTTTGAAGCTCATTTCAAACTCACTCCTCCTTCATACTCTGTTCTTTTAGCTTCTTTGAAGTTTATTCCTCTTGGTTTTCCTTCTATACATTTAGACTGTTTCTTATTATAGTCTTTAGGATATCTTCTGGAAGCTGATCTCTTCTCCCTCTCTATTCTTTACATTGGTAATAGCCAGACTTCCGAATTGAAATATCCAGCCCTAATTTCTACTGAGCTCCATAAAATCACAGAATTACAGAATTTCAGAGCTGGAAGACACAGTGACCATCTTATTCAACCATTCCACAAATTTCCCCTAGAACATACCTGATTACCTATGACTAGGAACTCACTACCTCCCCAGCCAGCCCATCCCATTTTAAACTAGCTCTAATTAGCAGATTTTTCCCAATAGCAAGCCTGAATTTGTCTCTTTCCAACTTCTACCTGTTCTTCCCAGTTTTATCTTCTGGGCCAAATAAAACAAATCTAATCATTATTCTATGTAACAAACTCTTCAAATGCTTGAAAGAAAATATCCTGTGCCCTGAGTCACCACCAAGTTAAAGGTCCCCAATCCCTTCAACACATCCACATGGACTTGAGGTTCTTCATTTTTTTTTGTTGTTGTTGTTCAGTTCTGTCTAGCTCTTCATGACCCCACTTGGGGTTTTCTTGGCAAAGATACTGGAGTGGTTTGCCATTTCCTTCTCCAGTTATCTTACAGGTGAGGAAACTAAGGCAAACAGGGTTAAGTGACTTCCTGATGCCAGGGCCCAATATTCTATCCACTGCATTTCTCAGCTGCCCCCACAATCATTTTGATTACCCTCTTTGATCACAGGAATAGTCTCTACACCCTTCTTAAACTGTGATATTCATAACTGATCATGCTATGCAGATGTGGTCTGGCCAGTGTCAAGGTCAAAGAGATAGCTCATTCTGGGAAGGCGATCATCTCATCTCCATTGCAATCCAAAATCACTTTGGAGTTTTGGGCTGGCATAGCACCGTGGTGACTCACATTGATCTTAAAATCTTCTCCAACATCCAGATCTTTTTCACACAATTCTCTAACCACATTGCCATTATCTTGTGAAATTAAGTTTTTGACCTCGAGTATGAGACTTTGCATTTATTGTTCCAGTCTGTCATTGGATCTAACCTCTGTCAGTGAGTATGTTAGCTATCTCTCCCATCTTTGTTATCTGCGAATTTGGTGAAGATGCTATCTATGTGTTTAGCCAAATCTTTATTTAAACACAACAGGAACAACAACAATATCAGACCTATGTTATGCACTCCACTCTAGATCTCCTGCCTAGTTAACATCAAAATATTAGTGGCTAGCCTTTGAATGAATTCAGCAAGTTCTGGATGCATTTAGACCACCTTTCTCCAACTTGCCCAAAAGGTTAAAATGCAATGTATTATCAAACATTTTACTGTGATGTAGGTCACCGATTCTATAACACTTTTTCTGACCTATTGGGTTAGTAACTCTGTCAAAAGAGAATTGAGGTTAGTCTGGGATAGTCTACTGTTGCTGTGCTAGCTCTTTTGACTGTGAGACATTTCTATCTTCATATCCCATGGGTGTTTCAAACTTAACATGTCCAAGACATTGCTCATTATCTTCCCCACTAAGCCTCGTCTCCTCCAAACTTCTCTGTTTCTATTAAGGATGCCACCATTTTGCCAGTGACTCAAATTCCAGTCTCAGAACCATTATTTTCCCCTCTTCTCTCATTCCTCCTTATCCAATTGGTTGCCAGGTCTACCACCACAAGATAGCTAACATCTGCCACCTTCTGTCTACTTATATAGGCCACCAACTAGTTTAGGGCCTTAATACCTCTCCTTTGAATTCTTCCTGGTCTCCCTGCTTCCACTGTCTTCCCTCTTCAATCCAACCTTCACACAAGTGCAAAATTAATCTTGCTAAAGCACAAACTTGGCTATGTCACTTACCTGTACGAAGGATGTCACTCACCTATGCAAACTCCTCAGCTTGACATTTTCACAGTCCACATCCAGTCTACCTGTCCATGCTTATTTCATTTTATTCCATATCTTTAAACACTTCATTTTGTTCAAATAGTTCCAATTATTTTCCCCTAACTTGGAAGTACCTTCTACCATCTCTGTGCCTTTGCATAGGCTTCCCCATGCCTGAAATGTCCTTCCTGCCTTATCCCTGCCCCTTTGAATCCCTCTCTACCTTCCAATTTCAGCTTCTGTACCACTGGAAACAGGAAACCTTTTCTGATTCCTACTAGTCATTATCATTTCCTGAAATTTACTTCAATTTACTTATCTGCCTATTTTTTTTTGTATCCTCAGTAGAATATAAATACTCTGAGAGTAGGAAATGCCTTACTTCCATCTTTCCTTTCTTTTTTAAATAGTCCTAGAACCTAGCATGATAGCTTACACATAGTAGACATTTAATACTTTTAAAATTGAAGATAATGTTATATTCAACAAAAGAAACTGTCTTGTGGGTGGGTAAGTGAATTTAGGGCTAGGTACTTTTTTCACCTAGATTTGCATTTGTGTCCAGGGGTTCTGTCTCCCTGTCCTATCTCCAGGCCAAAGTCTCTCCTCTCAATTGGATCCATACAAGTTGGGGTTAGCTTTTTTTTGTTTGTTTGTTTGGCAACGGGGTTAAGTGACTTGCCCAGGGTCACACAGCTAGTGTCAAGTGTCTGAGGCTGAACTCAGATCCTTCTGACTCCAGGGCAGGTGCTCTATCCACTGCACCACCTAATTGACCCCCAGGGGGCTAGATTTTAAAGGAAGAGTGGTCACCATAGTCTGCTTGGCCTAAGGGAAACTTCAAGTGTCCTAACAAGGTCTACGGGGGACATAATTTACAGACGTTCTAGGTTTGGAACTCTGTCAGGACCACAGTTAGGCTACATTAGATTTCAGAGGGAGGTACCAGACAAAAGACCATAGGATGGAATGAGAACGTGGAAAGTCTCAAGGAATGGGGTTGGGGTGGAAGGGATGAGTGGTTCTGTGGTGTTCCCTACTTCAATCTCAGTTCACAAATGCCTTTGAATAGGTGCTGAATGTGCAAACTTCCCTCCATCTCTCTTGTTCCTGTGTGTATTTGTGTGGGAGAATGCTCAACATTACAAACAGGACACATGAACTAAAACCCCTACCTTCTACTATTAAACAGTTGGTGAAACTTGAGGCACTATGTAAATGTCAGTAATTATTATTGTTGATCCTTATTATGGCCAGATTTGGGGAATTAGAGGAATAATACAAAGGGACGGTCCTACTCTCAAGACTGATCGTAAGGGTTCAGGGGTGGGGAACCTGAGGCCCTCTAGGTTCTCAAGTGGCCCTTTGACTGAATAAATAAAAGGATTTGTTCTGTAAAACTTGGACTCAGTCAAAAGGTCACACCAAAGGACCTAGAAGGCCACAGGTTCTCCACCCCTTAAATGATCAGTCTGTGTGAAAAGTGGAGCTCTTTGGAGGTAAGAGTCTCCCAGTATCACCGTCCTTGTTACAATCCTCACCTTGTAGCTACTGAGTTGTTATACATTGATTATATATCCTCTATATCTCAGACTTTATTAGATTGTGAGCTCCTCTGGGGCAAGGAATATCCTTTACCTTTTTCTGTATCCCCAGCACTTAACACAGTACTTGACACACAGTAGGTTCTTAATCAATGTTTATTGACTGACTGACTGACTCAAACCTACCACCATTCCTTAGGACAGTATTTCAGGCCAAGCAGCACAAACTGATTACAGGAAGCCAAGTCTGGCAGCTGCACAAAACTTAATGCGGATGTTTCCATCTTTTTAGTTTGCAATTATTTTACCTTTACTTCCCAACCAGTATCATCCTCAGCCTCCCTCCTCTAAAAGAAAACAAAACCAACCAAACAAAAAACTCTCCACAAAAAACTTGACTCTCTTTCAATCCATTTACAAATCTAAGAAGAAAGCTGAATTTGGCTAGTGGAGGATTCTTGGGTAGGAAAAATATAGAATTCTAGAAAGTTCAGATTCAAGATATTGGACACAGGTACGTGTTGTGGCAAACTGCCTAGGCTAGAAAAAAAAAAGAAACATTAAAAATCCCTGGAATGTCTTCTTTGTTTAACTAAATATTTTGGCATTGGTAACACTTAGTTTTGCATGCTTTCCTACCACTTTTCTCTTATTTGAAAAAAAAAGTTCCTTTGAAAAGATTTAGCTACACAGCTCTACACAGTTGCCAGATAAATTTACTTTTAATTTAACTTGAGGGTTTCCAGAATTTCTTTTTGGCCAGGTGGATCAGGTCAAGAAAAAAAATCTACAGAATAATATGGGAAGCCGTGTCTGGGCTTCTGAAGCAGCTCTTGAGTCAAAATCTAAATCTAGAATCTGAGAACCACTGCTCCCACAGCAGGGCCCTAACTTCCATATTTCTCCATTTCTAAGAGAATGTGCCATTTTTTTCTTTGCATCTCAAGTACCTAGCACAGTGCATAGCTCATTGTTGATGCTCAATAAATATTTATTGAATTTGAATTTTAAAAAGCCTCAGTCCCAGTTACTCCAAGAAAAGACAGGTTAAGTAAGAAGACAATGTTTAGGAGCATGTAAGGGGATTTTTTTTATCCAAAAAGGAAAGGATATTTACAGAAAGAAGAGGTCTGAGGGTATTTCTAGGAATTTCCACCCAGTTAATCCCAAATCACCATCTCTTAAACATAGCTAATTTAGGCGATATTTCACACATTTTGTTTTAAAGAGGAAACAAAACTCTATTCACTCTCATCACCCTGCCAAATTCTGACCTTTAAATGCACTTCTTTAATATAAACTTTAATGTACCAGCTCTTCTCTAGACTTCCCCAGGTAAAAGTTGGTCCTTGGAGGAAAGACAAATCCCTCTCCCTTGACATATTGGTATAGATGAGATTATCAGATCACTTAGCTGTGACCTTGGAAAATATCAAGTCTAGGACAATGGGGCATATTGAATGGGGGGGTGGGTTTAGCAGTGGTGCACCGGGCACTGGATAAGCATAGAAAAATCCTAGTTGTTTTCTTTTCAGCTTGGTTCAAAGCCAATGCCTTAAACAGAAACCTTTCTCTCTTCAATATAATACCTCTAACTCAACCCAATTTCCAGAACTAGGGAAAAGTCAAGAAAAAGTGAGAAGTGATATCTCACTCCAAATAATGCCAGTCATTTCAGGTCCTTGGGAAGAAAGTCCCATCATTGTGTTTCTAACACATGTATATACCCAAGTATACCTGATTGGGAGAGGGGGAGAAGAAGGGTAGGGTAAACATTGAGTTGTAAATAGCGTGATTAAAATATTAAAACAAACATTTCTGAGGCAATCATAACAAAAGAAGCAATATGCTGTGACAGACAAGTTCACTGGGGTAATGTGAGGGAGAGAAGCACAGGTTTAAATCTCACCTCTGACACTTGTCGGCTTTGTGCTAACAAATTGATGATGCTCTCTGAGCATCAATTGTACTCATCTGTAAAATGGAGATCATATTTAGAACTGCAAATTTAGAAGCCATTCGGACCAATGCCATTTTACCAGAGGAAGAAACTCAGGTGATGAGACTTACCCAAGGTAAACACCTACCTATCGTGGCTTAAAGAGATTATGTATGAAAAGTCTTTTGAAGGTGATCTTTTCTGTGTCCGGTTGTTTGGGAAAAGGTTGAAGCACAGAGCATTTCAGGAGACTTTATTAGCCCCAGAAAAATGTAAGGAATCGGTCCTGCAGTAGAAGTGAAAGGAAGAAACTGGTATCACCAGAATTCTCCTTCCGTTTCTTTAAGGTTACGGAAACAGTGGGTAGTGCCAGAACTTTATTTTTATTGTTGCTATTCTTATTATCATTGCCATTATCATTATTTTGAATCAGTGCTGTTTTACTTCCTTTGTAAGAAATGATGGGACTTTTCAACAGGTAGACTGCTTTTAAATCCATGGTCACCTCGCCTGCGTTAGCGCCTAAACATCCTTAGGTGAAGGATCTGAGGTGGGGGGCTTGAGGGTGAGGGAAGAAGAAGGGAATCATTGGTGGATTCGGCCCCCTAAAAATTGTTTGTCTACAAGCACTGGTAAAGGAATTAAGTAGGTTGCGACCGGTAAGGAAGCTGACCTTCCGGGATGAGCTACCTGTTTACGTAAACGGCACGTCTTTTGAACAGAAACACAGTAAGAGAGCGTAAGATTTCCCAAACGATCGTCACATGAATCTGTCTACCTGTTCCCGCACATTTGATTGCGTTTGCCGCCACTTAACACATTGTTACTGAGAAGGTAAAATGCAACTGCCGTTATTCCTGGATTTTCTCCTTCGTTTTTGATCCACCACTGGTTGCTTTCCTCATCCACTCCTAACTGCAACTGTAAGAAAAGTGGGTATTTTACCTTCTTAAATCTCGGTAACCAGACGCCACGAACAGAACAGACACATTTTTCAAATGAGTACTTAAGTCACACCCAAGTGCTTTGAAGAAAATAGTCATTTATTGTCAAAGCATCCAACATACCCAGATAAACTATAAAGTTTGATAAATCTTTGGAAGGGGGGAAAAGAAACACGTAACTATGCATACTTCGTTTCACTGGCACAAAATTACACTTTGTATTAAAAGGAAATACATATTTACAGAATCGATGACATTCTTCATGGAAGTCCTGTAACTATTTCATGACACATGCACTTTCCCCTGGAAACTTAAACCAATCCCCCCTCCCCATTTTTCCAATTGGTTTTTTGCTTGTTTGCTTTGTAGGAACACAAACCGTAATCGCGTAATGCAGAAGCCTTGCATTCTTCTCTGTGCACTTTATATCTAAAATAAAAATTTGCCCTTCCATATAATTATTACATCTAAATCGTGTAAGTGCTTAATAATTTAAGTAGAAACGTATGACAAATGCATCAATATGTTGCAATATATGACATTTTAAAAAATGTATTCTGGGGGAGTGAAAACGCGTGCATTAAAAAAACCCACAAAAACAAAACAAACCCCCGAATAATAAAAACCCACCACCCTCTCCGACTCAGATGTCTATTTCCGGGTGTGGTTTTGGTGCAAGTAAACATCGGAATGGCAGATCATGTCTCTGGGTCCCATTTGGGGGCCCTTTTGCCCCACACTGCGCGCGTGTGTGAGAGAGAGCGTGTTTGGGAGAGAGGTGAGGCAGAAGATGGAGGGGGTGAGTTTCATTCGTGCAGCTGGCTTTCCTCGTGTGCGTAGAGATCCCGCGGACTGCCTGGTTCTTCCATTCCATTTCAATTATGCGAGGTCATGTGCCTCGACAAGTGGTGGCGCTCCCTGAAGGATTCGTTGCAAATGGGGCACTTGAGTTTCTCCTCCCGCCGTCTCTTCACCAGAGGCTCCATCGCGTACTCCTTTTTGTGGTGGGACCGCATGTGGTACACCAGGTCGGAAGTCATGCGGAAGGAGGCGTTGCATTTGGCGCACCAGTTCTGCGCGGGCAGGCAGAGCGACGTGAAGGATGGAGGCAGCAGCGTGAGCGCCGAAGGCAGCTGCAGCTGCAGGGGTCCCGCGGCGGCCGCCGAGCTCTTGGGCCAGAAGGTGGTGGCGTACAAGAAGGGGCTCTGTTTGGGAAGCCCCCCGCCGTTCTGCAGCGGCGCGCAGGCCCCGTTCAGGTCCGCCGCCGCGCTCTGAAGTTTCACTGCCAGAGGGTCTGCGGGGTACAGTCTGGTGGGGCCCACGCCGTCCCCGGGATGGCATGGCTCCAACGAGGCCAGCTTCTGGCCCAAGACCAGGGGAGGCATTTGGGAGAAGGCGCGCGCGGGCTGCGAGAAGGCGCTTTTGCGTTCGTCGGGGACTGCGCCCTGGCCGGCCCCTGCGCCGGCGCCCGATCCTCCGCCGCCCGCGCTCCCGCTGCCACCGAGCTGTGGCACCGTGGTGAAGGCGCTGCCCCGGGCCGGGCTGGCTCCCTCCAGACGGGCGGACAGCGGGCCCCCGGGCCGAGCTCCCAGGAGCTTCTCCGGGCCCGACGGCGAAGAAGAGGAGGAGGAGGAGGAAGACGCGGGGGAAGAGGTGTTGCCGGCCAAGCCGCCGGCTCCCGCGCCCACATCCTTGTCCTCTCCCGCGCTCGTAGCCCCGTCGGCTGCTTCCTCCTCCTCCGGCAGGAGCCCGGAGCTTCCCCCGACGGCCCTGGAGGCCTTTTTCACCTCCACGAAGGCGCTGCGCTTGGCCTCGCCGGTCTCCGGACTGGGGGGGGCGAAGAGGCGGCCGTTTTCCTCCAGGCCGAAGTAGCTGCCCGTCGCGCGGTACTGCTGCTGCGGGGTGCACACTAGGTCCTCCTTGGAGGCCGGCTGGGGCCGCTCGGCAAAGCGGCCTCGCCCCCCCCACCAGTACCACCCCGCCGCGGCTGCCTTCCTCCGGCTCCTCTGGGTATTTTCTCTTGGGTTTGATGCCGCCGCCGCCGCCGCCTGCACCCCCGCTGCCCCCACTCGGCGTGGCGGGGTGCAGAGCGCAGGTGGCGTTACCGTTTGGGCTCAGCTCCACCTCCTGGTGGCCGCTGCCGCTGCTGCCGAGTCGGCTGGCCAGACTTCGGGGCGGGGAGCAGCTGCGGCCCCCGCGGGAGTTTTCCAGCTCTCGGGCGAGGTTGTGGAAATCCGTAGACGGCTTGACGCCGCTTCCCGCGCCCGGCGCAGAGGGGTTGCTGCCGTCCTGGGACGCCTGGTAGTGGTGGATGGGGATGGGAGGTGCTTTGCAGTACTTGGGCCCGGCTCCCAAAGTAGCCTCGTGCTGCTGCGGGTCCTCGGCCACGCCGCCTCCGCCGCTGTCCCCGCAGCCTCCACCTCCGCCGCTGTGCTCCTTCGTGCAGCCTCCCCCGTCCTGCTCGTGGTGGGAGCTGGTGTCGGCGCTGTGCAGTCTCTTGGGGCAGCGGAAGCGCAGGTGCGCCACGTAGGGGAACTCGAACTGGAAACGCTGGCTGCAGTCCAGGCACGTGTAAGGGGGAGACCCTGTAGCAAGCAGACACATGTGCACACACACACAGAAGGTTTTACTCTTGTCACCCGGCGCCAGTCTGGCAATCCTAACCCTTGCACTTATCCGCCTGCCTCTTTTCAGGTTCTGGAGAGTAAGGTCTGTATGTAACCTAATCAGACCACCCTTCCAGCCTAACTCTTCCTTCCCCCTTAGTAATTGATCCAGCAATTAAGTTACATTGCCTACGTCGCAGCCAACCGTCCTCACCTGCGGCCTACCTTCATTCGGGGCTACTTCGCACTGGGGACCTACAACAGACCTTCCAGAAAAGCCTCCATTGCCGAGGGCGTGGGCTTCTCTGCAGTGAGTTTCAAGGTTGACGGGCTCCCTCCTCCCTCCGGCTTCTGTCCCCCAAGGCTCCAAAGGGGCCAATGATTTGGGTAGACTGACAACCTACCGTTCATTTTGCTGTGGGGTCTGGAAGAGCAGAGCAAAAGAAGATCGGTCAGATCCTTCCCATACCAGACAAGCAGCTCCTCGTCTTTGGCAATCCTTCGAAGGGATCGGTAAAATAACTGGCCGTTTTTGATGTAGGCTTCCAGGTTCTGCTCTTCTTTATCTCTGGCTGATTGAACCAGGCGAAGCCACATTAGACCTTCCGACGAGCTGTTTGCTGCTGAGGTGTCCACCTGCATTAAACGTACCCAGAGCAGTGGGTCAGCAGCGTCCAACCTGCTCCCCTCAGCCCGACAGCCTAGGCCCGGCGCGCTGAACTCACGCGCTGCCCCTCAGCTAGCAAGCATTTGACTCAAACCTCACCCGTACGAATTTTTGTGGTTCACAGAAAGCATACCGAACAACTTCAGTAAATCTTTAGGTCGTTGTTTTACTATATCGGACAAAAACCTTTAACTTAAATATTGTATAATCAATTTTACTGCAAAAAAAATTAACTTATCTTTAAAGTTTAAGATTTAGGGGCTAATTCAATTAGTTTTTTCCAGATTTCAACTTCTGCCATTTCTACTTTGTTTGATAAAGAGATGGGCCTAGGTTAGGCCTAGACGCTGAGGGAGGTGTGTACCACAGATCTGGAGCTAGGAACTTAGGTCCCAATTAACTCCCCGTGTGAATGAGCAAAACCATTCTGAGCTTCCTCATCTGTAAAATGAAAGGTTGGCCAAAAAGACCTGGAAGATTCCTTGCAGCTCTAAATCCCGTGACACCCGAATTTGTCTGTTGCTGGGAAAAGATTGTTTGAAGTCTGCAGCACTCAAGCTGCTTTTAAAACTCTGTTCAGCAGGCAGTCCATCTCCTTTGGAGCATTAGGTCCAAGGGTATATGTGTGTGGGGGGGAGGGGGGGTGTTTCTTTTGAGGGGAGAGACGCTTCAGAAGTTACCAAGTGAAAGGAGAATTACTGTACAAATCGTTACAGCATGCAGGAAATCTCTCAACAATAGAAAATACTCATTAGCCAATTCTACATTCAAAATGAAATGGATAATTGCATCAGTTGTTGGATATTCCAAATATAGGAAAGTACTGCCCCCTATATTATCTGGAACTTTAACGTGATAGGGAGGTAGGAGGAAGGCAAAGAATATTTCACTTTAGCTTGGATAGATACTGCTACTATAGGCCCCGCTGAGTTGATATGTTAAGGGAGGGGCACGGGTATAAATCTTTCGTCAGCCGCTGCTTAACAGCTCATTGCCAATGCACGCATCAAACAGCAGTCAGATCTTACCCGGAATATATAAGGAACTGTTCTCTTGTCCGTGGACTTGAGAGCTATAAAAGCTATACTGTCGTACAAGGAAGTGTGGCTTAGAACGCAAGGACCGAATATCGCGTTTTCTGGGATGTCGCAGGTGGTGTAAACGCTGGTAAAAATATCCGTCAGACACTGCTGAACAGCCTTGGCATCTCCATCCCAGACGCCCCTTTGGACACCGGTGTCCTCCATCGCTTAAGACATACATGCATAGCAGGGGCAAAAGAAAAGTTACGCAAAGTTACCTACATGAACCAATGTATAGCCACTTGAATCTTAGAATCCACTCCTTCTTTTATGGTGCTGTTGCTTAAAAAATAAAGTAAAACGTGTCTCCTCTGAGTGAAGCCTGTTGTACTTTGATGTATTCAAGTAAATTGAGACTTTCGAATTTCAGGATGTGAACTGAAGCAGCAAAGGGGTGGGGGTGGAGGGGAGGGAAGCTGTGCAGGGCCGGACATAGGAAGAAATAGTCATATTTACATTAACCTACACAGAGCAAAGGTAAGTGAAGTTGAGAATGAGAGGAGAATAACGTAACTTTAATACAGCCTATTGATTCTCTCAAACTAAGAAAAAACTTCTAGTGGTTAAAATAAGGCTTATTCCTGCGGTCCTTATTCAACTCTGGAGCCAGAGACCTGATCTTTTTATTCCAAAAAGAGATCCAGGGCTGGAGAACAGGCTGTGGCGGAGGAGCATGGCAAATGGATTTCAAGTGGATTGTCAATGTCACTGATTTCATGTCAGCTAACCTTTAGCTCTAGTCTACAAGAGGGAACGTATGTCTGCTCATTACCATAATCCAGCACTTTCCCTCCGAGACTTTAATTAAAAGCAGCAAGCAGAGGTAATTATTTTTTACCTCGACACGCTTATTTATGGATGAGGGTGAATCCCAGTTACCTTGTTATACAAGGGGATAGATTCAGTCAAATGTGACTTGTGAAGTGTGCAGGTACAAGACAAACAAAGTATCCTAGCCTAGGAATACCATTTGTGCAGTGAGTTGCGAATGTTCGCTTCCCCAGACAGGACACTTTTTTTTTTTTTTTTAAAGATGTGCGGGGGTGGGAGTGGGGGCTGTGGTGAACTCTGCGTCGGTTGTGCTCTTAAGGGTAGGCTTTCCAGCTGTTAAACCTTTAGGAGCTTTTAAATCAGTCACTGATGGAGAGCTCTCTATTAAGCTGTCATATATGAACATCTCCCCTCCCCCCGAACACGCCAAAATAAAATGAGGTAGAATTTTTAAAAAGGGAAATCTTGGAAACATTGAAAAATGAAAAAAGATAGTTTTGAATCTTAAAGAGCCCCTTGGAGTAGTGCTGGTTTATTGTTATCTATCATACTGGGTGATTCTTAGGTTCCTCGGACCTGGCATTTCCCTAATTATTATCTCAGTGATAATATCTGTAATGTCAGTAGCAGAAGATATGGGGGCTAATTCTCTCCGGAGAAACCACTGATTAGAAATTAATATTATTAATGTCCATTTCCTCTTAATATTCATTAACCAATTAACTTCACAATTTGGTTTGGAGATAGATTTTTTTTTTCTCCCTATAGTTAACAACCATGACTGAAAGTTTGATTTGGTTAGCTTTTATTTTTTTTTTACATTTGCTTTCCTATGTTACCTCCGCCCCAGGAAAAATATAGGGAGGGAAATCCTTAAAAGAGAAAGTTCCTCTTTTAAATGGACAATAGCTCTTTCCTCCCTCATTTCCCTGTGGCTTTTTGAGATCTGGTTACAAATTAATGTAATTAAAAAAAAAAACTCCACAACTTTTTTTGTTCTTTAAAAAGCCTACTTCTATTCTCTCCTTTCATTTTGCTTCAATTCAACGTTTTAACCTCGAATTTTTCTCTCTTTTTAACAAGTCCCGTTCCCAGAAGCCTTTCATTGTGCTGGAGGTCGCCCCGTCACTTCGGGCAACAGCAGGGACGCAGTCATTAAAATGCAGTTTTACCTAACAATACCAGGAAAGGGTCCCCCGAACACCCAGGCTAATCATCACGCAGCCCGCCCGCCAAGCCCCAAGCCCAGAATCATCACAATAACCCGCTGGTGGGTATGCTGAAGAGAGCAGACAAGAGCAGAGGGCTTGCCTGCCCGCCTGCTCGCCAACCTGCCAGTTCCCTTACTCTTCCCTATGCCACTGATGAATTAAGATCTCAAAAACCTGCTCCGCTCTGATCTCTCTCTTTTTCCTCCCTTCTCGGATCCTCTTTCTGGGAACCGGATCCATGTAGAGAAAACCAGCCTCTCCAAGGCAATCGGGTTCCATCCCTTCTCTTCCACCGGCCCTGGCATTGTCTGCCGGTTGCCAAATCACCACCTCGGTGGCAAACCGCTTCTTTCCCCTTTCTCCCTTTTGTATAAAACGCATTGGTGTTGTAGGTCCCCAGCTCATCCCCACCCTACAATGCTTGAAATTTGGAGGAAAAAAATACTTCCCCCACCCACTCAAGCTGTGTCCCCTCGTCCCCCACCCCCCCACTCCAACAGACAGAAGCACGGACAACTACCACCAATGTAGATAGACTTACCAGGAATAAGGTCAGAATATAATCCCCAAACCAAGGATACCCGAAAAGGATAAAGGATAAAATCGACTCTCGCCTCCCCCTATCCCTAAGTGTCTATTGTATTTCCATGTCAGGAGACGTTGATTTTCCTGTCCTGTATGCCTTGTAAAGCGAAAGGGGGAGATAAAGAGAGAAAAGGAGGAGGAAAAAGGAGGAGGAAGAGAGAGAGAGAGAGAGAGAGAGAGAGAGAGAGAGAGAGAGAGAGAGAGAGAGAGAGAGAGAGAGAGAGAGAGAGAGAGAGTTGTACAGATGGACCCGATGCAGTGACTGACTGGCACACAGACACACACTTTTTGTTTGCTGCACATAATCTGCCCAATGACGCGTGACAGCCCATGTCCCCTCCCTTTAACTCTTTGCTCGGCGTTGCATTCCCAGTGGTTGTCCCCTCTCCTCTTTCCACCTCCCAGCTCTGCTCGCTACCTGGAGGTCCAGCACTTCCCTTCAGGAGTCGAAAAGCCTCTTGTGGGTGCTTAGATGCCATCTCTTCCTAGTGCTTCATCATTTTGGGTTGGGGGAGAGGGTGAAGGGAGGGAAAGGAGGAGAGAAATAAATTAATTTTATGGAAAATAACCATTCCCACCAAAACCATCACCAAAAAATAATTTTTTTAGGGGGGGAGGGGAGTCGGAAGTGTCGGTAGGTTATTGGTGTTCCCATTGGCACTTACGAAGCTCCCGCAGCAGAGCTGATGAGAGTACCGCCAAGGGTATCTGAAACAGTCGGCCACGGGTGATGGGCAGGGAAAGGGAGTGAGTGGGTTGGGTTAGTCCAACATTGCTCCCAAATCACTGACTGAGACTAGCTACGTTAGGGTTTGAGGAAGGGAACAGGAAGAACGCCAATTGCTTCTCTCAGGATTTCTCAGATATCCACTGCTCCGAATTTTCAGAGGGAAGAATAAACTTAAAAAAAAAAAAAAAAAGACACACCAAGTCAACTTTTCCATGGCCACTGGACCTCTGTGCCAGACCCGCTGAGAGTGGTGACAGAAGAGAAAAGGAGCAGGGTTATTCCAGAGGAGCAGGAGGGTGGGAGGAACAATTGGTGAAGCTTTGCAAAAGGGGTGGGGTGGGAATAATAGGATCTATCGGAACCCTAATCCTCTCCTGTAGATGGATAGAGCAAGAGATCCCAAGCGACGAAATTTTCAGATTACCAGCACCAGCCCCACCCCCCACCCCCAGCCCCTAATATCCACGAAGATTTCCCTGCGATGTCAAGCTGGGAATTCCTGAAAAGTAGTATGGACTCTGTGCTTTGAGAGTCTGTTGAGGGTAGGAGAAGGAGTTTAATTCAAAGGCTCACAGACGCTCTACTTCTCCAGGCCTTTGAATTCCTGAAAAGAAGCCACATTGGAAATCTCAGGAGCATCTTAACTGCTCTCTACCTCCTCCCTTCAACGTCATGTCCTATAGCTTTGGGGTGGTGGTGGTGGTGTGCTGGAAGAATCTTAAAGTGGACTGCTCGAATCTGTCCTTCAACATAGTTTTACTGTTATGGAGAGAGGCTGAAAGCTTTCTCTATTCCAGCCTTCTATTAAAGGAAAATAAGCTACTTGGTTGTTACAAAATTGGTCTCCTTAAACGTTGTGCCTATGGCCAAAAGTCACGAAGACGTACAGCAATTATCCATATAATTTCAGGGGACCAAATATTATAACTCCACTCTATAACATTTATAACACTTCACCAAAAAAAAAAATCCACTTAAAATTCTCACCTAGCAGGAATATTTGGTTCAAATTGACCAGGTACTGGCAGATTCTCAAGTCATTTTGGCTGGGCAGAGAACTTAAGGACAAAATACATTTCTTTAGTCAGACTCAGTTCAACCCATTCTCCTGTAATTGTTGGGGGTGGTGGCAGAGAGAAAGGATAGGTGGATTTCATTGAAGTCAATGAAATGTATGCACTGCGAAGATACATCAAATACATATGCACTGATAAAATGGAGTTGCAAATAGAGACAGGGATGGAAACTTAAAAAGAAGCAGTTAAGAGGAAGATCTGTATAGGGTGCTAGTTCAGTCCCTATCTCTGGCATTGCTAGGACTCTCTCTGAAGCTGAACACATGGGCAGTTTTCTGGGTCAGAGTGGCATTAGACTCATCTCCTCTTGGACGAAAAAAAATAAGGATTTCTTCTGAATTGAAATGATGGGGACTGATAGAATGTGGTAGAAGAGAGATCATTAGCTAATCTCTCTTCCTTTTGCCTCCCTTTTCCTAGTTTCCCATTTCTTCCTGCCCCCGACCCCCAGTCATCCGCTCACCAAGGCCAGGACTGATTCTGATCAGACTGCATCTTTGTGCTGCAGGGGAACTGAGTTGGGAAGCTTCTCTACTCGAAAGGAAGGACTCTGAGGTCATTCTGTTCCATTTGAGTCACAAACCAGAAAGTGGCAAAGGCCAGAGAGATCAGCACAGAGGACACTTTCCCTAAAGTTTTAAATTTCCTCCCCTTTAAAGAAAGCTTTCTTAAACTCCTTGAAAACCCAGATTCTTCTTTTCCTCTCACCTGTGTCTTCCACCTTTTCTGGTAGTACCTCCATCCTTTGCTAAAGAGAAATTAAAGGCACCCAGCAATGCATATACCCCTACCCCCCATATTTTCTCATTGAACTGATCAGGACACATCCCGACAAGCAGTAATGATGATAATTTTTACCAATTTTTCCTGCTCTATATCAATGAAAAGTTTTTCAAAGAGCTTTCCTATCAAATCTCTGAGAGGTAGAGAGTACAAGATTAATACAAACACAACCTTATATAAAAGCCACCAAGGTGTCCTTTTACCATTTATTTCAAAGATATGTTTCTTTCATACCCTTAGTACTATTAACATTCATTTAATACCAAAAGAATAAAGAGCAATCTGAAGGGGAACAAGTCATTAAAAGCACTCTGTTGTCCAAACCAAGATGTTGGTTTGTTGTTGTTGTTGTTTTTTTTGTGGGGGGGGGAGGGTGTTGATAGAAGTAAGACAAAAGAAAGTAATATTTTAAAGGACTTCAGAAAATCCAGGAAATCCTTTAGGTCTGAGCAGAAATATTAAGACGAACAGGTAGATGAGAAAATAGTGAGGAAGAGAAGAAGGTTGATAAAGAAAGGAGAAATAAGGGAAAGCAGACTCAAACATCAGCAGAGGCTCTTTCAGGAAATTGCAGATGGGTTAGAGGAAGGTAGAGAGTGTTTGTCCTAAATTTCACTGATTTTTTCTTTTTTTTTTTTTTTTTAGGGACAGAAAGATTGAGAACTGCGTCCCAGTACAACTACTTAATCAGTGGGAAGCTAGACCTCCTAAAAAAATTGCAAATCAAGGTGGCACCTTTTCTACAGATTCTACTTGAAATTACTTCCAATTTAGCTGCAGAATCAAGCTTCTTAAGGAAGGAGATAAATGAATCTCAACTTTTAGCAATGGGACTTCCTTGTCTTTTCCTTAACAAGTCAGTCAGTTACATGTTTCAAATATGCCCCTATCTGTACATATTCTTCAGACTGTACATAGTGTTCTTGCTAATTCTATGGGGAAAAACATAAGCCAAGTAGTTACTTTTTCTCTCTCTTTCCAAACAAAAAAACTTGGGAAAGCTATAGCTTTGAACACCATGGAGGAAAAGAAAGCTTTATTTTGTCCTTCACCAACCTTTTCCCCCTCTGCCTTCACTGTACTAGTTTGAATAGAGTTAAGTAGACTTTCAACACTTATTTTATCCAATTCCACTAAACTTGTCATCTGAATTAAGGAGATTGACATAACATTAAAAATATGGGAGTATGTAAAATTTAGACAGTAATTTCTGCCTGAAAGATTTTCAGTATTGCAAATGGCACAGTTCTTGCTTTGTGGTATAAATTGTCTAAATGAATATCATTAATGGGATGGGGGGAAGAAAATCTACAAATTATTTTTATTTCTATCAAAATTTAAGGGACAGCACGGTACATAAACCAACTTGAAATTGCCCTGACATTATTAATTATAGAAATTCACTGATACTAAAAGCACTGTTAAGACATTTATGTGCATTTATTCAGCCTCAAAGGCGACTATAAAGCACACCTCAGTCAATAGTTTCATCTAATTCTCACGGAACAATAGGTTTATGCATATATTTGGGGTTCTTTTCCCTGATATTTTATTTCCAATTAAAACATTAAAGGGATAACAATGAAGAAGGATGAGGGATATTCCCCATGCGTGTTTCTGTAAAGCTTTTCCCAGCTATTGAAAAGATAAGTGGATATTCTACTTCTAATGCCTTCTTTTGGAAAGGATGAGTAGAAAGATAAGTTGGTGAAAAATCTGCTGAAGTGGGATGAAGGGGAAGGAGAAAAGGAGAAAAAGGGGAAAAGGGGAGGGAAGGTAGGGAAAAGTGTTTTAAGATTATTAGAGTGAAAATTGTTATGCTCAGCTGGGATAAGTATTGGGGAAAAGAAATCAGTCTTGTTCAGAGAAAGATGAACACTTGTGGGATGATCTTCATAGAAACCCTATAGGATTCTTACCCTGAAAAAAAAAATTGCGTTCCTCTCCCAAATTTCCTCCCCTCCCGGTTCACCTCTGTTCCTTACAAACAAGGAATTAGTTTCCAAAGGTTTTGACTTTCTTTTCCAGAAGCAACCTGGAAGGAATGGCAAAGAGAGGTGGAATGAGGATGGCACTCACTTCATGCCTTTTCTTTTCCAGACTGAGGTGGATGGCAAGAAGGAGAAATTGGAAGAAAGAGGGAAGAGAAGGAAAGAGAATTCTAATTGTGCTTTAACTGACAATAAATGACAAATTGCTTTCCTTCATTGGAACTAGGGGCATGGGGTACATTTCCAGGAATAAACTTGATCAGACTGTTTGATATGGAAGGAGAAAAACAAGAGAGGATTCTGGGAACTTCTTGAGAGTACTCAGTAAGGAAAGTGATCCTGGAAACATCTCCCATCGTGACCAACCTGGCTAAGACACTAGAGTCCTTTGATGTAGTGAGCCAGCAGAGGAAGGGTTGAGTTCTTAACTCAAAGCACCTGTCAGATCTTCCTCTGTGAGGCTTAAGAATTGTAGTGGGATGAAAGTATGAGCACACCAGTCTTACTTTAAAAGAATCTTTCAGACTGAAGTTCACCTTTGTCTTTTTTTTTTTTTGAGGGGGGAGGGCACTATTATTTGGGTGTTTAACACTTCTGAGAAAGATTTTATGAAATCTTAGGGAGAGGCAGAAGGTTGAAATGGAAAGAGGGATGGCTGTGGAAGTAGAAAACCTAGGTCTAAACCATGACTCTGCTTCTTCTTTCTTGTGTTATATGTGTAAGCTGGGGCCACTCACTTTTTACTTCTGTGGGCCTAGGTTTCTTCATGAATAAAATAAGCGTATTTGAGTAGATGGCTATTCCTTCCAGTTCTAAAGCTTTAAGTCTAAAACTCAAAAGTTAATTTTAGTAGGTGAGAGATTTAAAAGCAGGAACTTCCAACATTTTTCCATGAGAAATCAGGAAGATTGATGCCAGGGGAATGAGTTCCTTGTTGCAGCTGCAGCAACCCAGAAATCCACCTTTCATGGATCTTGACAGGCTAAATCCCAGGCTCCAAAGCAGAAACCTCCCAATTAAAGTCTGTAAATTACAGCACCATTTGCTCTTAAAACATAGGTCTAGCCTCTTTCGGATGCACTAAATTCAGATTTAGAGAAAGACAGAATGAAAAATATTCTGGATCCCAGCATTTGGAGAGACTTGGACTCACATCTCACCTCTGACTTTAGCAGTACCACTCACTACCTTCTGTTACTTTGGTCAAGTCACTTAAAATTTCTGGTCCTCAGTTTCCTCATCTGTAAAGTGAAAGGATTGGAGTTCATGACCTTCTAAATCTATGATCCTATGGACTGTCTGTTGGACATCCAAAATAGAACTTATCATTTTTATCTCAAACCTACCCCTTTTCTAACTTCCTAATTCTTCTAATCACTCAGGTTTATATCCTGGACCCCTCATCAATTCGACCTTTGAAACATCACTCCAATCCATCCCTCCAATCCAGTTCTTCCACCTTAGCCCAGGCCTTCACCAACTCCTGCCTGGACTGTTTTAATAATACCTAGTTGGCCTTGCCTACCTGACTCCAATCTCTTCCCTCTATGCTTCACACAGCTGCCGGGGGGTGGGGGGTGGGGGGGTGGGGATGGAGGGGGTAGAGTGATATTCCTAAAGCACAGAGCTGACCACTCATCACCCCAGTCATCTCTGTCTGTCTGTCTATCTTTAAGCATCTGTCTTGGCCTGGCTTCAACTTACCTTTCCAGACTTACTACATATTCCTCTTTGTACCCTTTATCATTGTATTTCCAGTCAAATGGGTCTACTTATTGTTCCCTTTTTACATTAAATTCCATTCTGTCTTCTTACATTTACCAGGATGTCCTCTATACATTGAAATATTCTCTCCTCACCTTATCCATTTGGAATCCTAGTTCACTTCAACAGCCATCTTAAGTGCTAGTTCCTATGAGGTTATTCTCTATCCTTTCTAATGTTTTGGTACTAGGGCATCAAGGTTGCACAGTGGATAGAGCCCTGAGTCTGGAGTAAGGAAGATCTGAGTTAAAATTTGGGCTCATGCACTTACTAAGTGACCCTAGTCTAGTCACTTAACCTCAGTCTGCCTCAGTTTCCTCAACTGTAAAATGAGGGTAACAGCACCAACCTCCTGGAGTTGTTATGAGGATCAAATGTGATTATGTGCCTGGCACATAATAGGAACTTAAATAATGATTGTTTCCTTCCTTCCTCCCATGTATGTGTATTTTCTTTGTATATACTGTTGACCTATCTGTGTATGTGTTGTTTCCTAAGGTAGAATAGGAGACAAGGACTAATTCATTTTTCATATTTCTATCACCAGCACCTAGTGTAGTACCTTACACATAGTAGCATCTTAATAAATGTTCATTGGGGGGCAGCTAGGTGGCACAGCGGACAGAGCACTGGCCCTGAAGTCAGGAGGACCTGAGTTCAAATCTGGCCTCAGACCAAACACTTGACACTTATTAGCTGTGTGACCCTGGGCAAGTCACTTAACCCCAATTGCCTAAAAAAATATAAAATAAAATAAATGCTTATTGGAAGAATGAATGAGTGCAGATTTTGGAGGTTAGGATTATTGATTTATTCTCCTAACTCCCACAACTCCCAGGCCTCAGTTGAAGAGGGGAGTGATCCCTTTCAAATCCCTAGTACAGACCCCTTCCTTCAGGCAGACTGACGACAAGAACTATCTCTACTTCATTTCAGACACAGGACTGAAATCAATCTCAGATTGGACAATTCTTCTGGATAGCATGACCTCCAGCCCTCATCACTTTTCTTCAATGGTAAGAATAAAATATAGGAAGTCACTCAGCAGGAGTGAATCCCTTCCTCCTTCTTGCTTTGATAAGCCTCACAGTTTTGCATGTACCAGGGGAAGGTAGTATAGGAATTGGAAAAGAAAGGGTAGATCACACTTAGCATAGCAAACTTTCCCATATTGATCCTCTGGAAATCAAGTTAAGAGTGTCTCTTGTCTCATTCTTAGGGATAAGACAGTGTAAGGAGGTCATCAGTGGCCCTAGATTGATTATCCCAAGGAGCAGCTCCTTGCTGCCCCTACTCCCAGTTCAGGGCACTCTTGATACATATACACTGAGAAACTGATTAACATTTGTGGATACTTTTATACTCAACCCACAAGCCCTCTGAAACATGGAATTATATTGTGTTAAACTGAGCTGATGGGGAGCTTATATGAAAGCTTTTCTCTTCTAGGAGAAGGGCTCTAGGTAGAGGGCACACAAGCGTGTGACATCTTTTCTTGAAAGCAGCTTCTGGGATCCCTGCCTGAATTCCCTGCCCTCCCCCACGGGAGAAAGACATTTGAAGAATGATAGTAATTGTGACAAATAAAGGGACTGGGAGTTGAGGAGAGGAAGGAAAGCTGTGAGGACAGCAATTAGTAACCAAAATAGAGACCAGCTCCATTTCTACCTGAGAGACCTGGGAGGAGATTTACATTTAATCCCAAGCTGCATTACCTATGGCTTTAAAACTGCTCACATTTCACATTAAACTGATTGAGTGTTTGCAAAGCTCCCTCCATGATTACAAGTTACATGTAATTTCATGAACTTGCACATTTCAGGGGGTTTTTTGTTTGTTTTTTGCTTTTTTAAAATTTTTTTAAAATTTAAATTTAAAGATAGAATCTTTATATGACTAAATATATATGACTTATTTTTATAATATATTAAATTTATAAATTTTATTTATAAATTATTTAAATATATTTATATTAATTTATATGACTAAATATGACTGAAAAACATCATATGGCAAATGCTAACCTCCTGAGGAATGGAGCTGATTATGCTGTCTACATCAGCATGGCCCAGGAATTTGATGAGTCACACTTAGGTGTGAGGCAGATGAACCTGTGTCCTGCAGCAGGATTCAAAAGGATGGTGAGCCAGTCAAGATGCTGATGCCCCTCTTATCTTTCCTCTGCTTGAGACAGACATTTTTCCCCCCAAAATTAGCACTTTCACTCCTGAGAAAAGTGACTAAGATCTATTTAAATTTAAATTTTTTAAAAAAGGATGATAAAAATAACCTGCCAAATAAATCCAGTATCAGGCTCTCAAGAAAGGAAAAGGGGGAGATATAGGTGTGAGCTGGATATATCACTAGGAGGTAATTGAATGTGGCAACAAGTATAGGTGAGTGCCTCTGAAGTCTGGAAAGACTGGGGATCAGATTTCACCTCTGGTATTTGCTAGGCACGTGACTGTGTTCAAATCACTTGTCCTCTCTGAGCCTTGATTTCTTCATATCCTTGGGGAAAAGTGGATTGCAACAGGAGTTATTTAAATGTGAAATACAATGGAAAAGGAGAGGTGAGTTTTACAGAATGTTATGAGACTTGGTTTAAAATCACTGATAAATTACTCACAATGATGGGTTAGCATCATGTTACAAATGTGTACTAAGGTCCTTTCTGACCCAAATTCTGTGGTTCTGTGAATAAGGGAAGGGGGAGTTCTCCTTTGTAGTAAGACAGAAAATACCCAAGAATACACACACATGCACATACACACACATATGCACACACACTCACGCACAGAGCTCCTGCCCACTCATTCCATAGTTAAAAGAATCCATTAGAGTATATGGTTGAGAAAAGCCTCAGAAATGAACACATTTTACCTATTTATTTAGAGATTTCCACTTGTCCTAGAAAGCAGACCAAGAGTGGGTAGATCTATTGGTGGAGTGTCCAGATATAGCCATCTTTTGGTACTGAGAGGCCCTCAAGACTATCACTTTGCTTTCTTGTGACTATAAATGGCTATATAACTATAAATACCTCTCCCTAAGAAGTACTTGTGACATATAAGTTTGCCCTTTGCATTGTTGGAGAAGGGTTTGGATATAAGAAGGGAGAAGAAAATTTATCAAGGCAGTAACTCTATTACTAAAATATATTCCTAAAGACAGGTTTTTCTGCATATGCTTAGCCTCTAACTTTTCTTTGGTGGGATAAGGTGAGTGCCTCTGAAGTCTGGAAAGTGGAGGCACTACTGACATTGGATAAATGGCATTTTACTAAGCTGGTGACATCTGACAGAAGAGAGTGGAATGAAATGAGGGCCTGCCAACAAAGAAATGAACATATACCTATAGAGTTAGGACTATTAGAAACCAGTCACTCAGTTTCTCTCTGTCTCTTCTTTTAAAGGAAATATTTATAGGCTGAGAGCCTCCAAAGAACTATGACAAAAATTAAGGGAATTCATTAGTACGAAAAAAAAAAATCAGTCTTTACTGTTTCCTTAAAAGACTTCCAGTCAGGCATCTACTATAGTTTCCCTCTCCCCTTTCTCCCAACTGTAGCATGGAACTTCAGCAAGCCCAACACATAGCATGGTGCCTGGTAACTAGTAAGGACTTAATATGTTTGTGGATTATTATTCAAAGCAAGAGACATTCAAATCCCATTGAATATGGTGTGGTAGATGGAGAGTTGAGTCAAAAAAAAAACTAAGTTCAAGCCCTCTCTTTTATAAAAATAGATATCTATATATAGATATATCTATGTAAGATATATCTGTCTATGTCTATATCCATATCTATCTATAACTATATCTACATCTATATTAGCTGTGTGACATTGAGCTATTCATTTAACCTCTCATTTCTCTAGGCAAACCCCTGAATTAGTAGGGTGAATTTTCTTCTCTAGGAATCTCCTATACTAATTAAGTCCCAGGTCCAGTGTCTAGGTTCTACGCCTTTATATGGACCCCTATGGAATTTGGAGATAAGCAAGTAGCCACTAGCCACATATTTAAGACTAAGCTTACAAGGCTACATGTAAGGAAGGTGACAAAAAATTACATGCATCTTCTACAAACATATAACCCTAGTCATGCAGACACTGACACAGACACAGATACAGACACACACACACACACACACACACACACACACACACTCTTCCGGAGAACTAAAGTCTCAAAAAGAAAAGCACTCAGGGACATTCTGACCTATAGACTTCAGGTAATTACCTTTTTCAGTCCCTTGATTGAGTACTAACATCTGCTCACTTCTTGGTTACCATTCATTGAAGACTTCTGTACCCTAGTAACCTTCCAGGTTGAGTAGGAAAACACCATCACACAATCCATGACTGTTCTGGGAAGCTCTGACTGCTGTCCTAAAGTCATAACTCAGCACTGCCCACAGGGTCATCCAGGTTCAGGGCTATTACTTTAAGCACGGTCTAGATGATGGTGGCACTTTCATGTCTGTCTTTTGCTCTGTGATTGAGAAGAGCTTCTAGGGGAGGAGAAGAAGAACTCTGAAGACCTGAGCCAGCAGCAACCAAATGGTTGCATCATTTTCTTGTGCTATACTTCAAAACTCATCAGCTCTGGTGTTAGAGAGACCATTTGCTAGCTGATGCAGCACAACACGGAAGCAACTGCTACATATTGAAGGCTAGGGTATGCAAGACTACTTTCCTGCCTTATAGGTGGGACAGATGCATGGCACCCCAATATCTGGGTGAATTTATCCTGAAAAGGTAGCACCTGAGGCAAAATGGCATTAACAAGATTGCAACCCTCCTTGTTCCCAATGATTGTTGTTACAAGTCTGAGGGCTGACTAATGCCAATTCTGGAGCAGATGTTCTGGAGCAAAACACAAAAGGGTGAGGTGAATACCATTGAAGATGATTGCATAATTGGGAAGGAAATCCACAACCCTGAGTCTGTATTAATGAACAGAGAGGAACAGCCTCCCAGTGCTAGGCTGAGCTCTAACAGAACGCTTTCTTGGGGAATATGATTTTCATTCATATAAGAATCTTTGGCTGGTGCTGGACATTGTAGAGAGCATACAATTCATTAATGCTCAGGACATCCTTGCCAAACACACAGGCACGATCATCCTCAAACGAGGCCTGAAAAACACCACATGGCAAATGCTAACCTCCTGAGGAATGGAGCTGATTATGCTGTCTACATCAGCATGGCCCAGGAATTTGATGAGTCACACTTAGGTGTGAGGCAGATGAACCTGTGTCCTGCAGCAGGATTCAAAAGGATGGTGAGCCAGTCAAGATGCTGATGCCCCTCTTATCTTCCCTCTGCTTGAGACAGACATTTTCCCCCCCAAAATTAGCACTTTCACTCCTGAGAAAAGTGACTAAGTTGTTGGTTCTAATAGTGGCCTGGAACCTTGGAGTTCTGGGTTCTGACCCCTACTATTTATTGTCTCATGGTTATTGTCCTCCCAGTTCTCTCCAACCCTCATGGTGCCCTAGTCAAGGTCAACAAATACCCAGGCCTAAGGTAAAGATCTCTTTATGTGGCAGTTAGTGCTGCAGATTTCAAGTCTAATAAACCCTACTCCCCCCAAAAAAGAAAAACAATGGTCTTTAACCTTGCCATCCATATCACATCAATACCCCTTTTCTGAGAAATCAACTTCTTTTAATCCTATACTATGGTACAGCCATGGGATTTCAGCTGCCCCAGTCCAAGGATTCTGAGACTGTTATAAGAGTCTTCAGTAATAAGAAGTTCTGACCAAAACAACAAAAACAGAACAAATTGAGCAAAACATCAATATCTTGAAATCAGAGTCAGGAGAAAGAGGCTAAAATTGGATAAAGAAAAAAATATCCATGATAAATCCATTCTTCAAATATTACTAAAGCTTCTCTCTAACAAAAATGCATATGGCTAGTGTGGTTTTAAGCATTTCCCTGGATCTCAAAGTATTTACCAGACAAACCTGGGGCAGAATGAGAAGAAAGAGGAACAATGGAACACAGCTTGAAAGAAATATTTTTTCCACCTGAGGGGAAGAAAATTTTACTTGTTCTTTTAATTTTTTTAGTTACCATGTCACTAACACCAAGTCTAAGACTGTTAGTTGATATCTTCTTTTTGGAGGACAAGGGAGGACTGATGTGCTAGTCTTAAATGTCCCAGCAAATGACTCTGAGAGTTGGCCTGGAAGAAGACTGCCAAACCTTTTCTCTCTGGGGAAATCATGGGATGAGAAGAAGTCTTCTTTGGTCCCAGTCAGAAGCCCCAGGATAGTTTTAGGGTCTAGAGAATACCTTCTTTGACATGCACCAAAGTTCTGCCAATACATGTAGATTTCATAAGGTGCCTGTGTGCTTAGGCATATATGTAAGTTTGGTTAATTGGAATTTGATCCTAATGAAAGCAAGGCCCTTGATTGCACCCTTCTCTAAGGAATCATCTTCCAAAAGGGGAAATAAAAACTGGAACACTTCCTGGACAAACTTTTCCAGGCAGACATTTCAGAAAAGCCAAAAGTTAACCAATAGTTGGACTTAGAGGTAGAAGGATAAGAATGACACGAAATAAACTCATAATCTTTTTTTAGAAAGTTCAAAATGTACTTTTGTTGGAAACACTGGACTAGATGCATATAAAAAGAATGAAAAAGAGTAATTCCTGTTTTCTAGATAGAGTTTGCTTAGACATCAGAAGATGGATCTAAGCAGTAATGGGATTGACAGTTTTCAATGAAGAGAGAAATTAGACAACTAATTAACAGGAGAAAATATGTGTTGAAAAGTGAAGAATAAAGAAGTGGATATTATGTTCCTTGTTCTAACTCCTAACTTCCCATTCATCCCCTTAAGAGTCTGACACCCTGGATGAAGCCAAATGGAAGAGAATTAGCTGAGGGAACTATTTTGTGTCATTGCTTAATCTACCTTCTTGCATTACTTGCAAGGATATTTTTCACTTTTGCCTCTTCTCTCTACATTTCCAACATGTTATGGATTCAGACTACACTTAGTTATGCTCAACATTGCATGCAGTAATAATAACTACAGCAAAGCAAAACTTATCTGAGAGAAATGAAGACCAGCCATGTTCCAGGAGAGAGAGCTAACCCAATGTTTGCCATTCTGCACGTCTACAGTGCAGGAAAGAAAAGTCTTCCACTGTCCAGGGTGGGGAATCTGTTCTCTCTTTCTGGGAAATTCCACAGAACAGAGATAAAACAATAGTACTCCATTTCCCCTTCTCTTTCCAGCTCATCCCTCACATTCATTGCTTTTTCTCCTCTCATGAGAGAAGCATGGGACAAAGGACACTTTCAAATCAGGGAGGAGAGTAGGGAATGGAAGGGGGGGGAAGAATAAAAGGAGATTTATGTGCGATTTTTGGAAACCACACTTGTGTCTCCAATCTGTCATTGCAACCTATTCTGGAAGAAGGGGCAAAAGGACAGGAGTTAGAGAATAGTAGAGGTGAGGGCGAGGATTTAAGTATGTAATTTTTAGGTTTAAGAAGTGATGAGTGGGAGAGTAAGGGTGAGAAGGAATACAGGAGAAAACCCACACATGTGTTAGTTTATGATTCCTCTTTTTGGGGGGTGGCTGAGGGTGGAGAAAGGAGGTTGTGAACCTCCAAGTGTGTCTTTGTAAGATCAGCATGTTCCTTTGTTTCTTTATATGTAGGGATAGCTGTATATCTTTGAATGTGCATGTTTCTTTCTGTGTCAATATATGCATGGGTGTGTGTAGGTGTTGGCACACAGCTGCAAGAATGTCTCAACCACTGGTAAGTCTTTAGAAATACAGCAGGTGCCAATGAGTCAGGAGATGCAGGGGACTCTATTGATGATAAGGTTTCAATTTGGGGCAATAGCCATGGAACTGAGGACTGAGAAGTAAAGGTAAGAGAGAGGCTTTTTTTTTTTTTTTTTTTTTTTTTTTTTAGGAGAGAGGACAGGAGTACTGTTTAAAGGAAGGGATTACTAATGAAGGAGTAAAGCTAATGAAATTTCTGTTGGTAGCTCAAACTACAGATGAAGAATCCTAAGCCCAATTTTTCTGATGACTCTGAACACACAAGTTCTAATATGGATAACTTGAATGTATTCTCAATATAATCTACAATTCTTCATCTCACCTCCCCCATCTTAGGTTTTAAATGGCTACATTGCCATTTATTTTCATATCTGCAAAGTGCAATGCCAACACAGTTATACTGTATTCTTTTCATCAGGAAGCTAACATCTTTGGAAAAGGTATGTTAATATTTCCGTGCAACTGGGAAACCCAGCTCGTCACAAAAACGTGATTCATGACTAACCGTGCCCCCAGTTAGATTCGGAGGAGCACTTTAATTTCCTTCTTTCACTCCATATTCTTTCAACTCTCCCACTGTATATTGCTGGACGAACGGAAATCTCTTCCACAGTATTTCAGTACTGGGCAAAGTTGACAACGAGTGAGAAGGAGTTGCAACTTTCAAAAAGATTTATTTTTACTCGCCATAAATCTCTTCCCGTTGTTCCTCTGCCCAACGAAGCATGATAAAGCCCTTTTCCATAAAGTATTCAGCATTAAGGCCACAAAGCTCGCCCAATCAGTAGCCATCTGCTTCTGCGCTAACTGCTGCTCCCGAAGCAGGGAAAAGCAGCCAGAAGAGAAAGGGCGCTACTGTTAGGGCTGCAGGACAAATGAGAAGCTCTGAATAGCGCTCGGACCCTTTAGCTTGCCTTGTGTATCTGTATCTATAGAGACAGGGAAAGAAAGGAAGCATTATATTGATACAACAATTGTAAAACAAAAAAAAGGAAGAGGCGTCTGAGGGGCAATATAGCATGCATCAGAGGTCTCCAGATAAAAGGGGTGCTAGCAGATTTATAGAAACCTTTAATTGGTTTTCAATTGAAAGATAAAGAGATTGAGTCAAAACCATGGAGAGGGGCAAAGTGTTCTGTATTCGCAGTCTGGAGACCTGATCGATTCCAGGGAGTCAAACAGTTGCAGGATCTTTCCGTCCCTCTTTGCGTGTGTGGCGGACCACTGAAGGGGGTTGCGCCTACTCCTTTTGGAAGGGAGACAGAGGCTCAAACAGTAAAAGGGACACTGATGTAAATCCTGCCCAGTTATTGGCTTGGAAGCCTAACCGTCAGCCGGGACCTAGTCTGCTAACGAATCCAAGCACGAAGATGGGTTTTATGTGTTTACTGTGGGGAGGTTTTGTTTGTTTTGGGGGGGAGGCGGACGACATAGGACTCCAGAAAACAGTACTTGGTAACCAGGGACTAATCTTAACCTGAAGTGACTCTAGTGCTATCCTAACGTCAGGCTAGTGTGCTGGCCGCTCTGCCCTGTGCTGGACACATACTTTTTATCGTGGAGCCTTCATGCCTCCCTCTCTGTACTCAGTGCCCCACTCATGCAAACATTCCTTAAACAAGTCTGGCTCTTCGTTTGCTCAGAGAGCTAATTTATTGTCCAGAGCTTCCGTTATCTTTTTCAGTCTCCTAATTAATAAAAATAAAAAGCAATGGCGCAAATTACGATTATGAGGGACAGGAACACTTTTGAATAAAATGAAGAAATGATTAAGTTAATGACACGATAATGAAATCTCAAGTGCGATAAACAGCCCCTTGTTGATCATTGGGCATTACCCAGGACAGGCAGAAAGCTGGAAGCCTGGGCTTCCTCCTCGAGGTGGGTGGGCCATCCCAGGCCTGCCAAGGCTACCAAGAAGCCCCATCGTCGGTCAGCCCCCAAATTAGGCCAATTTTTGCCGAAGCCTTTGCAATTACGACTGTAGAAAAACTTCGAGCTTTCTAGATGTCTGATATGTTGGAGGAGAACCATTCTACATCCTCACTCTCCAGCTCCTTGCCCCGCTCCTCGCGCCTCCCAAAGTCCCTCAATCCCGTCTAAGGGGTCAAGAATTGCACACTCTCTGAGTTATTTGATTGCATAACAGACGTTTTCTCATCACATTGCACACATGTGCCACAGATTCCCTATCACAGTTTTCCTTCTGCCTTTGAACATTCCTCTAACGAGTCCAAACTCTCATGGAAACACCCAGAAAATAAATGTAGTAGGTCAGAAATCGCATTTGCTCACGCATGGGATTAATAGGGGCATTGCCTAATGCTGCTCTTCAGAATTCGTTAAGGATTAAGAGGCAGACCCGACGCAGGGACCCATTTGGTATTCACTCTCCATTGTGATTCATGCAGATTAGGGGATTTAGGATGGGTCCTTGCTGAACTAGCCCTCCAATGACTTTGAAACTTGGAGAGAGCAGCACGTGGCAGACCAGACAGGAGTTAAAATGTGGATTCCTATCTGGTCATTATGCTGATTATAGTAGGTATCAAACAGTCCAGTAAGGGCGAGGTTATTTTAGGACATTCAGACTTTAGTGACTGCTATCTTACTGCAACCTCGAAGCTTTTAGACTGGGCTTTTTGTATGCTAGCTAATCGTAGAGGAGAAGCTAGCTTTGGGCCTTTCGGTAGGGGCAGTGGTGTGTGTGTGTGTGTGTGTGTGTAAGGCTGATTATGGACAATAGTTTTCTGTATTTTACAGTGGGAGAAAGGCACTGATTTATTTCACCTCCTCAAGAATACCACTGTAAGACCAGAGAGACATGCCGCATGGGACATGAAACACTGGAGAATTTATCACCCATCCAGCATAACAAGAGAAGTGCCAAGTGATGGACAAAGTGAAGCCACTCCTTCAGATAGAGAATTTAAAATGAAACTTTCGTAGTTTTTCTGAGGGTTCTCACTCGCAGTCGTCTCCCCTGGATAGGACTCCTTGTTACTCAGGTGCCTGTTTGGGGAGGGAAAAAAAAGAACAAAAACCTGTCTGGGAGTAAGGGAGGGAAACACCGGGTATTGGCTGCCACATTCGTCGTCCAGCGGACAGCCTCGTTGGGAGCTCTCTGGGTTGGTGTGGGGAAGAGGGGAAGAACGTGAGTTTTTGTGTAGCTTATTAGTTTTGTTTTTAACGAAGGCTGAATAGGAGCGGAAGGGGAACGAAAAGGCAGTGTCCAGGATAAGGAAGGAAAGAAAGAAGGAAGGAAAGAAGAGAAGAAGGAAGGAAGGAAAGAAGGGAGAAAGGAAGGAAGGAAAGAAGGGAGGGATGATAGAGAAAGGAAATCATTGAGGAAAGAAAGGACTAAAAAAGTAAGGGCGGGAGGGAAGAAAGAAAGGAAAGAGGAAGGGAGGAAGGAAAGAAGGGAGGGAGGAAAAAAGGTAGGAAAGAAGGGATAGAGGGAGGAAGGAAGGAAAGAAAGTAGGGAAGAAGAGAGAGAGGAAGAAAAAAGGAAGGGAGGAAGGAGGGAGGAGAGGAAAAGAAGGAAGGATGAAGAAGAAAGAAAAGATGAAAAGAGGGAAGAGGGAGCTACAAAAAAGGAAAAAAAGCTACAAAAATGGCACAGCAAGGAAAGGAGAGAGATAAGGGAATGAATGTGCATTCCAAACTAGATGCCTTATGGATTGGTGGTGGTGGAGCGGGGGTGGGGGTGGTGCTACACAGGTACTGTTGTCCAGAGGGAAGAGCCCTATTGCCTAGCTTGGAATGCGCCCCCTTCTGGTACCTTTGTTTCTACTCCACGGCTCCCCAGGTGGACTGAGCACTGAGCTGACCCTGGGGACTTGGAAAAAAGATGCAGAGAGAGACTGGGAAAGGTTACACTACGTCCCCCCTCCCTTTTTCCTCCCTTTCGCCCGCCTCCGGTGAGCCCTCCTTCTTACCCCAGGGGCGTTCGCAGCATCCTCTCCTTCCAGTTTGCCTTCTCCAGCTAGCAGCAGCCTCCACAAGCGCCTGCTCTTCTCTCTGCTCCCCGGAGCCCGGTCCCCTCTTCCTCTTCTGCAGCAGCTGGGAGGGAGCAACTGGCGGCTGCTGCCGGGCGGCGTCTTGGGGGCCGACAGCCGAGCTAGAGAAGCCGCCATCTGGAGCCTCCAGAGCGGACTGGCTGAAGAGTGGGGGAGAAAGAGAAAGAAAGGGCCTGCAGCTCGCCTGGGTCCTAGACTGGGAGAAACGCTAAGTGAAGGAGGAGGAGTGGGCTTCAGAGAGCTTCGGGAGGGGTTTGCCTAGAGTGGAGAGCTAGTTGGAAAGGGTCAGTGTGTGTGTGTGTGTGTGTGTGTGTGTGTGTGTGTGTGTGGGCGCTTACTCGCTTGTGTGCGAGTATGCGCGTGTGTGTCCCTGTTCCTATGTGTGTGTAGTCCTTAAAACGGGGTACCCAAGTAGGACATTGCGTAGGGAAGGAGAGGCCTGTCCTAACCTTTCGGTCCCAGAGAAGAGAGAATGGGGTCAGTACACCTATTGCCCTTTCTTTCCTTCCCCTCCCCCTAGGTGAGTGAAGGGGAGGTGTGTGTGTGTGTGGGGGGGGGGGGGGCAGACTGGCACATATACACAAAGTCAATGTCTTCTTCATTTTCTTTTTCTATGACTGTACCCCGCTCCTCTCCCCACAACAAGGCAGCCTCCTCCAGGCCTTTCCACGCCAGAAGATGCTTTGCTCCGTCTGCGGAACAGGGTTACTGCCAGCCTTGGCCTTCATAGATTGGTCTTTTATTTAGTCAGAACCTGGAAAATGATATTCCTCTGGAGGGTAAATATTCTCCTGTTTCCGATGGAGGGCAGAAGAGGGAAGTCCAAATCAGA